>NC_033801.1:99690443-99706008 GCF_001876935.1 Asparagus officinalis | reverse complement strand
TATCGGGGGCAGTTCCGGCGACTTCGAAGGACGTTCCTCCGCCATCTGCCGTGAGGCCACAGACGGGAGTCCCGACGACCTCTGTGTCTTCCACAGGAGGTAATCTTCGCAACAGTACCCTTGATCGCAACATTGATCTTATACCTTTTGACACTTGTATTGGGCCTATGCAGGTGCGGTTAAGAAAGTGATCTCCATTCCTTCCGACGAAAAGGAGGAAGCTGGAGATGATGAGGGGCCCACAGGCTCAGGTAAGCGTAGGTCTCAGCATTATTCATCCTTCCGTACCCAACTGTCTATAGGGTCCCTTTCGAGGGGCCTCTGTTAATCCTCTTCGTGCATTCGTAGCTGATCGTGCCCACGAAATTGCTGGCAAAGAGGATCCTCTTTCTTGGGCGGGTCGCTCGTCTGGGGAGACGGGCGAATCTGAGGAGGATGACGACGGCTCGATTCATGAGGCGTTATCCAGTGAGGAAGAGGTGTTGGCTCATGAGGATGCGCCCGGCCAAATAGAGGGATCTCCTGCCCCTGCGGAAGCGTCGGCTGGGGATCTTCCATCAGCGTTCCACTCCGCAAGTGACCACTCCCTTGTCGGCGGCGGCCGTTGATGCTGTGACCGCTGCTCCGAGGGCGTCATTGGTCACACCGGCTTTGGTGGCGCCAATCCTTACTTCTACGGTCATGACCACAGGCACTTCAATTGGGATTTCATCAATGGTGGAGGACGCTGCTCTCTCTCCTTTGGAGCGCGAGCGAAGAAGGAGTGCGGCACGGTCTGTGGCTGATTTCCAAGACACTCTGGCCGGCTGCATCAAGCTTGCTTTGGAGGAGAGTTGTCCCTTCGAGAGTTTCGAAGAGGATCTCGACTACATCGTGGGCTTCTTAATCAAGAGGCTTGGCCATACCGCGACGAAACCCTACTTCCAGCGTAAGGAGGAAGTGAAGGAAGCGGTTCAACGGTTGCTCGCTCTTCGCGCGAAGAGCCCCACTCTCGTGGATCTTGCAATCGGTGAAGTCCGAGCAGCGGTGGAAGAACGCGATCGCCGTCTGGACGAGACCATGTCACTGGAGGCGAAATTGTCAGCAGAGTTGGAGCAGGCCAAGGCTGAGGATGAACGAATGGCCTTCGAGTGACAGAAGGCCGATAACCGCGTTTCTCGCTTGTCTTCGGAGGTAGAGAATCTGAAGCAGGTTATAGCTAAGGCGCATACCTCATTGGCCATTCAGGAGAAGGCTCGTGAGCGGGCGACCAAGGAGTTGGAAAGCATTGAATCTCGTCAGCAACTGACGGCTAATTTCGTCGAGGAAAAGGCTCGGGCCCATAGGGAGGTCAAAGAGACCGTCCAAGCCTTGGCCTCGCGTACTGAGGAAGATCTTCGCCAAGAAATCCTGCGGAGGCTAGAGCTTCGTCATGCTAGGGAGATTCATGAGGCGGAACTGCGGTTGAAAGCCTTGTAATTTGCCCCTTTTGTTTTTGATTGCCAGTTGTACTAGGATTCCTTTCCATGAATGAATTTATCCTTTTGTTTCTAGTTACTGTTACTCCTGTGCACGCTCCATTTCTCCTCTAACATGCGTTAGCTAGAGCGTTAGTTGCGAGGGCGACCTTCAGCTGTCGGTGAATTTCGGCCGTGAGCTTTTCTCCTCTGCGAGCGGATTTCGTCCGCAGGCGGATTTGGAATTGACTCAAATTCCAGAAGGGTCATCGATTTCGACCTGCGGGAATCTCAGCGGCGAATTCGCCGCCAGATGGGCTCCGCCTTCGGTAGGCTATGTATTGGTTTGTGCTTACGTCAGCCGAGAGAACGTGGGCACGTCGCTCCGTATTGAATGCGGCGTAGTGGGGGGTCTTCGTCTCTCGCGCCCGATTCAGGCTGTTGCTGAAGATCGTGCTTAAGAAAAAACCGTGGGATCTTGGCCGTCCAGGTAAGATCCGATTTGTTCGGCCTTACCCTTCAACTGTTTTAGCCTTGAACGGTCTAATCAAGTATTGGGTAACCGCCTAGAGTTCTTAGGGTATTTAACACCCTTACTCTCTATCAAGAGGATCTACAGCCTTTTCGTTGTCTTCCCCGGAGTAAACCCAAATTTCTCCTTCCTCATACACCCGATGGCGCCGAAGGTGAAGAGGGTTGCTTCTAAGAAAAGGAAAGAACCGTCTTCTTCGGGCGCTGCTGAGGCTGCCACGGCCGAAGGTATCTTTTCGTTAAGACTCTCGCGTGGGCTGAACAGGTATTCTCCCCTTGACTCCTCTCTGTGTTGTTGTTGTGTTTTGCAGATCGAGGGGAGGCGCCGGCTGCCGAGGAGCATGCGGCGGAGCCTATCCTGATTTCGGACGACGAATCCGAAGGTCCTGAGAACTCCGCCGCCTCAGACTCTGCTCCCCAGCCGGGAGCTGAACCCTGCCTCGAGATTTCGCCCATCATGGCGCTCGCTCCAGGCCAAGAGCCTGCTCCCTCCGAGTCCTTGTCCTGACAGGCTCGCATCGAAGAGTTCGAGAGCGCTGTGAGACATGTGATTTCCCTTGTCGAACTCGGCATGGGTAGTTTTGACAGCTTCAGGCAGTCTCTCCTTGACCACGTGGCTGATTTGCGGCGATCAGGCAAAAATCGGCTCGCTACCCGTTGCATGCGTGAACTCCGTCTCTTGGAGCCACGCATGATAGGGTTAGAGACCTTGCTACGGGAAGGTCCGGAAGCCAACATGGAGTCTTGCCTGGCTCATGTCAGGCATCAGGAAGCCTTGGAGCAGGATACCCGTTCCAAAGAAATAGCGGATTCGGAGTCCGTCGCCAACTTCTGGGTGGGTCAACAGCATTTGCTAGAGGAGCAAATTATTGACCTCAATCGCACTACGGCTCGCCTGAGGGCCGAATTGGGACAGGCGGAGGCAAACTTGAAGGGGCTCCAGTCCGACGTTGTGAAGGTCAGTAGGAATGCTGAGGCGGAAACTCGACGCCTGCTAGCCTTGCGCCAGGAAGATGCTGCTGCCAAGTCGAACCGCGAGGACCGAATTCGGAAGGCTGCTGAAAACAAGGCTCGGGAAGACCACGCGAGCCAGGTGGAGGCGGCCAAAGAAGAGATCTCCACTTTTAGCGTGTTTGACTGAGACTTCTGCCTCATGATTGTGTTAAGACATTTTGTTTATGACTTGTTTGTTTATGCAGTCATAACTTTGTTCAAATGTATTGTCTTAAACACTGGGTGCATGTTTTGCTTCTTTGAACGTAATATTATGACTTCCGCAATTGCAAAAACCACAACTTTGTTCAAATGTACTGTCTTAAAGCATCAATGAGGTTTATGTCCGCTCATTATGCGTATACTCTTTGGATACGTCGCTTTCCAGTGTTTTGCTCTGTAATTGCTGACAATCTCGTACCGCAGGCAAAATCTCTTGTGTGACGACGGGTCTATTTTCAAGGCCAAACTCTATTCCGTTGAGTTTACGCCGTCGGCGGAACTATGGCGACGGCGAGTTTGCTAAGATGGTGAAGCTCGGCCCCTGACCAGTTCACGTTGCTGGCGAAGCTTGTATGCAGGCGAAACTCGATCGCGACGAGTTTTGCTTGGAAGCTAAACTCAACTGCTGGCGAGTTCGAGTAGACGGCCAAACTCAACTGCTGACGAACTTACGCTGCAGGCGAAACCCGTATGATTCCGAGTTGTGACAAAAACCAAACTCGATTGATGGCGAATTTGAGTGGTAGGCGAAATTCGTATGGTGGTGAGTTTGTCCAACAGTCAGAAATTCAACTGTGGGCGAAGCTTGTGCCACGCGTCCAGCTGCAGGCCTAAGTGCTCGCTAGCTAAACCTCTGCGGGCGCATTAATGCTCATTTAATGGTGAAGCGACCGAACGCTTCGCCTCTCGTGCTCAATCCGACCGGTCGGTTTAGGGTTTCGAGAGGACTGGCCTTTATTGGCGTTGAGTTCGAAGCGTCGCATGACATCTGGACCGCTTGATCGCTTGGGGTGATGAATCTCAGCCATCGGATTTTTTGAATATATATCCGTAATTGTCCCTCTTCAGCAGAGTCCTTACTGCTTTCGAGAAAGAAAAAATCCGCTAGAAGAAGATCTTCGCGAAAAACTTCCCTTCCTCATGGCCTCCTCTTTCGATCACAGCGACTCCGAAGGCGTCGGTTCTTCCGCCACCGTCGTCGACGTCGGCGTCCCGGCTGCTCCCCCTGCGAGCTCGGTCCAGGGGTCTTCTGTTCCGGACCCCGTGGCTCATCCCGCGTTCGTGCCCCTCCAGAGCTTGGTGGGCTTGGTGCATGGGATCGCCCTCTCGGTCAGCGTGGGCGACGGGCGATATTACGATGCGCTTCCTCTCGTGGAAGCGGGTTTAGAGGCGGTCCGCCGCCCGGGACGGTGGATCGGGAGCTCCAACTCCTTCGCCAGGAGGAGGAAGACAGCCAGGCGGATTTAGCCAGGCGACAGCAGGAGTAAAAGGAGAAGGCGAGGATCCGGCGTGCGGCGGAGCGTGCTGCGGTCAAGGCTAAGATTGGCTCTTTTAGCCTACTGAAATTTCTATAATGCTCTCGCTGTCTAGGTCCTCTTCCTTTTATTTATTTTTTTGTTGTTGTTGTTTTGTAAACTTAGTTGATGCCTCAGGCATCATAACTTGAAAACCTATGCATGTAAACTCTGGCTTGCCATGGATCCACGGACGCCCTAGGAGTATGTTGTACGAGGGTTCGGCGTCGATGACGTAGCACGTCGCCTCCATCTTCATGTCGCCTATCCGACATTTCAGGCGGATTTTGCCGAGCAGCCGAGTCCCCGTGGCGTTAAAGCCGAAGATGGTAGTCGCAGTTGAGGAGAGGCTCTTTGGCGGTATCCCCAAGTGCACCTATGCATGTAAACTCTGGCCCGTTGTGGCTCTTTTGCTTGTTTTGTCTATCCTTACTTTGCTTGCATAGTTTTCTCTTTCATTGTCTGCGCTGTTTGGCATCTGAGTTGAACTTGGCGAGCCTTTGACTATTCTGTTTTAGACTTAGTCGTTTTAGGCTCTTGTTCTGCCTTCTTTTGCTCGCAGCGTAGGATCGGGTTAACTCCGATCTTCGCGTTGTAGCTCAAATGGGGTCGAGAAAGCAACACTTGGCTTGCAGCAAAGAACACTCGTTCGCTCCTGCGGTCAACTGAAGAGCTCAACTTCAACTCGCCTCTCGGCGAGTTGTTGCTTGGGGAACCGACAGACAGGTCGTCTGCCGAACCGCCTTCGACAATTATCCTCATTTGGGAATGTGACAATTGATTGTGGTAGGAGCCATCGCGTGGTAGACCACTACCCATCAGTCATCCTAAGGGAGTGTTAGGATATCTGGAATAGGTCAAATAGTTTAGGGACGTAGGAGTATGACTATTGACAGAAGTAATAGCACGTCGCGTGGTAGGCCATTACTTAGGCTGTGCTATTCGTAGGAATAAAGGCGCCAATCATCAGAGGTGATCATTAACTTGATGGGGTCTTGTCGCGATCGGAGCAACTGTGGGGGCCTACCATTCTTCCGAAGAAGATTGGCAAGTGAATTGTGTCAGAGGTTTAATGTTAACGTGACAGGGACTGTCGCGATTGGAACGACTTTGAGGACCCACCATCCTTTAGAAGAGGATTGGCGGGGGAACTATGGCTCTGGTCCTAACTATCTGAAGTTTTGAACAAGTGGGCGTTTGAAGTCGCCTGCCAGAGATGTTGGTTTCGCCTGCCTTGAGAGGTTCGCCAAGACAAGGAGCTTAGCTCAAGAAGTAGACTTCGCCTAGACTGATGGGCTTGCCTGATATGATTGATTCGCCTGATCTGAGTGATTCGCCTGGTTGAGCGATTCGCCTGATCTGAGCGATTCGCCTGATTTGGGCAGTTCTCCTGTACTGGCAAGCTGGCTCAAGAAATTGAAGCGTAGGAATAGTTTTACCTCTTATACCATTTGGAGGGTGTGAGGGCCAGTTTAGACTCGTGCACTCGTGGGAGTTGGTGAAGGAGAACTAGGGGTAGTACTTCTTCAGATACTTGCCGTTGATGGGCATCATGATCTTATCGCCATTCGGCTTGACGAGGCAATAGGTGCCGTTCGAGTAGACTGTCTCTACTACGAATGGTCCTTCCCATTTGGACTGGAATTTCCCCTTCTTCTTGGAAGTGAGGATCATTGGTCGGCGAACGGAGAGCACGAGCTCTCCCTCTTTGAAGGCTCGGCGCTTGACTTTCCTGTCGAAGTTCTTGGCCATTCGAGCTTGATAGAACTCAATGTGCTGCTGAGCTTCCAGTCGCTTGTCGTTTGATGATCGTCTTGTTGAAAGCTTCGGCCAGACCATTCGCTGAAGGGTTGTAGGCCGTGGAAGAGAGGTTCTGTATTCGGAATTTGTCACAGAACCTGGTGAATGCATGGCTAACGAATTGCGTTCCATTGTCATGAATGATACACCGGGGTACGCCGTATCGGTATATGACATGGTGCTTGATGAATTTGATCACATCGCTAGTCTTGACTTCTCTTAAGGGGATGGCTTCGGCCCATTTAGAGAAGTAATCGGTGATCGCGAGGATGAAGCGATGGCCTTTCGCCGATGGTGGAGAAATTAGCCCGACTATGTCCATCCCCCATGCTTCGAAGGGCCAAGACGCCCTCGTCGGATGCAAGTTCTCAGGAGGCTGGTGCATGTAGTTGGCGTGGATTTGGCATTCGTAGCAGCGTTTCGCATATGCGACTGCGTCAGTAACCATCCCAGGCCAGAAGTAGCCTATCCTCCACAGGCGATCCCAAAGTTTGGGTCCAGGCTGATGAGCTCCGCACACGCCGTCATGCGCTTTGCATATGGCCTCTTGCGCCTCCGCCTTTGAAAGACAACGAAGTAACAAGCCGTCGTATAACCTCCGATACAGCGTTTTAGTGGTTGAATCGTAGTAGAACCTCGAGGCACGCCGTCGGATAGACTCTCCCTCCGATACAGCGTTTTAGTGGTTGAATCGTAGTAGAACCTCGAGGCACGCCGTCGGATAGACTCTCGCTCCTTCGCATCTTCAGGCAATATGCCGTATAGGACATAGTCGATGATCGGGAGACGCCAATCTTCTTGATCAGGCTGATCTGGCGTTTGATGAGTGGCGTTCGCCTCTGGGACGTCTCTTAGTCGAAAAAGTTTTCGGCTGGCGACAGCGACTCGTTGGGTCGTTCCCAAAGGCTGGGCTAAGTTAGCCGCCAAGGATGCGAGAGCATCCGCATGGGTGTTCTTAGAGCGGAGCACATGTTCAATGCGGAAACTCTCGAATAACTCCCGGTCATTTGCTTAACGATGAGTTGGGAGTCGTCGTAAGCCTCCAGATGCTTGATCCCTAACTCTTTGGCCAACTCGAGCCCTATGAGCAACGCGTTGTACTCAGCTACGTTGTTGGTGCATGGTTCCGTCAAGGAAAAGGCCCGGGGTAACACGTGACCATGCGGAGAGGTGAGGACTACCCCCACTCCTGCAGAAATAGAGCCGCTCACGCCTGCACGAGACGTGCCGTCGAAGAACATCTGCCACACCTCTGGCGACGAAGTCACGTTGGCTTCTGGAGGTTCATCTGGCAGATCTTCGAATAGATCGGTCTTCACCCCCAGCGGGTGACTAGCCATGAGATCGCAGATGGCTTGTCCCTTGACTGATTTCTGCGGCATGAAGTGGATGTCGTATTGAGAGAGCAGAAGCGCCCACCTGGCCAGGCGCCAGTTTAACGCCGCAGGTTGTGTCATGAAGACCCGAATGAGGTTCATCCGGGAGATGACATGGATGGTTTGGCCAACCAAATAGTGCCGCATATTTTGGATGGCGAACACCAAGGCTAAGCATTCCCTCTCGACCATTGGGTACCGTTGTTCGGCGCCCTGCAAGGTTTGCTCAGGTAGTAGATGCCTTGCTCGTGGCCTGCATCATCATTTTGAGCCAAGAGGACGCCTAGAGAGTGTTCCATGGCCCATATATATATGAGGAATGGCCTCCCTGAGATTGGCGCCGCAAGGACAGGTGGGTTTGAGAGATAAGCTTTGATCTCTTCAAAGGCCTTTTGGCATGGCTCGTCCCAGACGAAGGAAGTTCCTTTCTTCATCAGCTTAGAGAAGGGTTGGCACTTGCCCGAGAGATTCGAGATGAATCTTCGGATATAAGCCAGTCGTCCTTGAAGGCCTCTCAGCTCTTTAAGATTTCGGGGTGGTTGGAGCTCTTGAATAGCTCGCACCTTGTCTGGATCAATTCGGATCCCTTTCGTCGTGACGACGAAACCGAGGAATTTACCGCTAGACATTCCCAAGAATGACTTGGTAGGATTCATCTTGAGCTGATGGAACATCGCCTTCAAGTCTTGGAGGTGGTCCTCCTTACGGCGACTCTTCACGACCAGGTCGTCCACGTAGCATTCGACCGTCTTTCGCAGATGATCTCGAAAGATCATGCTCATGGCGCGCTGGTAGGTTGCGCCAGTGTTCTTGAGTTCGAAAGGCATGATAGTGTAACAGTACACCCCCATGGGAGTTCTGAATGCAGTGTGCTTCTCGTCCTCGGGGTGCATTTTGATTTGATTGTACCCCGAGAAGCCGTCCATGAAGGACATCCTCTCGAATCCGCACGTGTTGTCAATGATGACATCCGTGATGGGTAGAGAAAATTCGTCCTTAGGGCACGCGGCATTGAGGTTCCTAAAGTCGATGCAGATGCGGATCTTCCCGTTCTTCTTCAAGACCGGAACAATGTTCGCCACCCAGTCAGGGTGTTGTTCCTCTCTGATGAAACCGGATTCGATCAGTTTCTTGACCTCAGCTTCGATTGCCTCCATGATTTGGGGGCGAAAACGCCTCTGCTGTTGTTTGATTGGTTTGGCGTCAGGGCTGATGTTGAGGCGATGCGTGGCGACCCGCGGATCCAGACCAGGCATGTCCTCGTAATTCCAGGCGAAGACGTCAATGTATTCCCATATGAGGGCGATGAGGTCTTCCTTTTCCTGTGGAGGCAAACTACCGCTGATGAATATGGGCTTGGGATTCGCCTCCGTACCCATGTTCACCTGGAGGACTTCGTCTTCGGTTGGTGGTTCGCGCTGCTCGAAGCGACTGTTCCACTGGGCGTTAACATGGCGATCCCATGTCTCTTCATAGAGCGGGAGTTGTTCGTCCTCTGCCATTTCGGCAGGGTCTACTGTAGCCATGTTGACTGTAAGGCTATCGAACAGATCCCTCACGCTGACGTCCGAGTCCATAGCCGAGGTTGTTGACGATTGATCCCCTGAACATGCATAGTCGGAATCCTCGTTGACGTAAAAACACAGATCTGACGAGGAGGAGGAGTAGCCTAAGCCTCTCCGAGTCCTGTTGAAGTAATTCGAGGGCTTCCCTTTGGGTACGTAGGCGGGTCGGATGACCGTTCTATGCCCTCGGCCATAATTTAGGCCCTCCAAACTGGTGAGGTCGTACCCCATGTCGCTCATCATTCGTTTCGCAACTCGACTGTACTGCGAAAACTGGGGCGCTGGGTCCTCGTCCTCGGATTCATCCAATAGCGTGTGCAGGGGATGATCGATCCGACCGAAAATAATATCTTTTCGATAATTATTTCGGGCCGGTACGACGAACACAGCTTGCGATGACCTGGGCAAGTGTATGGAAGGCTCACCGTAGAGCTTCGACCATAGTTCATTTGGCGCATCATCTTCGGACGTGGAACAAGACGACAAATAAGCAAAGTCGGATTTCTCATTCACGATAAATTTTTCCGCCTGAACAGCGTTGGTTACATGGTGACTCTCGTAACCAATTACAATCGACTCAAAGTCATTCAGAATTAAGCTGTCACCGTATTCAGGCTCGCTATCCGCCTCGTTGCCGCTCTCTGGCTCCTCCGCTGGTGGGGCGTCAGGGTCCTGGTACAGCAGAGAGTCCGTGAAGTAGTTTTCGACGCCTTTGAAGGGCTGCTTGTCGGCCACTACTGTCCTGACTCGCTCATAGTTGTCCACATACTTCAAGCACTGGTGTAACGTGGACGGGACTATTCTGTTGCCATGGATCCACGGACGCCCTAGGAGTATGTTGTACGAGGGTTCGGCGTCGATGACGTAGCACGTCGCCTCCATCTTCATGTCGCCTATCCGACTTTTCAGGCGGATTTTGCCGAGCAGCCGAGTCCCCGTGGCGTTAAAGCCGAAGATGGTAGTCGCAGTTGCATTTTGAGGGATTTTTCAGTCTAAGATCAAGAGGAAAGGTAGATCTAAGACAAATTTGAGGGTTTGAAGGAGAAAAGAGGCACGAGGGAAAAGAAAATTTCAAAAAAAGGGCCTCTCGCATGAAGTACAGTGGCCCGTGAAGTACAGTGGCCGGTCATGAGATGTGCTCTTGATGAGCATATCTTCAGGGGAGAAGGTAATGCACGGGACTCATCTTTCAGAGACTTGGCAACAAGTTGCACATCCCTGTTCTGCCTCCACTTCGTTCGAGAAATAGGTATAGAACGCCTCTGAGTCGGCCAGCGCCTCTTGGAGGGCCTCTCGGGTGGACCTGGACAACCGGAGGAGGTCGTACATGGTGATTCGCGCGGGAATGCTTTTCAGTTGCGCGAGCACGTTGAAGCGGAAAGGCTGGCGACTTGTGCTTGGTCCGTCCGGATTGGGAGGGGTTGCTGCGACTGGCCTCGCGGGAGGTCCTGCCAGGTTTTCCGCCCTCGCGGGATATTCTTTCGCAAATTCTTTCCCTGCCCTCGTGGCGAAGACGCTGGTGTCTTCTTCAGAATCGGTCGGGGTAGTCATTGCTGCATCATCTCTACCTAGGATGGCAGAGACAACGTTGTAGTGCTTCCTCTTAGCCTCCTTGGAAGGCTGTGCAGTCCACTGCTCGTCGTTGAGGAGGTCTGGATGGACCCACATCACCTGCCCCGATGGCAGAGTCTGTGGGACCAAACCCTTTTCCCGCTGGTTGTGAGGATCATCGTTAGTGATCTTCAAGACCGCCTTGGGGATAGGGATTACCCCCGCTGGGGCTTGAACCTCTGGGAGATCTGTCCCGAAGCTTAAAGTGATCATGTTCGTAGTCACTTGCTTCTGGACTTTCTCTTTCTTCAAAACCCCCGCGTCGTAGAGGGCCTGGAGCTTGTCCTTGAGGACGTAGCATTTGGTTGTGTGATGGCCAAGGAATCTGTGATATGCACAGTAACTTGGGTCACCGGTTTTGTCAGCCTCCTCAGGCTTGGCGGCTTCTGGCAACTTAATTCGCCTATTCTTGAGTAGAGTGTCGAAAGTCGCCACCACCTGGTCTTCTTTGAAATCATATTGCCGCTGGGGGCGTGGTTCAAATTGCCTGGGTTTAGGCTTTTGAGCGGCCTTCGGAGCCGGGGCGGTGTCGACTGCCATGATTTCTTTTCCCCTCGACTGAGGAGGATTCTTTGGCATAGCTGGCTCTGCTGCTCCCTTTTTGGATTGCGGCTCTTCGGCCTCCAGCCTCTTGATCATATTTTCAACTTGCTCGCCTTGGCGAACAAGTTCCTTCCAAGTCCGGGTTTCAACTGCCCCTATTTTGGACAGGATGTGGATTGCCAGATTGTTGCGGCACATCTCAATCAGTGTCGCCTCGGAAACTTGGTCCCGACAGTGGACTGATCGATTTCGAAATCTCTTTACGAAGTCGTTAACTGACTCCGACTTACGCTGCTTCTCAGCGAGGAGGGTGGCCATTGACACTTCCGTGTCGTCGTCGAAGAAGCGGGCGAGGAAGAGCTTCTCAACATCGGCCCACGCCTTGATAGAGCCGGGCTCCAGTTTGCGGAACCATTCAAAGGCCACCCCTTTGAGGGTACCTATGAATAGTCGAGTGAGAATGGCGTCATTCCCCGTAAGGAATTCGGTCTGCGCCATGAAGTAGTAGATGTGCTGCGAGGGTGACCCCTTGCCATCAAACTGTACCAAGCTAATTTTCTTGAACTTTGCTGGGTATGGGATCGTGTCCCATTCGATAGGGTAGGGACGTACCACCCCCAGCTTGTTCATGTTTTGCTGAAGCTTCAGCGCGTTGAGCTGGTCTTGGAACTCGTCAAATCTTTTGTCACGGGTGCTATCCCCAATGTACGATGTTCCTATCGACGTTTTGGAGGAGTAATCAGACTGCCGATCATCCTCCGTCTCAGCCGCTGGACGGTGAGGAGGTACCCACTCCTTGTCCCTAGTTTGCCGGGATAAGGGACGTTGGGTCCTCTTCTTCTTCTTCTTGTTCAGCAGTTGCTTCATCATTTCTCTTAGAGAGTCGATGGTCGCCTGCTGTTCCTCCAGCTTTTGAGCCATTGTCTGCTCGGCATTGAGTTCGGTCATGTGCACTCTCACCTGCGCGTCTTGACTTGAGCGCGAGGTCTGAGATGTGGCCGCCGCCGAATGAACCTCGTCTTCACCGCAGGAGGGGGGTACCAGGGTAGAGTAATCAAACCCGATGCTTACCCCCCTGTGACTACGCGTTCGCTGGAATATGCCGTCTTGACGGCGTCGTGCGAACCAGTGTTAGGTCTCAGGACGGAGTCTGAGTCTGGCGAGTCGGAGAGTACCACCTTCCCCTTATCCGTCATGTTAACTGTGGCGGATGCGAGCTCTAGGTCGTCAGCAGCGCGTCTTTGTTGGTGACGACGCCTTCGACGGGAGGGCCTTGGTCGAGAGGACTGTTGAGAAAGCCTCTCGAACACCGAAGGTTTCGCCGTTCCAACGCATTGGCAGTCGGCGAGGACCGTGTGGATGAGTCTCTCAGTGGCACTGAGGATTCGCCTCCTGTATAGTGCGTTTGCGAGTTAAGTATTCCCTAAGGTCTTCTGTGGGCGGTTGGTGACAACCCCCAGCTTCAGAAGAGTCGCTCGGGTGAGCGCATGAGAGATTTTTGGGCGCGCTCTCTGGTGCGCGTTGGGTGGAATGCTTTGGTGCTGGAGTTGGGCGATCTCGCCTTGACTGGCGAGTCTTCGCGTTTGAGCGAACTCCAGTACGTAAGCGGGTCTCAACCCTTCGTTTGGAAGAGCGGGTTCGCGAGGAGTCGCCTACCTCTCTGCCTTTACGTTTATCCGCCAAATGGTTATGGCGAGGCTCACCAGCCTTCGAGGATTCGCCTACTCGGGTAGGCTCGTTCGCTCGGTGTGGTTTATTCGCATCAGGGATGTGACCTGAGAAGCGAAGTCCTCCTGAGCGGATGGTTCTGCCGTCCTCGGTTGGTGCTCCTGATCTGGAGGTCCTTCCGACATCGGGCAGTTTGCCTTCTCGTCTAATGTTTCTCGGGCCTGTATGATGGTTCAGGCCATTATGAGAAACGGAGGTTTGGACCTCCTGTCTGACGAGCGTTTGCCGTTGCTGTTGGCTAGCTCTCCTGGCGGGGACTTCCTCCGAGGTAGGTGTCTGTGTGGACCGCTTGGCGATCCATTTGGCAGATCCTTGCCTCTTGCGCTCGATCTCTGGCTTGGCCTTGATCGATCGCGAGGGAGTGGGCTCCTCCGATGAGACTCGGTTGGAACCCTCGGGTGTGGAAGCTTTGACCGTTTGAGGTCGGCTTCGGCGCACGACTCTGTGGCGTTTGCGGGACGCATCGCCACCAGAGGATGAGGAAGACAAGTACTCTTCGTACTTGGCCTGGTCGAACTCAATCTCCAGGGACTCTATAGTCGTCCCGACAGCAACTTCATCAAATTGAGCCACCATCATTTCGTTCGATGAAACAGCTTCTCCCACTGTGGTCGCCATCTTCTGTATGGTGTAAATTTGATTTCCTGAAAACAGGGAGTGTTCGTTTGTATTAATAAGAAAGCTTATTACAAACTAACAATCAAATGGTTACAACAGAAGCAGAGGGAATGCCCTCTTTGTTTTGTGTGGGGACTTTAGGTGGCTATAGGACGCTTCGCTCGATGCTCGTGTTGAGTCTTCTTCCCTTGGACCGTTCGATCGAGGTTGCTAGAGAGCTTCAGTTCGTAGTAGAAGCTCGAATCGATGGAGTTCGGGTCTGCTTAGTTCTCCGGCGATCGGAGCTCAGAACTAGGCAGTGGTGCTGTAATGCAAGGATCTGCTAACAGCTTGGTCTCAATTACTTTTCTCCAAGTTTTGCGACCTCCTTTCCAGTGTGCTGGAAGGGGCTTTTAAATGGAAGAAGGACAGCTTGACTACTCCTTGAATTATGGGATGTGACCATACATTGTTCGGAGACATCCCGCTGTTCCTTCGTACCGTCAGCGGTCATTCGAAGAGCTGTGCTCGGTATCACGTTTCGTAAGAGTGGGAAAGCCCCTCCTCGTATGTGTGACAACGGCTGTCAGATGCTTGCGTGGATCTGACCAACCACCAAGCGCCGGCGGCTCTCGTCCCCTCACTTGGACAACTGAGTTGAGCCGCATTTATGAGGGTGCAGGCTGTTTTGACACCTGTCTGCTCACTCGTACTGTAGGCGGCTTGTTCGGCGGGCCTGGAGTGCCGTGCCTTCTCTCTTCAGGTCAGGAGAGGCGGGAAAGCGTGTTACCGGCTGCCTGGCGGTCTTGGAGTACTGTGCCCTCTCCCTTCAGGTCGAGAGAGGTGGGAAAGCCTATCTCCGTACGTGGGGTAGCGGATACCCAGCTGTACTGACGGCCTGGAGGTTTGCAGGCGGATTCGACTTTAGACTCGGGCAGGCGAGTTGCGTGAAAGGCGAACTTCTGCTATTCCAACTGATCTCAACTCGTGCAAGCGAGTCGATTATTCAGGTGAATCTGGAACCGAGCACGTTTGACGACCATGCGGCTTAAGCAGGCGACTTCTTGTGGGCGAATTTCCTGTAGGCTTATTAGAGGTATTTTTTTACCGTCTACACGGAAGAGTCGACTCATCTCAGTCATGAGTCGACTCATCGATGGTTTCCTGGTTCGTTTGGGTTTCTGTTCACACGAATTTCTGTTGGTT
Organism: Asparagus officinalis; assembly: GCF_001876935.1. Taxonomy (NCBI): domain Eukaryota; kingdom Viridiplantae; phylum Streptophyta; class Magnoliopsida; order Asparagales; family Asparagaceae; genus Asparagus; species Asparagus officinalis. Next base: position 99,691,105 of record NC_033801.1, on the reverse strand, counting down.
TTGGGTCTGGTTATTTATCAAATTATCATCCACGTTTGTACACCTATATAAAGGATTGTTTTAGGGTTTCTAAACAATCAGATAGATTCAGAGAGGTAATTAAGAGAGATTCTAATCATTGTATTAGGGTTTAGTGAGAATTGAGAGTTTGTTCTCGATTCTATTGAGATTGTGAGAGAGGGATTGTAATCTTTTCATACTCATAATCTAGAGAAGGTATTTTTTTTGCCATATACTGAATTGTGCTTGTGTTTCTATCATCCTCTTCTCAACCCACCTTTGATAATTCCGCGATCAAAGGTGCTCGCACGGCAACTCGTATCAAAAAAGAAAAAGAATGAATAGTAAAAATAAACAGTAACGGCGGAATCAAACTAAGTAGTAGTATTAACAAGAGACACTTACGTACTTGAAGGAAAAATAAACTTAGAAACTTACAAACCAGTAGCTCCGTGATGAACTGCTCAGCACCAGAGTAGTAGTACTAGTACACACTTATCTTACAAATACTTAAATGAAAACTTGACAGCAAATCTCACTCAAACTCAAACTCAAACTTCAAACTAAAAACTTAAAAGAGAGAACAAGAGGGAATTCTAAAGAGAGGATCTCACTTCACTCTCCCAAAATCCTCTCCTTCTTCATTTTCTCCCCCCTCCCCC
>NC_033801.1:99681271-99690433 GCF_001876935.1 Asparagus officinalis | reverse complement strand
CCCCCCCCCCCTTCCTCCCTTTTATAGAGGTTTAGAGATACTATGCTAAGATGCATTCATAGCCTGTGGGTCCCACTTGAGCAAATTTGTCAAAAACCTACAAGAGGTGAGGTAGAGTATCATTTTGACAAAAGTTCCTTCATGCTTAAGTCTCCAAAGAGGGAATCAAAGTAGCAGACAGTGTGTAGTCATATCTACTGTTATTTCATCTGCAGTTGTTGCTTTTAGCTATAAATAAAATTTGTATAAAAGTTAATTATTTTAAACTAGAAAAATATATTGATAGGATTTGATCGACTTGGTATTTAAGTCGTAATAATTAATCATATATGGGATTTATCATAAGTTAAATGGCATATTTTATATAAGTCCAAAACAGTGCCATTGTTATCTTCACTATCCATAGGAGTGTCTTCAAGCTCTGGTTCTTACTTTAGTTTAACAGGCTCTGATGTATAAGCAGGATCTAAAGTAGAAGACGCAGTATCCATAGGTGCTAGTATCATTAGCATTTCATCATAAGTTAATGATTTTAATTTTTCTTCACTTGCATTTGGATGTTGTAGCACAAATTTATTATATAGGTTTTCTTGGATAGTCTCTATGTCAGATTTTTTAGGATGTGACTTCAATCCATATTATGTGCTATAGTCTGGGAGTAGCGAGCTTTTTCTTCCATTTAGATAGTTGGAAATATTCTAACGATCATACTATTTTACTGAAATACTTCTTGTGAAATAATCCAGCAGATCACTATTTATAATACAATTCCATTTCTATTGCATTAATTCAAAGGAGACCAAATTCCATAGATATTTGAAGCATATCTTGTAGAGATAATTTTTTTCCTTGTTTTTAAGGATTTCTTTTGGCTTTATCTCTTTAATGACTCCAAATTAAGCCCAGAAGGTTTCAATAAACCAATTTGGTAAACTCATTTGATTCATAAATCGTATCCACCATGAATGTTTTGCCAGATGATTTTGAATATACAGAACATGCTCCCAAGCAGCTTGATAGTCCCAACAATTATATTGCCGAGGACCAATTTGAGTTTTTTCTGTAAACTTTCGAGGAACATTAGGGTTATTTGTAAAAACTTTTAAGGGGTTGGTTGTAAAGACTTCAAGGAGATATTTTGTAAAACTTTTTGAGGTTATTTGTAATCTACAAAATTTCAGGGGGTTTTTGTAATCTTTTTTAGGGTGTTCATAATTTTGGAAACTTTCAAGGTGTTGTTTATAATATTTTAAGATGTTAAAACTAATATTTTTAAATATTAATTACAGTGTTTGTTACTTTAATAACTTTTATCAGGTTAGTTGTGCAATTTAAAAATTAATTTTTATAAAATTTCTTAGAGAATATTTGTAATTTTGAAACTTTTAAGGGGCTATTTGTAAAATTTTCAAGGCTTTATTATAATACTTTAGAAGTGATTTGTAATTTTTAAACTTTCTAGAGGTTTGTTTATAATTTTTGGATTTTTTGAAATTGTTTGTAATTTACGGATTTTAAAGGAGTTGTTTATAATTTTTTAAATTTGATGGTGCTATTTATAATTTTGAGATTTATCAAACATTTATTATAATTATTAAATCTTAAGGAGTTTTTTGCAATTTTTATGGGGCTATTTGTAATTTTTACATTTTTAGGAGTGTTTCTAATTTTTAAAACATTGAAGGATCATTTGCAAGGATCAATTTGTAATATTTCAAAATTTTTTGCAGGGTATTTGTTAATTTCTACAACTGTATAAGCTAGTTGTAAATATTTTCGGGTGTGCCATAAAATTTTCTAGAAGGGAAATTTGTAATTATTTAAACTTTTCAGGGATAGTTGTAAGCTTTTTAAGGGGTTGTTTATAAATTTTAGGGGATTACTTGTAATATTTTAACTTTTCATAGGAATTTTATAATTTTTAGATTTTTGAAGAATTGTTTGTAATTTATGGATTTTAGATGAGGCAGATTATTTTGAATTTCATGATGTCATTTGTAATATTTAGATTTTCTTAGGGGTTTATTTATAATTTTTAAATATTAAGGGGTAGTTTGTAAATTTCTTAATTTCACAGGCTCTTTGAAATTTTATATATGTCAGGATGTTATTTTGAAGGGGTAGTTTATAATTTTTAGATTTTTAAGGGATTATTTATATTTTTTGGGTTTTGACGGGCATGTTTGATAATTTCCTAATCTTTTAAACCCTTTTAATAGATGTGGGCTTTTGGTTAATACAATTTTCAAAATATGAATAGTTTTAATTTGATAAGGATGCTGAGATAAATAAGATTAGAAATGAGGGTTTTTATTATTAGAATTTTTAAATTATGGATTGGTGAATGTATGATTAGATGTCAACATGTTAATTTCTGGTAGAGGTTATGATTATGATATTTTTAAAAATTTAAAATAGTTATAATTTGATTAAAATTAAAAATTGTTTGATTACCAGAATTTTCTAATTATGGATAGTTTTAATTTGATGAGAATTTTTAATTTGGTAAAAATAAGAATAAGTATCCATATGACATCTTCTGATATGATGGAAGGATACATGATTATTTTATCTGTCCACTCTGTACCTTTTCTTTCACAACTAGGAACTTAATGTCAATATGTTTTGACTTAGTTGAGCTCTTGTTGTTATTAGAATACACTACTACAGATTTATTGTCACAATATAACCTTAGTGGTATTTCCATATTTTCTAGAATGCGCAGTCCCGTGACAAAATTTCACAGCCATATTCCCTGATTGGATGCCTCATAGTAAGCTACAAATTCAGCTGCCATAGTGGAGGAAGCTATGAGTGTCTGTTTAACACTTTTCCATGATATAGCTCCTCCTGCCAACATATAAATATAGCCTGATGTAGATTTTCTGCTATCTTGGCATCCAGCAAAATTAGAGTCTGAATACCCAATGACCTCCAACTATTCTGGTTTTCTGTATGTGAGCATATAATCTTTTGTTTTCTGAAGATACCTCATAACCCTTTTGACTGCTATCCAATGATCCATACCATGGTTGCTTAAGTATCTGCCTAACATCCCAACAATGTACGCAATATCCGGACGCGTACATACCTGAGCATACATTAGACTTCCTACAGCCGAAGCATAATGAATCTTCTGCATTTCCTGAATTTTAAGATTGCCTTTAGGACACTGATTGAGACTGAACTTGTCTCATTTAGCAACAGGGGTGTCTCCTGGTCTGCAATCTTACATGCCAAACCTTTTAAGTACTTTATTGATATAGCTCTTTTGTGATAATCCAAGTATACCTCGAGAACGATCTCGATGTATCTGGATTCCTAATATAAAAGAGGCGTCCCCAAGATCTTTCATCTCAAATTTTTTTGATAAAAATCTTTTGGTTTCGTGCAACATGCCTATATTATTAGTGGCAAGAAATATGTCAGTAACACACAGAACCAAAAAAATAAACTTACTCCCACTGAACTTGTGATATACACAGTCATTAACAATATTCATCTCAAAACCGAGCGAGATAATTATTTGTTGAAACTTATAATACCATTGCCGAGGAGCTTGCTTGAGTCCATAGATGGATTTCCTTAATTTGCAAACCATATTCTTTGGGTCTCCTGACACAGTTTCTGGTTGCACCATATAAATCATCTCATCAATATCGCTATTGAAAAATACAGTCTTAACATCCATCTGATGTAACTCAAGATCATAATGAGCAACAAGTGTCATGATTGCTCTGAAGGAGTCTTTCGATGAAACCGGAGAGAAAGTCTCTGTATAATTAATGCCTTCTTTTTGATTAAAGCCTTTAGCTACAAGGCGTGCCTTATACCTCTCCACATTATCGTTTGCATCCCGCTTGGTTTTAAAAATTCATTTACAACCAATTGGTTTTGCACCTTCTGGCAATGAGACAAGTTCCCAAACCTTATTGTCTTGCATAAACTTGTATTCTTCATTCATGGCATCAATCCACTGTTGAGAGTTAGAACTTTTCATGGCCTGAGAGAAGTTGATTGAATCATCTTCCAACATTTCATTACTTTCCTCATGTTCTTAGAGAAATACAATATAATCATCCAAAATAGCATTTCTCCTTTCTCTCGTGGATTTCCTTAATGGCACTGGTTCTTGATGTTGTTGATTTTGTTCTTATGGAACAGGGAGTTGTTCAATATTGTCATCTTGAGGTTCCGGATTTACTTCTTGAGCAACAACAGATATAGGAACCTGAATATTGTCAAAAGTAACTATATGGATTGGGTCTGAAGCTAATTCCTACTCAAAAGCAATGTCTCTAATCTTATTTCTCCCTCCAAACTCAACATCCTCAAAGAATATTGTTGTTCCCGTCTCAAAAATATTCCTGAGTGTGGGATTATAAAAATTATAGCCCTTAGAACGTTCAGAATACCCAATAAAGTAGCTGCTAACTGTTTTAGAGACTAATTTCTTTTCATTTGATCTATAAGGCCTTACCTCGACTGGACATCCCCAAATATGTAAATGCTTTAAACGGGGCTTTCGACCAGTCCAAAGCTCATAAGGTATTTTAGCAAATGCTTTACTTGGTACTCTATTCAGAATGTAAGCTGCTGTCTTTAGTGCTTCTCCCCAGAGTGACTCTTGTAAAGAAGAATGAGAAATCATACTTCTTATCATATCCTTAAGAGTCATATTTTGTCTTTCAGCTACACCATTCATGCTAGGTGAACCCGGTATGGTGTACTGTGGGACGATACCGTATTCCTCTAGATATCTAGCAAATGATCCTGAACGTTATTCACCTGAACCATTATATCTGCCGTAGTACTCACCACCACGATCAGATCTAATGGTTTTAATTCTTTTGTTGAGTTGATTCTCAACTTCAGCTTTATAGCCTTTGAACATGTTCAGAGACTCAGATTTCTCAAGAATGAGATATAGGTACCCATAACGTGAGTAATCTTCTATGAATGATATAAAATATTATTGATCATTCTAAGATGCCGTAGGAAATTGCCCACAAATCTGTATGTATCAATTCTAAGACGTCTGAAGATCTTTTGGCATCTAATCTCTTAATTTTGGTCTGTTTTCCCTTGATACATTCAACACATCCGTCGAAGTCCAAAAAATCAAGGGAATCTAAAATGCCATCAGACACAAGACTCTCAACTCTACCTTTTGAGATATGACCCAAACGCTTATGCCATAATATCGCCGAATTCTCCTTATTTAATTTACGCTTAGTACCACGTAATTCCATGTGCAAGGATTCATTATAAGAAGCAATTGTATCAAGCAAATATAGGTTGTCATAAATACTCAAGTAACCGGTTCCCTCAACATTTGAATTAAAAGATAAACTGAATTGACTATTTTTGAATAAACAATGATAACCTGATTTATCCAATACAGAAACAGAAACCAAATTCCGTCTAAAAGACAGTACTACAAAAGTATCTTTTAAGTCCAAATAAGAACCAGTTCCTAATAGCAACCTAAAATGCCCAATTGTTTCCACATCTACCGATTGATCGTCGCCCACAAAGATGTGTCTTTCAATATCACTTGGCTTTCGATAGCTCAGGCAACCCTACATAGAAACACTTATGTGAGTAGTAGCACCAGAGTCTAACCACCAAGTGTTTCTAGGTACCGAAGGTAAATTAACCTTAGAACAGACCAAAGTAAGGAATGTACCCTTATTAGCAGGCCAGACATGATATTTGGTATAATCATTCTTTACGTATCCAGTCTTGTTACAGAAGAAACAACTATGATTATCCTGATGTTGTTTCTTCTGAATTGGACCCTTAGCAGCTTCATTCTTTCTTTTCTTGCTCTTATCCTTAGAGGCATAAGCCAAATGAGCACTTTCTGTCTTATCTTGCTTCAACCTGTCTTCTTCTTGCACACAGTATGAAATGAGCTCATTTAGAGTCCATTTCTTATTTTGGCAGTTATAACTGACATTGAACTGACTGAACTGTGCAGGAAGAGACAACAAAACCAGATGTACCAACAACTCATCACAAAGATCGAGTTTAAGCGCCTTAAGTTTCGAAGCAATATGAGACATTTCAATAATGTACTCCCCGATATTTCCTTTGCCCTTATACTTCATTGACATCAAGCGAGCTAAAAGCGTACTTGTTTCTATCTTATTGTTTTTCGCAAAACGCTTCTCAATTTCTACAAGGAAATCTTTGGCCTTAGTAACCCCTTCAGATTCTATGCCCCTGAAGGCTTCCGGAACGCCGCGCTTAATGATCATTAGACTCATGCGATTTGAACGCTTCCACTTCTCATACTCCTTCTTAACATCAGGGGTGCTATCCGCATTGAGAGGTTGGGGTTGCTCAGTTCTTAATGCAAGGTCTAGATCCATGCAGCCAAGAACAATTAATATGTTCTCTTTTCAAACCTTGAAATTTATCCTATTGAGCATGAGAATTGAGTTGATGTTAGCAGAAATTGTTACAGTAGATGCATTAGCTGAAATAAACAAAAGATACTCACATTATTAACCGTAATAAATAAAATTCAAATAATGACAAATCTCATCTTAAGATATCTGGCACAACATTAATATCAAGTCTTTGGACAATAATATTAACTTGTAAGTGATACTTTGTTGTAATGATCAAACATTGATAATAACTCATGTCAAATAATGAAACTATCTTTGGATCGATTCATTATTCACATGTAAACCTTATAATTGTCACACGTTTATCATCGCAGATGTGTATGCAGTCTAAATAAATATTAACCTTCCTTTAGGCCGATTAAATATTTACACGAAAGCATACACACAAACATCTCACATTCCTCATGAACAATCTACACAAGAGAGGTTACTTTGGCAACTTCTTATTTCAATTAAACAATTGGAGTGAGAGACAACCTTAATACCTTAGTGTCATAATATTTGAATTAAATAATTGATTAACTACCAAATTTAAATTAAATTGAATTAAATTAAATTAAATTAAATTTTCATAGCTTAAATAGGGCCTCATTGCTTAATTAGTTAAATTAAGCATACTAAAATTGGGCCCAAAACCAAATAGAGTTAAGTGGGTTGTGCCCTAGCTCAAATTGTCTGCAGCCTTCTTCTTTTACCCGACGAAAAAGAAGAACAATAGAACGAACGCAATGTTCATTTGAGAACGAACGTGGGGTTTGTTTGAAGTGAGCAAGAGACTGGCCTGAGGATGAACGCGGGGTTCGACATGAGAACGAACGCGAGGTTCGGCTTGAGAACGAATGTGAGGTTCAACTTGAGAATGAACGCGAGGTTCGACTTGAGAACAAACGCAGGGTTCGTTTGAAGCTTTCAAGCCTCGCCAAAAAATTAAGGTAACCACCTCCTTAATTTATGCATGTTTTCACGCGCACGAACCCCTTGAGGTTTTAATCTGAAACCGCCGCTGTCATTGCTCTCGCACCCAAAGGTCAAAACCTTAGGGTTTCCTGACGCTGCCATCGCCGTCGGAGTCGAGAGCCAGGCCGCCAGCGACTCTTCGTCGGCGAGGAGCACGGGGACCGACGACCAAACAAAAATAGATCCAAAAAATTCCTCGATTTTATTTCAAAACCAGATCCAGAAATAGGAAAAACAAAGGATGACTTCTTGATCCAAATCCCAAAAAAATCAAAGAAAAAGTCCAAATTTTTTTAAAACTTTACTGTTCACGGAACTTCACTGTTCATCCGTGAACAGTTCTAAGAAAAACCAGGGATTTAAGATCAAAAAACCCAATTTTAAAACTTAAACCCCTGAAAATTAATCACGGGTGGCTCTGATACCACTTGTTAGATCTGAATATCTGAGATCTAATCCATAAAACTATGATTAATTTAAAGAGAATAAACAACAATAATGAGAGCGGAAGCTTATACCTGAATCCATTATTTAGATTTACACGGATCGGAATTAGGGTTTGATCTTCTAATCTTGAGGGTCCATCCTTTAGAATCTCTTTAGATGAGGATTAAAAGAATAGAGAATGTAACCCTAGATTAGGGACCATAACCCCTTATTTATAGTTGTTGAACTTTTATAATTTGGCCCATCATCAAACTATAATTACAACCTGGTATCTGCACATTTAGCCCATGACATATTTAAATACCCATTGACCCAATTACCTGATTGATCACTTTATGCGTGTCAACTGAAAGATAGCAACACACATTGATATAACATATGTGCCCACAAATATATTTAATTAGATTTAAATCCAACACATGTTTGAGAAGATAATACACATATAGTTTAAAGTGCAGAAGTGTGATTAAGCCAATAATAATATAAACTAAGAACATGTTTGAGATGGTATTACATGCTCTAAGCTCTTCAATGAAGAGAATGAGAAGTTGAGAAATAGATACCTTTTCAATCTGGCTACGGTTGGTCGCTCTCAGAAGGCTATGTTTGGTCCGATTGTTGATTGTATCATATCTCGCCTTAATGATTAGCTAAGCAAAGTCCTTGGAGGCTTTTTCATGAAGAGGCTTTTTCATGAACAAAAATTATAACTCTCGTCAAAATAAACGCAAGGAGATCGTTTATCGGTCTTCTGCTTGTGCGGGATCTTTGCTTGTGCCGGGGTTTATTCGTGGACCGCCTATGGATCGGATCCGGTTGATAGAAAATTCGGCAGAGCTTCGCCTTCGTCGAGGAAGTATTTGATTTGAAGCGCTGAGATCGACCAAGCGAAATCAGCACTCTTCTCGAGATCAAGACCAAGCCTGATCTCAAGGAAATGGGGAAGCGGCATTCGGATCTCTCGAACTCTCCTTCTTTATACTGAAGAACTCGCCAAGATCTGTCAATCCTCACTGAAATTCGTGCTCCTTTGACTCCTCAATCCGGCAGCACCTCACCCTCTTGATAATAAAATCACCTCCCTGAAAGGAGGCCCTAGGCTTGTATTTATAGGGCTCCGGATGCGGGTATGTGGCTGAGAATGAGTGATTTGACCTTATCTTCAGTCAATAACGGCCTAACCACGTTTGTAGATTATATCTAGGTAGTTAAGAACCCCTGAAATAGATAAATCCCGAGAAAACCACTCAGAACCGTCGAAAAACGCGTCCGGAGTCAAACCTGCGCGAAACACCCCGCCGACCCGCGGGGGGCGCGGGTCGGACACAACCGACCCACG
>NC_033801.1:99660982-99681261 GCF_001876935.1 Asparagus officinalis | reverse complement strand
CGGGTAGTTCGGCATTTTTGCTGAACTGTTTGGTGTTTTCCGACTTTTCCGAGACTTACTTTTCCACCATTTTGCGTATTTGATAGTCTTGTTTACTTGTATGATTTGCTAACTTGTTTCATGCGCTCGTTAGCTTCTTTACGGCACTTGGAACTGACCGACGAGCGCAAGTTGACCGACGAGTGCATTCGGTCACTTGGAGTTGATCGACACGCACGAGCTGATTGATGCGCGCGTGTTGACCGACGCGCGCGAGCTGATTGACGTGCGCGTGTTGACTGACGGCGCGTGTTGACCGACGCGCGCGAGCTGATTGACGTGCGCGTGTTGACTGACGCGCACGAACTGATTGACGTGCGCGTGTTGACCGATGCACGTGAGCTGATTGACACGCGCGTATTGACCGACGCGTGCGAGCTGATTGATGTGCGCATGTTGACCGACGAGCGCGAGCTGATTGACGTGCGCATGTTGACCGACACGCACGAGTTGATAGACGCGCGTGTGTTGACTGACGCGCGCGAGCTGGTTAACGTGAACCTTCTCGATTCGTCCACTCTTCATTTCGAGCTACGTGCGGGACCTTGTAGGTAATTTTAGACGCCTACAGATACCCCTCCAAAGTGTTTCAGCCTCGTTCTTCTATAGATGAGTCTGAAATGCTTTGGATGTGATAGACCCCCACCTTCAATCGGTGTCAAAAGACCTATAATTGGCTTCAGTTCTTGACTTCTCTACTTTTCAGTCTTTTCAGTATTTTATCGAATAGCTAAAAATTTTCCGGTGCTGCGTTTATCGTCTGATTATTGTCGAAGTCTTGAATCGAAATTGATAAGTTGATTTTGGCTCGTGTCATTGAGTTGACTTTGAACTAATTAGCTGCATCGCAACGCATTGATCAGCGTTGACCTTGGGCTACGCGTTGATCGGCGTTAATATAGTTTATACTCGTACATTTGCTGGAATCTACACAGTTTAAGCTCTTAAGGCGTTGGAGCGTGGCGGTCCCAAATATTGAGTTGTAGGACCAACTATTAAAGCTGATTCATCTGCATGTGTGGATCTTATCCCGAATTTGTTGGATGCTTAAGTCACGTGACCAACTAACGGAGCTGATGCGTTAATGACTTGCATTTATAGAATTTTTGGCAAATCCTCAGCCATCAACGGGTTTGATGAGCCTTTACCAACTACTGTTTGAGTCGGGCTAGCATGCAAATTATTTAAGTCCGTTCTGCACATAACGTTGTGCTAAAAGAGTTAACTCTTTTAGTGCTACGATATTGAATACGTAGACTTCATCTTTCTTAAGTGAAAAACTAAACGGCGACGCGTGTTAGGCGTAGACTTTTAGGGTTTTTGGCAAACCCTTAGCCTTCAACGGGTTTGACATGTCTTTACCAATTATCGTTTGAATCGGGCTAGCATGAGGATTGTTTAAGTCCGTTCCGCATGTGACGTTATGCTAAGAGAGTTAACTCTTTTAGTGCTACGATATTAAATACGTAGACTTCATCTTTCTTACGGGAATAGACTACCCGGCAACGCATGTTAGGCGCTGACTTATCCCTACTTAGGCTTCAGGATAAAATTCTTCATGCATAAAAAAGGTATGGATTTTTATTGCTACGATGCTGAATACGTAGACTCGGTCGTTTTCACGGGAATGAACCACCCAGCAGCGCGGGTTAAGCGCTGACTTATTCATACTTAGGCTTCGGGATAAAATGTCTCAGACTGGATTTTGGTGTCTTTTTCAATCGGTGAAAGACTAAACCAGAAACACGTGTTAGGCGTTGACTTATCCCTACTTAGGCTTCGGGATAAAATTTTTGGTGCGTGTGAAGCACGGATTTTGGCGTTATGAATAACAACCTGTCACAATATCGAATATGTAGGCTTTTGTTCTTTTTACGGTTAAGAATTAACCGGTAACGTGTGTTAGGCATTGATTTATCCCTGCTCAGGATTCGGGATAAAATTTCCCGTGCGTGTGATGCACGGATTTTGGCGTTAGTAATAACAACCTGCCACAATATCGAATATGTGGGCTTTTGTCCTTTTTACGGTGAAAGACTAAACCGGCAACGTATGTTAGGCGCTGACTTATTCCTACTTAGGATTCGGGATAAAATTTCCCGTGCGTGTGAGGTACGGATTTTGGCATTATTAATAACAACCTGTCACAATATCGAATATGTGGGCTTTTGTCTTTTTTACGGTTAAGAACTAACCGGCAACGCGTGTTAGGCATTGACTTATCCCTGCTCGGGATTCAGGATAAAATTCCCTGCGCGTGTGAGGCACGAATTTTAGCGTTATTAATAACAACCTGCCACAATATCGAATATGTGGGCTTTTGTCTTTTTTACGGTGAAAGACTAAACCGGCAACGCGTGTTAGGCGCTGACTTATCCCTACTTAGGATTCAGGATAACCTTCCTCAGATTTGGATTCTGGTGTCTTTTTCACTTGGTGAAAGACTAAACCGGTAACTCGTGTTAGACGTTGGCTTATCCCTGCTTAGGATTTGGGATAAAATTCTCCATGCGTGTGAAGCACGGATTATGAGGGTTGAAAAGGTGGTGTCTTCTCTTGGGGCAAAGACGAACCCGATACTGGAAAGAAAGAATTTTATATTCTATTTCCAGTTGCGAAGGAAACTCCAAGTGGGATCTCCACTTTGAGAATCCGGACAAGGTGAAACTAAGAGTGGGATCTCCACTCCGAGAATCGAATGGATTCGGATAATCCTAAATGTCGGAAGGTTTGATTACAGAACTAAAGATGAATTTCTCGTTTATCGAGAGTGAATTATGATTTTAGTCCTAACTGTAGGAAGGTTTGACTAAGCGGGAGTTTGAGGTGACCCTAACTGTAGGAGATTGAGAGGAGATTTTAGCTTTGGCCCTAACTGTAGGAAGGTTTGACCAAATAGGTGAGAGTGGGAGTACAAATTATAGTGGGAGTGTTGATTCGTACAAATCACTCGAAGGGGATTCCTAGTGTTAAGTGACAAATACTTAACACGGAAGGGTTTGACAATTGTCAACAATCAAGCAATTAAAATTCTGACTACTATGTCCAGACTCTAACAATGGGAGTGCTGAGTGCACAGATGTAGCGGCGCTTCTGGATTCGCTCCTCGAGAGTAGAGTGGGTTCGTTTGACACGAACCCATTCGTTAATCAGAGGTCGGGAGGAGGATCTCGATGCTAGTCGTAGCGATAGATTAGCCACTTGGCGCTTTCTGAACTCCAGATCTGCTTGGTAACGGAGTCCATCCACCTGATCCAAAGCCTTGGCGAATTGGCACGCGAGGCGTTGGCGTTTCCTTTGACGTGCTCTCTTTGATAGAGTTAGCGCACCTTCAGCAGTCGGCTCCTTGATCGCGAAGGAGTTCAGATCTGCAGATCTGGTCTCATTGGATGCCGGCGGATAATTGCAAGGTGCAACTGTAGCATCGACTACGGGGAGATTAACTTCTCGGGTCTTCAGATCTGGAGACCGGCGGATCTTCTGGGAGGAGGAGATCTTCCTGCACTTATGAGGATGAGCAGATCTGGAGGAGGAGGAGGAGATGTACTCTTAAAATTTCTACTGGTCGAACTCGTATTCGACCTCTTCGAACACCGGGATCTTGATCGTCGGCTGCGGCACGACAGCCTCGGCAGCGAGGCTGTTGGCTCCCACTGTGGTCGCTAACTTGTTTGCGGTGAAAGTTGATTTCTTCATTGCTGAATCTATTACACGTTTATCGATTATAGATTCAAAGTAAAATTAGTCTTTTTATAAGACTTTCTTACATAATAAAAAAAATAAAAAAAATACAACTCTCTTCAAACAAACGCAACGGGTGTTTATCGCCCGCTGCTTGCGTGGGATCTTGGCCTGTGACGGGGATGTTGATATCCGTGGACCACCGTCGATCAGATCTGATTGCTGAAAAATTGGGCAGAGCTTCGTTGATTCGTGAAGGAATCAAGAAACCGTAGCGCTTATCTCGGCAACGGTGAGATAATTGCTCTTCTTAAGATTATCGCAACGGGATAATCTTAAGGAACAGACCCGGAGAACTGCAGATCTGAAGAGCTCCTCTTCTTTATGCCGATGAACTCGATCAGATCTCTACTCCTCCTTCTCTCTGAAATTTGTGTACTTTTGATCTTTAATCCGGCAGGGCTTCGCCAACGCTCAAGAATTCCAGCCCTAGAAAAATGAGAGCCTGAGGCTGTATTTATTGGCTCCAAGGGCATCCAGGCGGTTAAAACCGCATAACGGGCTGTTTTTAGGCCTGGAGACACCCTTGGGTGTCTTAGCGAGGCCGAGACACCCTCGGGTGTCTCGGCCTTGGCCGAGACACCTTGGGGTGTCTTGGTTGGGCCGAGACACCGCGGGGTGTCTCAACTCATGCTGAGACGCTTTGTTTTGTATATTTGTCCGTTTCCGCCGTAACTTCTTCATCCGAACTCAGATTTGAGTGATTCAAAGTGCGTTGGAAAGCCGACGAGGAGTTCTATAATCTCTGATGATTAGATCACTGTGGGTTAAGTTGGGATAGGAGCGTCGTTTTGTCTTTCGTAAGCGACGCGGGACTCCCGATCAATTCGTGTCTTCTTTATTCTGAAATTCCGTTACTTCACGTAGTTCGTCGATTCACTTCAAGCGTTCATCAACGTCAATCAAGATTCTGTGACTTGGATAATGATGTTCCTCATCTCCTCTTAGCTTTGAGCTGCTCACGGAGACCTATAGGCAATTTTCGATGCCTACAAGGTGACTATGCAGGAGGAGATGGAATCTCTTCATAAGAACGATACATGGGAGCTTGTTGAGCTTCCAAAGGGGCGGAAGACAATTGGTTGCAATTGGGTATACACGAAGAAGGAGGGTATTGAGGGTACTCCATTGAGGTTCAAAGCTAGATTGGTTGTGAAGGGCTATGCACAGGAGGAAGGTATTGACTATAATGAGGTTTTCTCTCCGGTGGTGAAGCATTCTTCGATTCGGATTTTGCTAGCTTTGGTGGCACAGTATGGTTTGGAGTTAGATCAGTTGGATGTGAAGACGACATTTCTTCATGGTGATCTTGATGAAGAAATATATATGACTCAGTCATTGGGATTCCGAGCTGCAGGGAAAGATAAGTTGGTTTGCAGGTTAAAGAAATCGCTATACGGTTTGAAACAGTCTCCTCAATAGTGGTATAGGCGATTCGAGGGTTTCATGATTGGTCATTCGTACACTCAGAGCCAGTTTGATCCTTGCGTATATTTTCACAAGTTGAAAGGAGGTGCATACATCTATTTGTTACTTTATGTCGATGACATGTTAGTTGCCTCTATTTCCAGGTCGGCTATAGATGAGTTGAAAGTTCAGCTTTTAAATGAGTTTGAGATGAAGGACTTGCTATTTCCAGGTCGGCTATAGATGAGTTGAAAGTTCAGCTTTTAAATGAGTTTGAGATGAAGGACTTGGACGAGGTGAAGCGCATTCTAGGGATGGAGATCGGCAGAGACAAGAAGAAGGGCAGAATTTGTTTGACACATGTGGCTTATTTGAAGAAGGTTCTATAGCGATTCCATATTAGCATGGATACGAAGCCAACTGGTGTACCTTTGGGAGCTCATTTAAAGCTTTCAGCTGGTCTTTCACCAAAGCTAGTTAAAGATCGAGAGTTGATATCGAAGACTCCATATGCGAGCGTGGTTGGGAGCTTGATGTATGCGATGGTATGTACGAGGCCGAATTTGTCACAGACGGTGAGCATGGTTTCGAGATACATGCACGATCCAGGAGTGGGTCATTGGGATGCCGTGAGATGGATTTTGAGGTACATTCAGGTTACGCTCAATGTTGGTTTGGTTTATGAGCGGGACACTACAGGTAGGCAGTTATGCATTGGATATGTGGATTCGGATTATGCCGGGAATTTGGATAAGCGTCGGTCTACTACGGGGTATGTGTTCACTTTGACCCGTGCGCCGGTGTGTTGGAGATGTACCTTACAGTCGATGGTGGCTTTGTCTATGATGGAGGCAGAATATATGGTAGTTACGAAGGCTGCGAAGAAGGCTATTTGGCTTCGAGGACTTTTGGAGGAACTTGGTATATCGCAGAGGTCTGTCACTATTCATTGTGATAACATGAGTGCTATCTGTTGGCCTTCTTGTTTTGATGATGTTTAACAAACAATTTATTACTAATGTTGTTTGTCTAGTGTTTGTGCATTCCTATGTTTTGTAGACAAACAACGTTGTTGGAGGATGGATGGAATAGAGCTTCAACGATCATATCCAAAGGAGGTTGGCGGAATAGTGGAGTGAAGCAATGCACATTTAAGTCAAGATCCAAGTTCAAGCTTCATCCGCAAGATTACCAAGATAGAGCTTCGTTGAAGATCAAGATCATTGCTTGGGTAATTTAGTTTAGGAATTTATATTATGTGTGTTAGTACTTTAAGCTCAATCATATACACACATACACGTTTTGGATTTTGTATATATATAGTTATATATATACATATATGTTTTGGTTTGATAGTTTTCAAGTTTTACTATGAAACAAATGAATAGAATTGGAAAATACTATTTTGTTTCATGTTTATATGCCTATATATGATTTCATCTTTAACAAGCTTATATTTAATGAAATCATATTTAGTGTTTTGAATATATTGCATAGAATATGCAATTTAATGAAAATATTATATTTCTAGGTTATAGACGTCATAACAACATATTATATCTTTTATCAAGTCTATACAATCATTTCATAAGGTTTCAAAATGTTGTTTAAGTCAAAATATCAAAATATCAATTTTCAGGTTTTCATGTTTTGGACTATTTTGTAAAATGATGATATTTTTCATTTGGGAAGTCCTTTTTCGAAACCAGTCGTTGTAGCATGTTTATTATCATGTCTACAATCATTCCCCAAAGTTTTACATTTTTTGGAATTTATTTGATATTTTTAAACAGCATTTCAAAATCAGATAAACAGTTTTCATATCAGTTTTCGGTCGACCGCACCGGTCGACCGAACCTGAGGAGTCTGTGGTCGACCGGTCCGGTCGACCGATGAAAATTTTCGGTCGACCGACGAATTTTCCGGTCGACCGACGAGTGATTTTTCTGCTTCCAACGGCTAGTTTTTTTACCCGGCTATTTCTGAGCTGATTTGTCTGGGGCTGTTTTGTCATTTTGTTTGGGGTTTTTGTTTAGATCTTGAGTGGGTATAAATACCCAATTGCTGATCTCTTTTCAAGTATCTAAGAAGTTTTTAAAATAAGTTTTAAACAAGGGTTTAAAGTGTGTTTAAGGGTTTGTTTTGTTTGTGAAGAAGTTTTCACAAGTGGAGGAGATCATCTTCTTGTTTGGGCTTCAATCTCCATCTCTCCATCTTGTTATTCAGAGAAGAATCTCTAAACTCATTTCTAGCTATTTATTATTTTGTTTATAATTTCTATATGCTAGATTTTAATTGAGTTTAGTTTTGATTTTGATTTCACTCATTGTTTACACACACCCACTTGAGCTTATTGTATTTGCATTCATAATATATTAGGGTTGTGAGAGTTGTAACATTGAGTGTGGGCTTTTATTGTGTTCTCATCCATATTAGAGAACAATTTATATTTGTTACATTGTGAGATTGTTAGGTTTTCGGTGAGCTAGAAACCGAGTGTGTTGTGAAGTTTTCGGTGAACTAGAAAACTGATTGTGAGGAGTGACGTTGATCGGTGAGCGTTGAAAACCGATACTGTGAGGTGTAAACGTTGTTCGGGTGAACGTAGAAAACCCGGTTGATAGTGGATTTCTCCCCGGGAGTGGGGAGCGGAGACGTAGGACGGAAGGTCCGAACTCCGTGATCATATTGCTTGTTTGAGTGTGCTTTGGCGTTCATTTATATTTATGTTCATATCTTATATCGTCAATTGTGCATTGCTCATTCATTTCATCCACTATCCTATTTAGATTATTTACCCTTGTGTTGTTTATATATCCTTACATGCGTATTTATTTTTGCATTCATCTTATATCGCTAATTGTGCATTGCTCATTTATTTCATCCACTATCCTATTTAGATTATTTACCCTTGTGTTGTTTATATATCCTTACATATATTTCTATCATTTAGGATATATCTCATTATTCATGTTGCTTATCCTAGCTTATATTCTTGTTGTATTTCATACTTGCTAGGATAACTCATTAATTAATTTTAATTGGCATATACTCGGATTAGATTAGCACACGACCCTAATCACGTTCGTTATCACTTCGTTCGGGATGTTCTTGAAGATGGCGATGTGGAGATTGTGAAAGTCCACACAAAGGATAATCCGGCGGATATGCTCACAAAGGTGGTTCCGAGCAACAAGTTTGATCATTGTCGAGACTTGTTGCACATTCGTGATTGTTGAGGCCGTTGGCGGCCATTTGGGTGAACTACGTTCGACTTGATTCCTTGGGCAAGAGATACGTAGGCAGTCATGTTTGATACAGCCGGTTTGGATTAGTTGATGGGGATGAGATTGTTTGGACTCTCGTTCGGATTCTCAACTTGTTGTGGATTGCGTTCGTACTGGACACAACAAGTGGGACATTTGTATGCTTTGGTGTCGGCCCAGTTTTGAAAAAACTTCGCCGAGGTGGAGAATTGTGAATACATGATCTTCAATCCGGTGCTAGGTTTTTGTGCAAGGAGTTTTTTTTGATGGGCGGCTGCAAGGTGCATTGCAGGGGTTCGTGAGCAAAGGACAACGTGCAAGCAGAGGGCTTGGCGGCTGTGTTTGGAGAAAAATTGCAGCGGCTTTTGTTAGGCATTTGTGCATCCTTTTGAGAGAGATATTTGTGTGAGAGGTTTGAGAGTTTGTGTGAGGGTTTAGATTGAGTGATTGTAAACCCAAGTTGTATTCTCTCCCTCTAATTGTAGATCTCCCCACTCCTTGCCCCGTGGACGTAGGCAATTTGCCGAACCACGTAAAATTGGTTGTATCGATATTTGTGTGATTTGTAATAGATTTTAGGTTCCCTCGACAGGTCAGCCCTAGAACTGATGAGAGGAAGAGCTGATATCTCACTTGGTTGAGATATTTTGCTTAAGGTTCATATTTCCTTTGTGAAACATGATTTCCTATTGTGACCTGACTCTCTTATTGTGCTGTCGAAGTACTGCCGAAATTTCCGCTGCGCGCAACACTAAGAACATGTTTGAGATGGTGTTACATGCTCTAAGCTCTTCAATGAAGAGAATGAGAAGTTGAGAAATAAATACCTTTTGAATCCGGCTACGGTTGGTCGCTCTCAGAAGGCTATGTTTGGTCCGATTGTTGATCGTATCATATCTGAGCTTAATTAATGGTTGGAATGAGGGGGCAAAAAAAATGCTAGCTTACAAAAGCAGGCAATGAGATCCTAATCAAATCAGTCAGTCGCTCAATCGATCCCCAGTTATACTACAAGCATTTTCCATTCTCCCAAATTCTTTTCTGGAAATTAAATCCAGAAAAGAAATTAAATCCATGAATTGTCTCTCCTGGAATAAGCTTTAGATTTCTAAAGCCAATCCCCCCCGCCCCGTTGCATCGTAACTTATCCAGGAGAGACAATTCATCGATTTAATTTCTTTCTCTGGATTTAATTCCAGAAAAGAATTTGGGAGAATGGAAACAATGCTTGTATATATACTTGCGGGTGATGAGCGACTGACTGATTTGATTAGGATCTCATTGCCCTGCTTGTTGTAATGCTATCATTCTTTATTTGCCCCTCATTCTCCAAACCATTAATTAATCAGATATGATACGATCAACATCGGACAAACATAGCCTCTGAGAGCGACCAACGTAGCCGATTCAAAGGTATTTTATTTCGTCAAGCTTTCTCATTCTCTTCATTGAAGAGCTTAGAGCATGTAACACCATCTCAAACATGTTCTTAGTGTTCGCGCCGCAGCGAATTCGGCAGTACTCGATACAGCACAATAATGAGAGTCAGGTCACAATAGGAAATCATTTCCAAAGTGAAATATGCAAAACTTTTAAGCCAAATACTATCTCAACCAAGTGGATATCTTAGCTCTTCCTCGTCATCAGTTCTAAGGAGCTACCTGTCGAAGAGGAACCGTAAAATCTCATGAAAATCCACACAAATATCGCATACAAACTCAAATTTTACGTGGGTTCGCGCAAACATTGCCTACTGTCCACGGGGAAGGAGAGTGCGGGATGATCTACAATTAGAGGGAGAGAAGATCACAACTTGGTTTAGCAATCACTCATCTAAACCCTCACACAAACTCTCAAACTCTCACACAAATATCATCTCTCAAAAGGACTGCACAAATGGCCTAACAAAAGGCCGCTGCAATTCTCCAAACACAGCGCCAAGCCCTCTTGCGTTGCAACCTTGGTTACGGTACTTCTGCTCACGCCCCTGCACATTAGCACCTTGCAGCCGCCCATCAAAAAAAAACTCCTGGCACGAAAACCATTTTTTTTTGCACCGGATTGAATATTTATATAGTATATATATATATATTATATATATGGTTATATAGCTTGTGGGATTAAGGCTTCGTGGGCTTTCGTGGGCCCTGTGCTCATGCGGTTTGCTTCACGAAACCGACGGTTCCTGCAGTTCACAAAGCTATCGCGTATGGTGGGCCCCCACTCATGTATCTACATTCTCCACCTCGGGCGACAGTTTTTTTCAAAAATGGGGCGACACAAAGCATCAAAGTTCCACTTGTTGTGTCAGTCACGAAACGCAATCCACAACAAGTGAGAATCGAACGAGAGTCCAAACAATCTCATCCCCATCAAACTAATCCAAACCGGCTGATATCAAAACAGACTACCTACGTATCTCTTGCCCAAAGGATCAAGCTCGAACGTAGTTCAGCAAATGGCCGCCAACGGCCTCAACAATCACGAAGTGTGCACAAGTTCCTCGACAATTGACTCAACTTGTTGCTCGGAACCAGCTTCTGTGAGCATATCCGCGCGAATTATTCCTTCTGTGTGGACTTTCACAATTCTCATTCACCATCTTCAAACATCCTCGAACAAAGTGATACGAACGTCAATATGCTTCTTTCTCGCATGAAAAACCTGATTCTTCCACCAATAGATCAGTGTTGACCCTAGAGGGGTGGGGGGAGTGATTACGGTCTTATGCTCAATACAATCGATTATACTGCCAATTAACAAATTAATTAATGAGTCTACCTACGAAGTAATGAAAGTACACAAGAATATAAGCTAGGATAAGCAACATGAATACATGGATATATCTAACATTGATACAAACTATAGTAAGGATATAAAACAACACAAGGGGTAAATAATCTAAATAGGATAGCTGGATGAAATGAATGAGCAATGCCACAATATTGACGATATAAGATATGAACATAATATAAATGAACGCACTCAAAGCACACTCAACAAGCATATGATCACAGTCGGACCTCCGTACTACGTCTCCGCTCCCATCCGGGAGAAGTGCATATCACCCGGGTTTCTACATGTCCCGAATAACGTTTATCACCTCCAATATCGGTTTTCAACGCTCACGCTCAACGTACACCCTCACACTCGGTTCTTAGCTCACGAAAACCTCACTACATCCTCGTTTCGTAGCTACCGGAAGACCTTACAACACTCACAATGTAGACATAATAATAAATTTGTTCTCTATCAATAGATGGATGGAACCACATGACAAGCACAACTCAAAGTTACAATCCTCACCCCAACTATACTATGGTATGTTAAATCACTAACGCTCAATGTGGGTGTGCTGTAACAATGAGTAAAGAAATGCTAATCAAATGCAAACCAGCAATAATTAATTATATCATGTAAATCAATAATGAAAATTGCTATTTTGGTTTTTTGATATATAGAGTTAGAAAAACTTCGTCTATACATACACAAAGAGTATGGATGGGAATTTTTGAGATTGAGTAATCCTCAACTAGGGTGATGTGAAACCCTCTTGCTAACAGCAAACCCCAAAAACATAACATAAAAATCTCAAGACCCTTGTTTAAAAATTATTATGATTGGTACTTGTGTTGAAAACTCTCTTGAAGCGGGAAAAGATCATCAGCAAAGGGTGGGTGTTGAATGAGAGACCCAGAGAAAAGTTGCTAGCAATTAAACCCAACAATTAAGGACAACCCGAAAGGCCCCAGAAATCCATCTCAGGATAAGAGCTGTGGAGAAGTGCCATATGACGGGTGGCATTTTTGTTCGGTCGACCGAAAAGCCCGGCGGTCGAGCCGAGGAGAGAAAAAATAGAAGAAAAATCGTGTCGTGTTCGTAACGTTGCGGTTTCACGGAAATTCGGCGGGTCGACCGAGGGAGCGCGCGGTCGACCGACCCGGTGCGCGACCGGACGTTTCGCGCGGAAAAAGACTGATGAATGGGCAATTGTGACCGGTCGTTCGTATTCCTGGTTTTTCGATCCGTAATAATTCTGACATCTTTATGAAATATATCGTTGTTAGTGCTTGATTTAATATTATTCTTGTATATTATATAAGATAGAATGCAGAATTAACTTTGGGGAATGATTGTATGAATTTGATAAGATACAACATGCTGAGCAAAAACTGCGTTTCTATAAAAACTTTTTCCCAAATGAGTTTTGAAACCTTATTCATTTTTACAAAAAAGTCCAAAACATGTAAACGTGGGAAAATTGGAATATTTTGGATATTTGACCTTAATCAACATTTTGAAACCTATGAAATGATTTGTATTAGACTTGATAAAAATGTATTTATTATGTTGTTATGACGTCTAGTAACCTTGATATTTATTAATATTTCAATTAAATTTTGCATATCTATGAAAAGCAAACACAATTATTGATTCAGTTAATATAGCTTGTAAAGGTGAAATCAAGTTATTATACTCATGAAGGAAAAATAGTATTTTCCTATTTCTATTCATTATTTGTGTTCATACGAAAACTTGAAACTATCAAACCAAAACATATTATGTATAATATATATAACCGTATAGTATATACAAAACCAAAAACGTGTATGTGTGTTAATGACTTGAGCTTAAAGCTACTTAATCTACAGTCATATATAATTATAAATTCATAACCTAAATTATTTTAGCAAAGCAATTATCCTTGATCTTTCAATAGCTGATGGTATCTCAACGGTATCGAAGCTTTGGAACTTGGATTTCTTGGAACTTGAATAGCATAGGTCTTTTCCCGACATTTCCGCACCTCCTGTGGGTAGATCGTGAAGCCTCATTCATCCATCCTCAAAACCGTTGTTATGTTCTACGGACGAACTTTTTTAGGAAGTGCACAAACACTGAAACAACATAGTAGATAATTTTTGTTGCATTTAAAAGCATCATTTTTCTGGTTTAAGAGAATTACCTATGTGAATCTTATGAATTCATCAACAAGAAAAATGCATATCTACTTGGTCCTATTTAAGGATGTCTTACTCTAGATGGACCAAGATCTATGTGATTTAATTCTAGATGGTCTATTTGTTGATTTATTCATTTTTGATTTGGAAGAATGATTGTGCTATTTTCTCGTTGTTGACATGCCATCATCATGATTTAAATACTTTAATTCTTTAATTAAAGAGACAATATACTTCGCAACAAACCGAATTTATTCTGAGACAATTTACTTTTTAGATCTTTTTTTAGACAGATATGTCTTAAAAGATTTATGTTGACGGTACCTACGTCGCAGTGTCAAACGTTTATAGCCGATAACCATCCTAAGAAGTCCATTTCGTACAGCCGTTAGGAATGCTCGCCTTACTATAAGCAAGCACTGTTTCATTTGATAGCAATTTATATGTATTTGCGGCTGCGATCAATAGACAAAGGTCCATCTCAGCAATATACACTTAATGGACGTGTTATAAAGTGTACTTACTCTCATACCATCCACCGTTGCGCGCCCCGTTTAAAGTCAAATAGGACACTTAATCTCTTTTCTCATTGACCTACACAGATTTTTGAGTAGATCCATGCACTTATAATTTCCCTGGCATTAACTATAGGATCATTATCCGAAATGGCTAATACATCATGATGTTACTCTCTCTCTTGTTAGCTTCATGACTTTACAAACTAAACGTAAATGTTATTAAATCTTGAGGTAAACTTTGGAATACTGATATACCTCAAATATTACGGTTCACCTAGTGTCTTTTTCCCAAGCATGGACATATCTTTGATACAAACGCTGCACTGTTATATCTCAGTACAACGTTTGCTACCCGTTCTGTGACAATTCAAGTCTAACGTCTGTAACGATGATCCTCGACTTGTTATTCGAGCATCAAGCACCTAACGCTCAACCTCATTTTATGGTGAAGTCTATTTCTCGGATTATATGGATATTGTTTGGACTTCGAATACTCGGGTAGTTTTGCGGTAGATGAGCGCGATGCACTTTTTCCATGTGAGATCTGGCCTCCAAAGCGTATTTCCACGGACCAGTGTATGGCTTAAGCGGTGTATTCCATCGTCCATCCTAATGATATTAGATAAGTATAGAACCTTTTAAATATATGTCAATGTTCGTAAAATTGATATGGACTTTCTCTTTGTCAGTCTCCATAGGTTATGGCACGCATACCACTATATGACAATGCCGTATCCACCCATCTTACTTTACTTTCTTGCGGAATACTTTTAAAAGCATGAAATGCATTTAAACTAACATTCTTTATTGCTCCCGACCTGTAATTATGTGATTGTGTACCGACTTAACATGTACGGACATAGAAGTTTAACTAATAGTAGATGGTCTCTGCACCGCGCGTGTAGCTTTGTGATGGAAATCCGAATTATATTCACTATTCGAAAAGTGGTTGCTTGCTGATATTGTGACTCCTAAATAGGTTGATTGATGAACCAATCCAATTAAACACATAGATCGTTTTTAATACTCAAAAACTTTATCGAGAGGAGATTGATAATATACAAACTATGCTTATTTAGTTAGAAATTTTCAATCATATCAAGCAACTCATCCCATATGACAAGGCTTGATTTTATTCATGTACTGTGTATTCAACAAAATTTAATTAGTTGTCTAGTTCATTCAGATCTCATGAGATGAAATGGCTTATTCATGACAGCTTTAGCATTTCTAAAGCCAAGTCCCCCCCGACCCGGGTTGCATAACTTATTCAGGAGAGATCAATTCATGCGATTTAATTTCTTTTTGGCATTTAATTCCAGAAGAATTTGGGAAATGGAACAATGCTTGTAGTATAACTGGGGATGATGACGCGACTAGACTGCATTGATTAGGATCTCATTGCCTGGCTCTGTTGTAATGCTAGCATTTTTATTTGCCCCTCATCCCAAACCATTAATTAAGCTCAATATGAGTACGATCAATCAATCGGACAAACATGAGCTTCTGAGAGCGACCAACCGTAGCCGGCATTCAAAAGGTCTTTATTTCTCAACTTTCTCATTCTCTTCATGAAAGAGCTTAGAGCATGATAACACCATCTCAAACATGTTCTTAGGTTGCGCCACGCAGCAAATTCTGGCAGTACTTCGGAACAGCACAATAATGAGAGCAGGTCACAATAGGAAATCATGTTATCACAAAGGAAATATGAACCTTTTTTTCAGCCAAAATATCTCAACAAGGTGAGATATCAGCTCTTCCTCTCATCAGTTCTAAGGAGCTGACCTGTCGAAGCGAGAAACCGTAAAATTCATTACAAATCACACAAATATCCATACAACCAAATTTTACGTTGGTTCGGCAAAATTGCTACTTGTCCACGGGTGGAGGAAATGCTGGGACATCTACAATTAGAGAGGAGAGAAATACAACTTGGGTTTACATCACTCCAATCTAAAACCCTCACACAAAATCTCAAACCTCTCACACAAATTCTCTCTCAAAAGAGACTGACAAATGCCTAACAAAAGGACCGCTGCATTCTTCTCCAAACACCAAGCGCCAAGCCCTCTGCTTGCACGTTGTACCTTTGTGTTACGGTCTTCTTCACGACCCCCTGCAATAGCACCTTGCAGCCGCCCATCAAAAAAAAACTTCCTGGCCGCACGAAAACCTAGCACCGGATTGATATATTATATATCATATATATATTATATATATATATATATAGCCTGTGGGATTAAGGTTCGTGGGCTTTTCGTGGGCCTCGCTCGCTTCATGCCGGTTGCTTCACGAAACCGACGCGTTCCTCAGTTCACAAATATCGGTATGGTTGGGCCCCCATCATGTATCCAATTCTCACCCTCGGTGCCGACAGTTTTTTTCAAACGTGCGGCCGGACCCAAAGCATCCAAAGTGTCCCACTTGTTGTGTCCAGTAGAACGCCAATCCACAACAAGTTGAGAATCGCCGAACGACGAGTCCAAACAATCTCATCCCCATCAACTAATCCAAACCGCTGCTATCAAAACATGACTAGCCTACGTATTCTTGGCCCCAAGGAATCAAGCTCGAACGTAGGTTCAGCAAAATGGCCGCCAACGCCTCAACAATCACGAATGTGAACAATATCCGACATGACTCAAACTTCGTTGCTCGGGAACACCTTCGTGAGCATATCCGCGCGGAATTATCCTTCTGTGTGACTTTCACATCTCCATATCACCATCGTCCAAGAAACATCTCGAACAAAGTGATAACGAAGCGTCAATATGCGGGGTTCTTTCCTCAGCATGAAAAACCTGATTCTTCACAAATAGATCAGTGTTGACCCTCAGAGGGGGGGGGGAGTCATTACAGGGTCTTATGCTACATCTACATCCGATTATACTGCAATTAAATTAGATTAAATGAGTCTTATACCTAGCAAGTAATGAAATACACAAGATATATAAGCTAGGGCATACAGCAACATGAATACATGAGATATATCCTAAATTGATAGTAAACTAATATGCTACAAGAATATATAAACACAACACCAAAGGGTAAATAATCTAAATAGCGATAGGGATAGAAACCATGACATGAGCAATGCACCATATTGACGATCATACAGATCATGAACATAATATAAGATGAACGCACAAAGCCACACTCAAACAAGCATATGAATCACGGAGTTCGGACCTTCCGTCCTAGTCTTCCTCCCCACTCCCGGGCGACGAAATCCACTATCAACCGGTTTTCTACATCACCGAATAACGTTTACACCTCACATAATCGGTTTTCAACGTCACCGATCAACTCAGCCCCTCACACTCGGTTCGTAGCTCACCGAAACTCCTTACACACTCGTTTCTACTCACCGAAACCTTACAACACTCCACAACTGTAACAATATAAATTTGGTTCTCTACATAGATGAAGAAACACAACTGAAAGGCACAACTCAAGTTACAATCTGCTCACCACCCAACTATTATAGTATGAAAATACTAAAAGCTCAATGTGGGTGTGTGTAACAATGAGTAAAATGAAAATCTAACTCAAATAGCAAACCGCAATAATAAATATATGTATATTCAATACATGAAATGCTAGGGAAAGAGTTAGAAAACTTCTCTATAAAAACAAAAAGAGGATGGGAAGATTTTGAGGATGAACCTTAACTGGGTGATGTAAATCCTTTTTCAACAGCAAACCCCAAAAACAAACTAAACAAACTCAAAACCCTTGTTTAAAACATATTCTTGAAACTTGTTTTTTAAAACTCTCTTAACCTTTTGACAAAAGACATCAGCAATGGGCCGTATATATAGCCCACTTAGAAATCTCGAGCAAAAACCCAAACAAAAATGACCCAAAGGCCCCAGAAAAACCCAGCTCAAAATAGCCGTTAGAAGTCCAACGGCATATGGGTCGGTCGACGAAAATCCCGTCGGGTCGACCGATGACGAGAAAAAACACGAAGAAAACTTTCCTGGGACTACGTCGGGTATCGACCGGAAAATTCTTGTCGGGTCGACCATTGAGCCTCTCGGTCGACCGGACCGTCGAACGACGACTCTCTGGAAAAATATCTGATGAAATGGTCAATTGACCCGTCGACCGTAGCGAGTCGACCGAAAACTGACATTCTAGAAAAAATCGTTAGAGCTATTTAAACCCTGTTTAAAAATATCAAATAAATTCAGAAAAAATGATAAACCTTGGGGATGATATGTAGACAGATAATACCACGATGCTACAAAAAACTGGAGTTTTTCCTAAAAAGACTTCCCAAATGAGAAATACCATTACATTTTACAAATAGCCAAAACATGGACAAACCTGAAAATTGTATTTTGATATTGTTTACTTAAACAACATTGAAACCTTATGAAATGATGATATCAGACTTGATAAAACAGTATAATAGTTTTATACGTCTATAACCTAGAAATATATATTTCATTAAATTGCATACTTCTAGTCAATATATTCAAAACACTAATATGATAACGAGAAAAGTGGTGACTTCATAAATATAAGCTTGTTAAAGCTGAAATCATTATATAGCATATAAACATTGAACAAAATTATATTTTCCAATTCTATTCATTTTGTTTCCATAGAAAATTGAAAACAAATATCAAACCTGAAAACATATATGTATATATAGTATAAACATTTATATCACAAAACCAAAACGTGTATGTGGTATATGATGAGCTTAACAGTACTAACACACATATATAAATTTCCTAAACTATTACCCAAGCAATATCTTATCTTTCAATAAGTTGACTTGGAATCTCCACGGCATATGAGCTTGAACTTGGATCGCTGAATTGAATAGCAAGCTCACCGACATTTCCAGCAACCTCTTTGGATATGATCGTGAAGCTCTATTCCATCCATCCTCAACAACGTTTTTTGTTTCTACAAAACATAGGAAGCCACAACACTAGACAAACACCATTATAATAAAATTGTTTGTTAAACAAATCATCAAACAAGAAGGCCAACAGATAGCACTCAGTTTAAGCACAAGAATTAGTGACAACCTCTGCGATATACCAAGTTCTCCAAAAGTCCTCGAAGCAAATAGCCTTCTTCGCAAGCCTTGTAACTACCATATATCGCTCCATCATAGACAAAGCACCATCGACTGTAAGGCTACATCTCCAACACACCGTCGCCACGTCGTCAAAGTAACACATACCACGTTAGTGATAGACCGACAGCTTATCCAAATTCCCGGCATTAATCCGAAATCCACATATCAATGCATACTGGCCTACCTTAGGTGTCCCGCTGCATAAACCCAAACCAACAATGAGCGTAACCTGAATGCCTACCTCAAAACCCTCTCACCCCGGCGACCATCCCCACCCACTCGTCTTCTCATCACCAATACCACCGCCCGCACACTTGTGTCTTGTTAGCCTCTCCTACATCCATCGCATACATCAAGTCCCAACACCGCTCGCAAATGGAGTCTTCGATCATCAACCTCTCGATCTTTAACTAGCTTTGTGAAAGACCAGTGAAGCTTAATGAGTCCAAAGGTACACCAGCTTGTTCGTATCCATGCCTAACTATGGATCGCT
Source organism: Asparagus officinalis (assembly GCF_001876935.1). Classification (NCBI taxonomy): domain Eukaryota; kingdom Viridiplantae; phylum Streptophyta; class Magnoliopsida; order Asparagales; family Asparagaceae; genus Asparagus; species Asparagus officinalis. The sequence goes on along the minus strand of NC_033801.1, from coordinate 99,661,732 downwards.
ATAGACCTTCTTCAATAAGCCCAATGGTCAAATCAAATTCATGCCTTCTTCTTGGTCATCTGACCGATCTCCATCCCTAGAATGCGCGTTCACCTCGTCCAAGTCCTTCATCTCAATACTCCATTGTTAAAAGACTTGAACTTGTCAAACTCATCATATTAGCCGTACCTGGAAATTAGACGCAACTAACATCGATTCATCGACACTAAGAGTAACAAATAGATGGTATGCACCTCCTTTCAAACTTGTGAAATATACCAAGCGATCCAAAACTGCTCTGAGTTCGAATGCCAATGGCATATAAAACCATTAGAAATCGCCTACCGTCGAGGGACTGCTTCAAACCGTTTTATAATAATTTTCAATCTGCCAAACCAACTCTATCTTTCCCATACGGATCGAATCCCAATTTGACTGAGTCATATATAGTTTTCATCAAGATCACCATGAGAAATGTTCTCAATCCAACCCTGATCTAACTCCAAACCATACCGTGTGCCACTCAATAGCTCAGCAAAATCGCGCACCATCGTCAAAGAATGCTTCACCACCGGCAGACGAAAACCTCATTATAGTCAAATACCTTCCTCTCGTGCATACACTTCACAACCAATCTAGCTTTGAACCTCACATGGCAGTTACCCTCAATACCTCCCTTCTTCGGTTCTCTACCAACTCTCATTAGTCTAGTCAGTAACCTCACACAAGCTCATAGCAATCGCTCGCTTATGAACAGCCTCCATCTCCCTT
>NC_033801.1:99630440-99660957 GCF_001876935.1 Asparagus officinalis | reverse complement strand
GTCAATCTCGCCTTAATTATTAGCTAAGCAAAGTCGTTGGAGGCTTTTTCATGAAGAGAATTCTTTAAGGGGAGGGTTAGTCACATAGAACTAAAAATTAGAATAGGGATAATCTGTGGGATAAATTTTTAAAGTGTTAGTCACATAGAACTAAAACTAGAACAAAATTTTACAATGTTAGTCAAGTAGAACTCTAACAAAACTAGAATTGGGATAATGGTACAAAATTATCCCACTTTTTTTTTATTTTTCTATACAAAAATGAGAGTTCTAGTCTCTTAAATTATTCCAAGTTTTAGCTTAGAACTAGGCGGTAAAAATTAGAACTCATATTTATTTTGTTATTTTTTATTTTTTATATTTCTTTTTTTTTTCTTTACTTCTTTCCTATTATGGTTATCACCATCATTATAATAATAATTGTTAATATCTAATAGTCTAACCAAAAGTTGATTAATAGTAAAGAACATTCTTGTAAGCAATTATCAATCAATAATAGTAAGTTTAAAATATATAAATAGTATTTATATCTTCAAAATGCATAAATATATATTTCATAATTATTAAAATTTATCCAAACGTTATTTTATCAAAATATCCCGCTTCACAAAATTATTCCTATCTATCCCATTAAAATATTCCACTAGCGTAAAGTTGTTCAACTTTAACAAATATCTCATTTTGCATGAAAATATTACAATTAACTAACACCCCCTAAATTGCTCGAATCTTCAAAGCAAAATACTATCGGTGCTCCCCCTTTTCTTAAGCTACCCTTGGCAATAATCCTTCATATGTTCGACATGATGGCATGGCAGGATAAAAAGTATTGGATGTAGGAATGATATCGGTAATTAGGTAATTTTGTTATAGGAGATATTTTTTCCTTTCATTTCTTTTCTCTTTTCTCTTTTCTCTTTATAGAATATTCTAAGTCGTAATAACCTCATTTTCAATGGCATTGCAACTTCTCCTCTCCAAACTGCAGCTAATGTTGCTAGATTCGTCTTATTTTGGACAGGCTGCTCTGCTTCCATATCTGGGATTAAGCAGCATAAGGCGGCCATCAACCTGGGCTTCAAGGAGATAGCCCAAACACTCATGGAGGCGGAGGTGGACGACAACTTCTCAACAACTAATTGACCATCGGCAGCATTTTGGGTTGAAAAGATAGGATGGTTAGTAGAGTTCCAGGCTCCTGTGAAGAAACTCGCCGCAGTATATGAGGGTGTCTACTTTTCTGACAGATTGCTATGTCCGGTTCCGTAGCCCTCTTTAAGTCTTTATCTTTTCTTTTTGGTGGATTTGTTTCTGTGGTTTGATTTATCAGGTGTTCAATCACTTTGCTGTCTTTTCTTTTCTCTTTTTTCCTTTTTTTTCTCGTAGTTTGCTCTTTTGTGTGGGTTGAAACATGGGCGAATTGTTCTGATAGGTGACGACAAATATATATATATATATGATGAACAGGGAACCTCTCCCTGTTTTTCAGTCAAAAAAAAAGTCTTGACACGAGTATGTAATTAGAGCTCACTAATTTATCACAACTAATGTTACAAGAAATATGAATATAAAACAATAAAATTCTTTTTAAAATAAATTACTAGATATAATTGAATATAAAAACAATAATTTGAATTTGAACATGTTCTAATCTAAATATTATCAAAAGTCAAAATAAATCTACATACTTGGGTTTGAAAATAATTACATATAATAATTTGAAGATACAACATGAAGCATACTACTCTTATTAACTTATCTTACTATTCTTATTAACATTATCTAAAGTGTTCTTAGGAGAATGTTTTGAAAATAATCTACCAAACTATGATGCATCATATTTTCTTTTGTGAAAGTAACAGTCACCATTGGAATTGACATATATGTTGTAACTTGTAACTAATTTCAAATAATTAGTAATGTAGAATAGATCATCTCAAATCAAATAATTATTATAAAAATATCTTATGAATGTAGGCGTCTAAAAATGCCTATAGGTATCCACACACAGCTCGAGACAGAGAGAAGGTGATGAACGCCGTTATCTAAATCAAAGAGAATTATCTGACACCGACAAGCGAATCAACGAACTGTTGATGACGTGGCCCGCACGCTTACCGGCCACCAAGTCAGTGAACCAAATGTTCTGCGTGCTCACCAGCCACCATCCAGTGGCCCGCACGCCCATCGACCACCAAATCGGCGAACCAACTGGCCCGTGCACTCACCGGCCACCTCCAAGTAGTCCGTGCACTTGTCAACCAGCTCTAAGTGTCCCGCACGCTCATCGGCCACCAAAACAGCATAAAAGTCAACGAAACGACGAAATATGCGTAATGACGGAACAAATCAAAATCCGGAAGACTAAAAAAGTTCGAAACGGCTCGCGACACAGTGGTCGGTCATAGCCAGGTCACCAAGGGTGTCGGCGCGGCCAATCGGCCGAATTTGATCTTGTTTTGGTTTTAACGATTTTTCTTGGGATTTGTTTGTTCCTGAGTGTTCCAGCTGATCTGATACTGTGGTTAATCAGTTACTAATTGAAGATAAAGAGGAATCCCCCGTTTTGATCCAAAAAACATCAACCGGAGCCTATAAATACGAGCTCGGGTGCTCATTTCTCCAGGGCTAGAAATCAAGAGGACGAAGTGCTATCGAATTGAAGATTGGAGCACGAATTTTAGAGAGTTAGCAGATCTTGGCGGAGTTCTTCAACAAAGTGAGAGTTCGAGAGATCTGAGACTTGTCCTTCCTATTCCTCCGGATTTAGGCTTAGTCTTAAATCTCGAGAAGAGACGTGATCTCGCTTGGTCGAGATTACCGCTACTGTAATTACTTCATTCGTGAAGTGAAAGCATTGACTATCCATCTTCTGCTAATCGGATCTCATCCGTAGGCGGTCCACGGATAAACCCCGACACCGGCAACGATCCCGCATAAGCAAGAGACGATAAACGGATCTTGTGTTTATTTTCAAGAGAGTTGTAATTTTTTTATTTTTATTATTTGAGTTCATTTGTAAACGATTAAAGTTTTAATAAAATCAGTGATGAAGGCAACTTTTAACGGAAACAAACTGGCAACCACAGTGGGAGCCGACAGCCTTTCTGCGAAGGCTTATGTGTCGCAACCTCGGATTCTTATCTCGGTTGAAGAAGAGGTTGAATATGAGTTGGACCAGCAGAAGTACGAGGAGTACTTGTCCTCCTCTCCCAGATCCGCCTCTCCTCGCAAATCCAGGAAGGTTCGCTGGTCTTCGGATATGAAGACCTAAGAAGATCTCCCCGTCACTGCTGCACTCGTGGCTCACAACGCCCCGCCAGCATCCGACGAGGCCGAAGCCGCAGATCTGAACTCCTTGATCGAGGAGTTGACTATTGATAACATGCCCGTTCTATCAAAGAGAGCACGTCAGAGACGGCGACAATGCCTCACGCGCCAGCTGGCCAAGGCCTTAAAACCAGTTGATGGAATCTGCTATGAAGCGGATCTGAAGTCAAGGAGGCACCAAGCGCCGCAACAGCGGACAGCCAACTCCTCCAACTCAACAACGAATGAATGGATCCGCGTCAAGAGGACGCGTTCAACCCTTGAAGAACGAATACAGAAACGCCACGCGTTACTCGCGCATGCGCGAGATCTGATACAGGAAGCATAGAAATTGAAACAAGAAGAAATAGTCAAGAAGCCACCAAGATCACGCCGATTCTGGAGGCCAAAGTCCAAACCAGCATAAAAAAACCCAAACGGTGCCCGAAGGCATCGAAAAATTAAAAAAAAATAGCTGCTGCCAAATGGTGGCTCGGCTAGAACCGAGCCACCAGAGAGTGGTTCGGGCAAAAGTCGGACTGGTTCGGTCCGTTTCGCCACTGGTTCACTTCCTACAGTCCCGTCTGAGTTTTCGACGGCCTCTATTACTGTCCCGACAAATCAAGCACCTCCGGTGGAGATCCGCGATAGTGTGGATTTGTCCCGTTTTAAGATAAAGATCACGGATCGCCTTGGCCCTTCATACGATGATCGAGACAAAGCTCCAGTCAAAGAGCGTTTAGGCCCATTGAACAGATCTCAAATAGTTTTCCAGGCTGGAGGTCGTGCTAATTCTCCTAAGCAGTGGAGGAGAACGCATGATAGGAAAAGTCATATAACTAACCGCATTGGACTACGTGTCGGAGTCCAGGAGCCCGTTGAAAGCCTACGTTCACGAAAACGTAGCCTCAGACATGTGACTCCTGAAGACGCTAACAAAGCGTTGAATTCCCAGAAGAAAACATACTCGTCAGACGAAGACGTTACACCTAGGGAGTCGTGTCAACACACGATGGGTTGCTTTGGTTATCAGACCGATGAGTTGTACTATCGGGCCCGAAGTACGAACAAGTCTCGGAGAAGGAATAATCGAGAACCGGACTCCCACTGTCCGTGTTCCAAAATTATCAAAATGGTGTTGTCAGAATGTTGCTGCTCCAAGGCCGCCACGGAGAGAGTTTTAGTATTTGAAAGAATCTCCACCAGAACACCCGAATTCAAACCAAGGAGTTTTCGCAAGAAGAGAGCTGCTCTTCAAGATGATGAACGTCCAGAAGTATCTGTCAATATGACTGGTAGAGGAAAGTCAACACGACACTTTAGACCTGACCAGTTTTTAGGAGTATCCTAACGAATAACTCGATTACAATCGGGAACCAGTAGACGAAAGAATTATTAGAGGATACAAAAGGGACTACCCTTAGATGACGAAACGTCAGATGCTTGCTCAGATGCTTGCTCAGCAATGGCTTCCGATGATACGGCATCAAGCACAGGACAATCTTATGATTCGCTCATGATCAACACAGAGCAGATGAATAAAATTCTTGAGGATGCTTTAACTAAGCAGAGGGAGAATTTCAAATTTGAAATAGAGATGGCTATGCAGCAAATGAGGGAGATGCATGACCAACAAATCACGACACTAACAAATTAGTAAGGAGAGTCTAGCCGTCGCAATAATCCCAACCAAGCTGATAATGATCGGGAAGTGGATGAGAATGCTAACATGAACACCCCTCTCGTCGACAATAATACCGTGTGCATGATGCTCCATATGAACTTGAAGCCGGATCCGCCAAAGCTTGTTGGATCGCCTTCAAGTCCCCTTGATATGCTTCAATAAATTTCCAAAAGGTATAAGCACTATCAAAATGAACAAACTTGTTAGACATAGATGAATTAAAAAAATTTAGCAAATATTCTAACAAAATATTGTTCATTGTAAACATTCGATGATTATTTTTATTCCACTTGGATTTCTCCGAAGTGAGCACAATGTAAGCATCATCTATAATTTCTCATAAATCAAAGTATTTAGATTGAACAAAAAGTTTAAATCTAACACACCATTGGGCAAAGGGAAAATTATCTAATCTAGGAGCAATATTAATGGCATAACCTAAACCATGCATATCCATAATGTAAAAATATACAAGCAAGATACAAATGCAATCAAAACAAGATTAGCACAAAAAGATAACTTGGATCTTTAACTCAAGGTGATTAGACATTAAATCAAAGAGCACCAAGCTCTGATATCAATTATTAGACCCTAGAGGGGGGATGATTAGGGTCTTATGCTAATCTAATCTGATTTTATGCCAATTAAAACTAATTAATAAATTATTCTTACAAGATAGATATACAATATGTTACAAACAAGAATAAGCAATATGAATAAAGAGCAATATCCTAGCAATGAGATATATAGTAAAATATATGTGAGGATATATATACTAACACAAGGGTGAAACAATATAGAGGACAATATAAATAAGCAAAAGAACAATGGCGATATAAGATATGAACACAAGAATTAAGTACGCCAAAGACAATGCAAACACAAGCAAATGATCACGGAGTTCGGACCTTCCGTCCTACGTCTCCGCTCCCCACTCCCGGGGGAAAATCCACTATCACAACCGGGTTTTTTACGCTCACCCGAATAACATTTACACCTCACAATTTTATTCATGGAGTTCGGTCCCTACGACCTACGTCTCCGCTCCCCACCTCGAGGATATCTCCACTTCACACTCGGTTTTCTAGCTAACCGAAAACTTTACAATCTCATAATATAACAAATGATTTGTTCTCTATAATAGATGAGAACTCAATGTAAGCTCACTCTCTAGGTTACACAATCCCACAACCCAATTATACTATGAATGTAAATACAATAAGCTCAATGGTTATGTGTGTGTAAGCAAAGAGAAATAAATCAAAACTAAACTCAATATAATTCTAGCTTAATAACAATGATAATCAAATATATATAAAAGAGCTAGAAATAGAGTTTAGAAAACTTTTCAATAGATCAAGAGATTGAGGGAGGATGGTTGGATGCTCAAACACCAATAGATAATCTCCTCATGCTCTTGTGAAATTGATTTCCCAAAATCAAACTCTCAAATGCTTAAAAACTTTTTAAACACACTTAAACAAAAACTTAAACTCTTGATGAAACTCTTTTAAACTTGGTTTAAAATCCTCTCTTAGTTGTAGAAAATAGTTATGGCAAAGGGGTATATATAAGTTTGAAGAAAATAACTCAAAAAAACCCATAAAAAACAGAAAAACAGATGTTACTGTTACTGTGCAACGGCCGGCTGCTACAGTAACGTGGTCGACCATGCTACAGTACGGTCTACCGCACTGTTCACAAACAGTTTCTGTGTTTGACAGATTCTGGAATTTTACGTATCTGACTTTGTAAATTCAATTAAAAATAGTAAATCAACTCCAAAAATCATGAAATTTTGAGGAAGGATTTTAGACATATAGATAAACATGTTAAAGAAAGAATTTTTGAAATATCACTTCCTAGTTCAGAGAAATAAATGTTTGAACATAGATATACAGTTTCTAAAAAAAACTGCAGAAAATACGGTTTTGTAAATTCAATTAAAAATAACAAAACAACTCCAAAAATAGTAAAACTTGGGGAAATGTTTGTATATATGATGATAAACATGTAAACGAAGAAATTTTTCAAATCGCATTTTCCAATTGTGAAAACGCATCAGTTTTACAAGAACATGCACGAACATGAGCTAATTAAAAACTTGATTTTGTAAATTCAAATAAACATAACAAATTAATTCCAAAATTGATAAAACTTTGGAAAACATTTATAAACATAAAATTAAACATGTTAGAAAAAGAATTTCTCAAATTTAATTTCCTATTTGTAAAAACTCATGTATTTTGTAAAACTTATAAATACATGTGTACATAAACTTCTTGATTTTTGACTATAGAGTTAAACAATGTTTTGAAACCTTATGAAAAGATTTTATAGACTTAATAGGATATGTATATAATGGTTGTTAAGTCCATAAACCAAAACTTGTGTATATATATAACTATATATATAAAAACCAAATATGTGTGTGTGTATATGATTGAGCTTAAAGTACTAACACACATAATATAAAACCTAAACTAAATATACCCAAGCTTGATCTTAATCTTCAATAAACTTGACTTGGTACACTCGGGGATGAAGCTTGAACTTGAATCTTGAACTTGGATTTGCATAGCTTCACCCACTATATCCGCCAACCTCCATTTGATATGATCGTTATGGCGCAATCCATCCAACCTCCAACATATTATTTGTCTATAATAAATAACAAAATACAAACACTAGACAAATAATATTAGATGTAAATTGTTTGTTAAATCTTTTTTATGATGACAAACAATTTACAAAAAGGATATATGCATGAAAGGAAATGAATATATAAATTATAGTTCACATGCATATAAACAAGGAAATGTATACTCACAATATTTCTCCCCCTTTGACAACATCAAAAAGGGGACAAAGGGATGAAGAGAGCGAAAGCTCCCCCTATCAATATGCATGAGTGAGTTTAACAACAATAATAGAATAGGGAAGACACCCCCTATCAAAATGTCATATAGAATATATGCAATAAAAGATCATAGCAATAACATGTGAGTAAGCATAAATGAAAGATATGCTAAACATAACTCACATACAAACAAGACAATGAGAACACATATTAATATATCATTTATGAAAGAAGTGTCTCATTACACAATTATAAAAACAAAGAGTATAAAAATAGATTTATGAAATCAAAAGAGGAACATGAGAATCATGCAAAAAGTTTTCCAATGAAAAACCAATCAACCAATGAAATCATAAATCAAATAAAATCCATAAAAACATAAAACCAAACCATCATTGATTTTTAAAAATCAAGAGAGGCAACTATATCTAGCTCTTGAGCTAGTATCAACCTATATAAATATTTTTAGCACCCGGTAAACAAGATTTGGGAATAAACACCCAATAAACCCGGAGGGTATATAAGTACAAACCTCTCATTTAAAATCAAAAATAATAGTCATGAAAACAAAATAATTAATCAAAGAAAAATTGTTTTCATATTCAAAGATTTCAAAGCATAATTTTCAAAACCAAGACAAAGAAAAATAAAAATCACTAAAGTACTTGGTTTTAAAAATCAAATTTGTTTTGGTACCCAATAATTCTTGGTACCAAGAGATTTAGGAACATGACCCCTATCTTTTAAGCTCAAAGCCCTAGGGTTATGAACCCTCTTGGGCACATGTGGTGCACTAACACGGTCAAAGCAATAATCACTCAAATGACCCTTTCGATTACAATTTGTACAATGAAAGAGATCCATTTTTTTTTGTGGACCATTAACTCGTGCACGAGAATCATTTGCAAATAAAGATTTTTCTTTTAAATTATTTCGCGAATGAGAAACATCATTAAACAAAGGTGGTTTACTTGAGAAATTTGACAAGTTTGAATATTTTTTTAAATCATAACAAAACTTTGCCAAATGGCCAAATCTATCACAAACATCACATTTAAAAACATGTGGTCTACTAGAAACATTTGGCAAATGAAATTTCTTTTTCAAATACTAGAAACATTTGGCAAATGAAATTTCTTTTTCAAATCAAAACAATATTTTGCCAAGTGACCAAAACGATCACAAAGATCACACTTGAACACACTAGCATGCTTATGATGAACTTTGTAAACTTGATGAGATGCACAAGGAGCATTGACATTTTTATGTTTGTGTGCATCATAACAAAACTTAGCTAAATGACCTTTTCGGCCGCAAATAGAGCATTTGTAAATTTTGCTATATATGTGTGCATGATGAGTAGATGATGACTTAGACTTGGCACACATATCCATAAGCCTCTTATGATTATCAATGCATATTTTCAAAGTTGAATCTAAAGATGAAATGCGATTATTCATATGATTCAAATCTTCATTTTTAGGCATATATGCATTTTTATTAGAAGTAGAACATAAATAGTCATTTATAAAGTAACCAGTATCATTTTGTATGTTCTCTACTTCTAACATGACATTATTTTTATCATGAGTCAAGTTAGCAATATCCAATTTCAAATTATTATTTTCCAAATTTAGCATATCATTGTTTTCTTTAAGAGCAACATTTTCTTGAGAAATGATATCAACTTTGGAAGCTAATTTCTCATGATCGGATTTTAAATCTTTATGGTTGCTTTGCAATTCAATAAAAATTTTATGCAATTTGTTATAGGTATCCAATAATTTTTCACTAGCATAAGCAAGTTCATCACTAGATAAATTATTAATGGATTCGAACTCGCAAACCTCACTAGGGCTATCGCCTAGTGGCCGTGTGCATGATGCTCCATATGAACTTGAAGCCGGATCCACCAAAGCTTGTTGGATCGCCTCCAAGTCCCCTTGATGTACTTCAATAAATTTTCATAAGGTATAAGCACTATCAAAATGAACAAACTTGTTAGACATAGATGAATTAAAAGAATTTAGCAAATATTCTAACAAAATATTGTTCATTGTAAACATTCGATGATCATTTTTATTCCACTTGGATTTCTCCGAAGTGAGCACAATATAAGCATCATCTACAATTTCTCATAAATCAAAGTATTTAGATTGAACAAAAAGTTTAAATCTAACACACCATTGGGCAAAGGGAAAATTATCTAATCTAGGAGCAATATTAATGGCATAACCTAAACCATGCATATCCATAATGTAAAAATATACAAGCAAGATACAAATGCAATCAAAACAAGATTAGCACAAAAAGATAACTTGGATCTTTAACTCAAGGTGATTAGACATTAAATCAAAGAGCACCAAGCTTTTATATCAATTATTAGACCCTAGAGGGGGGATGATTAGGGTCTTATGCTAATCTAATCCGATTTTATACTAATTAAAATTAATTAATAAATTATTCTTAAAAGATAGATATACAATATGTTACAAACAAGAATAAGCAATATGAACAAAGAGCAATATCCTAGCAATGAGATATATAGTGAAATATATATGAGGATATATAAACTAACACAAGGGTGAAACAATATAGAGGACAATATAAATAAGCAAAAGAACAATGGCGATATAAGATATGAACACAAGAATTAAGTACGCCAAAGATAATGCAAACACAAGCAAATGATCACGGAGTTCGGACCTTCCGTCCTACGTCTCCGCTCCCCACTCCCGGGGAAAAATCCACTATCACAAGCTGGTTTTTTACGCTCACCCGAATAACGTTTACACCTCACAATTTTATTCACGGAGTTCGGTCCCTACGACCTACGTCTCCGCTCCCCACCTCGAGGATATCTCCACTTCACACTCGGTTTTCTAGCTAACCGAAAACTTTACAATCTCATAATATAACAAATGATTTGTTCTCTATAATAGATGAGAACTCAATGTAAGCTCACTCTCTAGGTTACACAATCCCATAACCCAATTATACTATGAATATAAATACAATAAGCTCAATGGTTATGCATGTGTAAGCAAAGAGAAATAAATCAAAACTAAACTCAATATAATTCTAGCTTAATAACAATAATAATCAAATATATATAAAAGAGCTAGAAATAGAGTTTAGAAAACTTCTCAATAGATCAAGAGATTGAGGGAGGATGGTTGGATGCTCAAACACCAATAGATAATCTCCTCATGCTCTTGTGAAATTGATTTCCCAAAATCAAACTCTCAAATGCTTAAAAACTTTTTAAACACACTTAAACAAAAACTTAAACTCTTGATGAAACTCTTTTAAACTTGGTTTAAAACCCTCTCTTAGTTGTAGAAAATAGTTATGACAAAGGGGTATATATAAGCTTGAAGAAAATAACTCAAAAAAACCTCAAAACCCCATAAAAAATAGAAAAACAGATGTTACTGTTACTATGCAATGGTCGTCTGCTACAGTAACAGCGGTCGACCATGCTACAGTGCGGTCGACCGTACTGTTCACAAACAGTTTCTGTGTTTGACAAATTCTGGAATTTTGCGTATCTAACTTTGTAAATTTAATTAAAAATAGTAAATCAACTCCAAAAATCATAAAATTTTGAGGAAAGATTTTAGACATGTAAATAAATATGTTAGAGAAAGAATTTATAAAATATCACTTCCCAGTTGAGAGAAATAAATGTTTGAACATAGATATACAGTTTCTGGAAAAAAAACTGCAGAAAATACGGTTTTGTAAATTCAATTAAAAATAACAAAACAACTCCAAAAATAGTAAAACTCAGGGAAATGATTGTATATATGATGATAAACATGTAAACGAAGAAATTTTTCAAATCACATTTCCCAATTGTGAAAACGCATCAGTTTTGCAAAAACATACACGAACATGTGCACGAACATGAGCTAATTAAAAACTTGATTTTGTAAATTCAAATAAACATAACAAATTAATTCCAAATTTGATAAAACTTTGAAAAATATTTATAAACATAAAATTGAACATGTTAGAAAAAGAATTTCTCAAATTGAATTTCTTATTTGTGAAAACTCATGTATTTTGTAAAACTTATAAATACATGTGTACATAAACTTCTTGATTTTTTACTATAGAGTTAAATAATGTTTTAAAACCTTATGAAAAGATTTTATAGACTTAATAGGATATGTATATAATGGTTTTTAAGTCCATAAACCAAAACTTGTGTATATATATAACTATATATATAAAAATCAAATATGTGTGTGTATATATGATTGAGCTTAAAGTACTAATACACATAATATAAAACCTAAACTAAATATACCCAAGCTTGATCTTAATCTTCAATAAGCTTGACTTGGTACACTCGCAGATAAAGCTTGAACTTGAATCTTGAACTTGGATTTGCATAGCTTCACCCACTATATCCGCCAACCTCTATTTGATATGATCGTTATGGCGCAATCCATCCAACCTCCAACATATTTTTTGTTTATAATAAATAATAAAATACAAATACTAGACAAACAATATTAGATGTAAATTGTTTGTTAAATCATCATCAAAACAAGAAGGCCAACAGTTACTTCTCCATGAAATCGCCCGAAGAAAGATACGAGCAAGGATAAGAAGATGAGGGATTTGGAGAGCAAAATCAATGCGTTGATGAGTGCTCAGGAAGTAAAAAGGTCCGGAATATCGTGCCCATACCCAAGAGAGTGGGAATCAATTCCGTATCCGGTAAAGTTTAATTTAATCAATTTCACGTTGTTTGATGAAAAGAATTCCCCTACTCAGCATTTAATATACTTCATGTCTCACTTGGGAATAATCTCCAAAAATGAACCTCTGATGGTACGGTCATTCATAGGCACTCTTCGCGGAGTAGCCTTCAATTGGTATCGCTGCCTCAAGCCGGGGAGTATTAGTAGCTGGGATGACATAGAGGACATATTTCTCAGGAAATTCTTAGACGACAACACGGAGGTCTCAATCGAAACGTTATTTGATGAGAAGCAAAAGGACGGAGAGTTGGTTGAAAATTTTATCAAATGATTTCGGAACAAAGCCATGAATTGTAGGGATCCGATCAGTGAGGACTTCATCTTGGAAACTTGCCACAATAATCTTTCGTTGGATATCCTCGAAGCTATGGGAATGGCACCGTCCAAGATCTGGAAGTATTTGAAGGTCCAAGGAGAACGAACCAAACGTTTCCTTAAGAGAAAAAAGGCCGAAAGAGGTCAAACGACAACAAATGCTCCACAACAGAATTTTGTCCCTAAAGGTAAAGGAAAAACGCAAGCTGTTGACCTTCTTGTTTTGATGATGTTTAACAAACAATTTACTTCCAATATTGTTTGTCTAGTATTTGTGTTTTTGTATTTATTCTAGGCAAACAACGAGTTGGAGGATGGATGGAATTGCGCTTCAACGATCATATCCAATGGAGGTTGGAGGAATTGTGGTTGAAGCTACGCTATTCAAGTTAAAGATTCAAGTTCAAGCTTCAACCGTAAGTGTACCAAGATAGAACTTAGTTGAAGATCACAAGCTTGGGTAATTTAGTTTAGGAGTTTATATTATGTGTGTTAAGTACTTTAAGCTTAATATCATATACACACACATTTTATTGGTTTCTAAGTATATATATAGTTATATATATATGTACACATTTTGGATTTTGGTTTATCCACAAACAAAGTTTTTACAAGCATATAAATAAATATTTATATTCATACATGTTTGTTTTTATGTGGATAAGTTGGCTTGGTTTAATTTCATAGATATGAAACAAATATATATTCATATTCATACTCATATGTTTCATATGCTATTGTATTTATGAAAATACTATATTCATTGTTTATAGACTTCATAACAATAGTTTACATCTTTCTTCAAGTCTATAAAATCATTTTGTATTGTTTCAAAACATGGTTAAGCTAAAATGTCAAAACTCATATGTTCACATTTTCATGTTTTGGACTATTTTGTAAAATGATGATATTTTTTATTTGGGAGGTCCTTTCTAAAAATCAGTTTTTGTAGCATGTTTGTTATCATGTCTACAATCATTTTCCAAAGTTTCATAATTTTTGGAATTTATTTGATATTTTAAATATGGTTTTAAAATCAGAAAACAATTTTCAAAACCTGTATATTTTCTGTATCAGTTTGCGGTCGACCGCCACAGTCGTAGAAATCCAGCTTGCCTTTTTATGGCTCGCAGTAGACTTGCGCGGTCGACCGTCGCGGTCGACCGCCAGCTTTTCAAAATTGTTCTTTTGGATTTTGTGCTTCGCGGTCGACCGCCAGTTTCTCACGGTCGACCGCCGAACTGATGATTGCTTTCCAACAGCTATATTCTAATTTGATTCTCTGGGGGTATTTTGGTCTTTTCAATGTTATTTTGGCTGATATTTTGAGTGGGTATAAATACTCCATTACCTTCAGCTCTTCAACAACTAAGAGAGTGTTTTAAAACAAGTTTAAAGGGTTTTAAATAAGGGTTTAAGTTTGGTTTAAGTTTGTTTAAGAAGCTTTTAAGCATTTGAAAGTTTGAGTTTGTGAAATCAATTTCACAAGAGCTTGAGGAGATCATCTATTAGTATTTGGGCATTCAACTATTCTCCCTCTACCTCTTGATCTATTGAGAAGTTTTCTAAACTCGATTTCTAGCTTTACATCTATTTGTTTGATTATCATTTTATTAAAGCTAGTTTTATATTAAGTTTAGTTGATTTGATTTCTCTTTGTTTACACACACACAACCATTGAGCTTATTGTATTTACATTCATAGTATAATTGGGTTGTGGGATTGTGTAACTTAGAGAGTGGGCTTATAATTCGTTCTCATCCATTGTAGAGATCAAACACTTTGTATTGTGCTTATTGTGAGATTCACTTTGTAATACACTTGTACACCGAGAGAAGTGTGTGGCGAGAGTCGGGGATCGTCCCAAGAGGAGTGGCGTCGGTTGACGAACCTAGGAAGAGGTTGTATCCGAGCACTTGAGGGAGACACGTCTAGTTCTAACACTTAAGAGGGTGTAGAGTGGGATTGCAAGAGTGTGTGAGTTATAGAGTTTTCGGTAAACTAGAAAACTGTATTGTGAGGTGTAAACGTTGTTCGGGTAAATGTAAAAAACCCAGTTGTGATAGTGGAGATCTCCTCGATGTGAGGAGCGGAGACGTAGGTCGTGGGGACCGAACTCCGTAATCATATCGTTTGTTTGTGATTGCATTGGCACACTTATTTTTTATGTTCATATCTTATATCGTCTTTGTATATTGCTTGTTGATTATATTACCCACTATCTAGTTTAGATTGTTTACCCTTGTGTTAATTATATATCCTTGAATATATCTCATAGTATATCTCATTGCTAGGATATTTACCTTTGTTCATATTGCATATCCTAGCTCATGTATCTTGTTGTATTTTACACTTGCTAGGATAACTTGTTAATTAATTTTAATTGGTATAAAATCGGATTAGATTAGCATAAGACCCTAATCACCCCCCCCCCCCCCTCTAGGGTCTAACACAAGCGAATGTAGTGTATGCGAATCAAACCTTTGAAGTGCAATCGTAACTGCAACAACAGCAGCAAAAGGCGTCTCAGCAGTCATGGTGGCAACAACAATCTCAGAAACAGAAGACTTCAGAACTGAAATTCCTGAAGGTCTACTCGTTCAAAAAATACGAAGTTCCCGGTATTTTCAAATATCTTATAGAGAATAACAAGATCAAGTTACCTCCGATCCAAGATCAGGAAGATGCTAAAAGGGTTAATGACCCAAAATACTGTGTGTTCCATAAAGCGGTGCATCATCCTACTAAAGCATGCTATGCCCTCAAGGATAAGATACAAGCTTTAATCGATGTCGGGGTCATCACTATGAAGCAACCTAAAGAGAAGAAGGTAGGTGCGAATGCGGTGTCAATCAGCTTCGGATCTGTCCCTTTGAACTGGTTTCAGCCCGAGCCCGTGATGAAAGTGGCGATGAAAACCATTAACGAAGATCCTCACAAACAACGTTAGAAAGGACTTGTGCCACACATAGCCCCGAATGGTGAAATTCTCTGGGTTCATCCCGATCTGATCGAAGATGAATAGTGGCTCAGATCATCATCCAAGAGGAAATCAAAAGGAAAGGGGAAGTCCTACTACGGACCCTCTGCCATTCTAGGAGAAGATGACAAAAGAATTCCTACTTTCCCGTTCTCTGAAGATGAACAAGAAGCCTTTGCAACCCGGAGTGGAAATGAGTATCACTTCAAGTATCTGGATGCTTCCGAGCAGTTGGCTAAACAGGGGGTAACCAAAACCATTCCCTCGAGGACATTAGCAGAGATGGGAGTGATCACAAATCCCCCAGCACCTGTTAAAAAGGCTCAGCAAAAGCTAAAAGAGAAGGAGCCCTCACACCAAGAGGTTCAGAACCCGAAGCAGTCTCGATTCAATCAACCGATTGGGAGAGACAAACCGGGAAGCTCAAGCGCTCCTCCCCATTTCGATATTATGATGCAGCTAGCTAATATACCGGCTAGATTAACCATTTATGAACTACTGCGCCTTTCAAAGGATGCAAGGGAAGCGCTACAAGAAGCCTTGGCTAACTCTGAAATTTTCTTAACTCAGATTAAGCCATCTCCTAAAGAACCAGAACCGTCAGTTCAACATTACAATCTCACAGCACACCAATTTCCCTGCATCTCTTTCACCAAAGATAACATGCAGACGAAGAATTCAAAGCATGACCGGCCCCTGTATTTCACCGGACATATTAGCTCCAGCGTTGTCAACCGGATCCAAGTTGATCCGGGTTCCGCTGTTAGCATAATATCACTCTGATTGATGTATAATCTCGGAATACTGGCTAGTAAACTAGCCTCCACAGGCACTACGATCTACGGATTTAATACCAGTGGGTCCAGACCCTTGGGTAAGATCCGAGTGAAGTGCCAGATTGGAGATTTGAAGTCGGAAGTCACATGTTATGTGATTGATGCAGAGACTTCTTATAACCTACTACTGGGTCGACCCTGGATCCACAGTAATGTTATAGTCCCCTCTACCCTCTATCAATGTCTCAAATATGTGGACACCAATAATGAAGTCAAGACGGTGGTCGCGGATAAGCAACCATTTAAAGGGGTAGAAAATTACTTTACCGACTCCCTTCTCTACGGCGCCGAATCTGATACTGAACCATCGGCCCAAGGAACGGACAGTGGGGAAGAGGCTGATATCGAAACTGGGTTTGATTATGATGGTGATTTTATATTTAATGACATTGTACCCATTATAATCAATCTTGACGATGAAGAATCATCGAAAAGTAGTTATAATTGGCAACTTGCCGAAGAAATAGCAATAAATGATGATTTAGAGTACTCGTTGTGTCTTGATAATATCATGAAGGGGCTGTATGATAACCCCGACTTGTATATGCCATTTCAATCATTTTGCATGACGAAAAAGCAAGTGTAGGATTCGTTCGGAATGACACTTGTCATTCTCGCAAAGGTAGGGGGTGAAAAGGAAGTTATCTATGATAAAAGAAGAGAATCTTCGATACCAGATCACTTCTTGGAAGAAGATAACGATGATAATAAACCTGCCCCTCATCTGTTCAGATACGATATAAAAGCGCGTAATCTCGTGGAGAGGTACGGATATGACTTCGCACTCGGGGAAGGTCTTTGTTTTGGCCGAGGCCCACGAGTTCCACCTCGTATGGCCTACGTACCAAAGGAAAACCCGATAACTATTATAGCCACCAAAGAGGTTTAGGTTATGTTTCCTCATCCGACGACAAGTGTTGTTGGCAGGTCATTGATCAAATTGCTAATAAGGGTAAAGACGGATATTCTTCTGATTCTTCAGCCTGGGACTCCGACGCTAGTCTTGGGGAAATGTTCAAAAGGCTAATGTCAAATATGACTACAGTCGACCCTACCACAATAGAGGAAGATGACCAAATGCCAACTTGGGAAGACCCTTGGGTTCATCACCTGAATATACAGTATGGTGATAGATTTGAGCAGAGGGACCCCCTATCGATGATCAAGTAATCCAGGTGAATATGGGTAATGAGGATAATCCGAAGCCGATATTCATTAGTGACAGCCTCCCGCCAAATGAGAAGGAAGAATTAATTGCCCTCATTAGGGAATACATCGATGTTTTCGCATGGAACTATGAGGATATGCCAGGGCTCGATCCAAATGTGACGGTGCATCACCCCAATATTAAGCTGGATGCTAAACTTGTCAAACAACAGCAAAGACGGTTTCGTCCGCAAATTATGGAGGCGATCGAGTCCGAAGTTAAAAAGCTTATTGACTCGGGTTTCGTCAGGGAGGAGCAACATCCTGAATGACTTGCCAATATTATCCCGGTCCTTAAGAAGAACGGGAAAATCAGGATTTGTATCGACTTTAGAGATCTTAACACAACCTGCCCGAAAGACAATTTTCCTCTCCCCATCACAGATGTTATCATCGATAATACGTGTGGATTCGAGAGGATGTCCTTCATGGACAGATTTTTTTAGTTGTAATCAGATAAAGATGCACTCAGATGATAAAAAGCATACCGCGTTTAGAACACCCCTCGGTGTTTTCTGTTACACGGTTATGCCCTTCGGCTTAAAGAATGCAGGTGCCACCTATCAGAGAGCCATGTTAAAGATTTTCCAAGAGCATCTCTGGAAGACTGTCGAATGCTACGTGGATGATCTAGTCGTGAAAAGTCGTGACAAAAATGATCACATCAAGAATTTGAAGACAATGTTCGATCTGATGCGGACTCATCAATTGAAGATGAATCCTACCAAACTTTTCTCGGAATGTGCAGTGGTAAATTTCTTGGATTCGTCGTCACCACTAAGGGTATTCACATTGATCCTGATAAAGTGAAGGCGATTAACGAGCTATAATCCCCGAAAAACCTTAAGGAACTCAGAGGATTACAAGGACGGTTGGCTTATATCCGTCGGTTCATTTCGAACCTTTCAGGAAAATGTCAACCATTCTCCAGGCTTACAAAGAAAGGTGTATCATTTGTATGGGATGACGCTTGCCAAAAAGTATTTGAGAATATTAAGGAATATCTCTTGAAACCCCCTGTGCTCGTCGCACTGAAATCAGGCAAACCATTCTTGATTTATATCAAGGCGACGAACCACTCGTTAAGTGCATTACTTGCACAAGATGACGATAACGGTCACGAACAAGCAGTATATTATTTAAGCCGGACCCTCGTAGGCGCCGAATCTCGATATCCAATAATTGAGAGGGAGTGTCTCGCCTTGGTATTCGCAATTCAAAAGATGCGACATTACTTGGTTGGATAGACTATTTATGTTATTTCCAATGTTAACCCAGTCCGAGTATTCATAACGCAACCCGCTTTCATGAACTGGCGACTAGCGAAATGGGCCCTGCTTCTGTCCCAATATGACCTACACTTTAAGCAACAAAAGTCTGTTAAAGAACAAGCTATTTGCGATCTCCTGGCAGCTAACCCAACCACGAATACCGTCGGAGTATACGACGATCTGCCAGATGAAACCCACGAAGCTAACGTGACTTCCCATCAACAGGTGTGGCATTTGTACTTTGACGGTGCCTCTCAAGCAACTAATGTAGCAAGTGCTACTGGATGTTCCAAGATTTCCTCTAGAGTCAGAGTTGTCTTAGTTTCCCCAGGAAAACATGTGATGTCTCGAGCTTACTCGTTGACCGAGCCGTGCTCGAATAACGTAGCCGAGTATAATGCGCTACTTATTAGACTCAGCTTTACTAAAGAGCTGGGGGTCGAATACATTGAAGCTTTCGGTGACTCTTAACTGATGGTTAAACAAGTTCAGGGAGAGTATGAGGTCAGAAATCAAGATTTGATACCATACCATAAAGTGACCGTTGAGATGGCGGAATCATTCGAAGGATTCTTTATCGAATACATTCCGTGCTTACAAAACGCCTACACGGACACGTTAGCAACATTAGCAGTATCTCTGGCACAGCCTCCCAAAATGGAACAATTCGTTACAGTGAGAACTCACCAACTTTTCGTACCAATCTACGATGTAGACAATGGAGGAGATGATATTAAAGAAGTGCACTCAACTCAAGTTGAGTTCGAACCCCGAGATTGGCGTTTCTCTATCATCGATTACGTCTTACATGGAATTTCACCAGAAGACGTGAAGGAAAGGGACTCAATCCGACGAAGAGCACCGAGATTCTACTATAACATGGAGAGTCAAACGCTATATCGTCGGGGGTATGATGGTTTATTATTACGTTGCTTATCCACTAAAGAGGTGGAAGAAGTCCTTCAAGAGACGCACGAAGGGGTTTGTGGTGCACACCAACCTGGCCCCAAACTTTATGACCGCATCAGAAGGATGGGATACTTCTGGCCCACCATGATCAAAGATGCAGTCACATATGCCCGAAAGTGTCATGCGTGTCAAGTACACACGAATTACATGCACCAAACCCCGGAGCATCTACATCCTTTGGCTACATCATGGCCTTTTAAGACTTAGGGAATGGACGTTGTTGGTCCTATAAATCCCCCATCAATCAAAGACGATCGATTCATTCTGACAATTACCGATTACTTCTCCAAATGGGCTGAAACAATTCCGCTCAAAGAAGTAAAGACGAACAACATCGTTGCATTCATTAAGCACCACATTATCTACCGGCACGGTGTCCCAAGGTGAATCATACATGACAACGGTCCTCAGTTTGTCAGTAATGCATTCATCAAATTTTGCGAGAAGTTTAAAATTCAAGACATCTCGTCAACACTTACAATCCCACAGCAAAGGGATTAGCTGAAGCCTTTAACAAGACTATCATCAAGCTTTTATCAAAACTCGTGAAGACTAATAAACGAGATTGGAATGATAAACTTGGCAAAGCGCTATGGGCCTACCGCACCATAGTTCGCACGTCTACTGGTGCAACCCCGTATTCTTTGGTGTACGGGTGTGAAGCAGTTCTTCCATTAGAAATTCAGATTCCATCTCTTCGAATCGCTCTCGTAACCCAGATGACGACCAAAGAGCAACATTAGAAATGTCTTGAAGAACTAGAAATGCTCGACGAGAAGTGTTTGGAAGCTCATCAACACATTGAGTTCTACCAAGCCAGAATTTCCTGGGCTTTTGATAAAAATGTTCGACAACGGAGCTTTAAAGAAGGGGACTTGGTCTTAGCTGTCCGAAGGCCAATGGTCCTTAATTCCAAGAAGAAGGGCAAGTTTGAACCCAAATGGGAAGGACCATTTGTGGTAAAGATAGTCTATTCAAACGGCGCATATCGGCTTATTACCAAGGAAGGCGCCCGGCTTATGATGCCGATAAACGACAAGTTCCTGAATAAGTACTATCCTTAGTACATTCAGAACAACCCATGTACCGGGAAGGTCCCGGAAGAATACTACGTATGGTATTCTTAGGGATAACTCAGTTGCTATAAAAGTAGTAAATAAGAAATCCACACTTGGACTCTGAAC
Organism: Asparagus officinalis; assembly: GCF_001876935.1. Taxonomy (NCBI): domain Eukaryota; kingdom Viridiplantae; phylum Streptophyta; class Magnoliopsida; order Asparagales; family Asparagaceae; genus Asparagus; species Asparagus officinalis. The sequence goes on along the minus strand of NC_033801.1, from coordinate 99,639,568 downwards.
GTATTCAAAATTAAAACGTATTTTATTATTGATATCGAATTCACCAATTCTCATGAATTCTCTTGCTGAGATGAGATTCGATCATTTTTGATAGATCAATATTTCCTTACAAAATCTCCCACTGATCAAATCAATTGACGGTGAGCCCACCAAAATTTCTATCCGCCAATTCTTGGCAATTTTCAAAACTTGGCGTGTTAAGTCCTGATCACTTAACGTCAAAATCCTCCATCGAGTGATTAGTACAAGTCGGTATTCCTACTGCTATCTGTATTCCACTCTCATTGCTTTCAGGTCAAACCTATAAAAGTTAGGGCCAAAGCCAGATTCCCCTCTCGATTCCTTCCACGAACGAGAGGTCCACTTTCAAATTGAGCGATCAAACTTATAAAAGTTAGGATTGTCTCCAACCTCACTTAGTCAAACCTACAGATAATTAGGACCAAGATCGAGTCATCCCTTTTGATAAACGAAAGACTTTCATCTTTTCCTTTTCAGCCAAACCTATAAAAGTTAGAGTCGAAATCGGAATTTCACCTTAATAAATGAGGAACTATTTTCTTGGATTAAGCAACCAATCCTATAAAAGTTAGGATTGCTTGAGTCATTTCGATTCTCGGAGTGGAGATCCCACTTCTAGTTTCACCTTTCCAGATTCTGGGGGTGGAGATCCCACCTCGAGTCTTCTTTCTAACTGGAGATAGAATATAAAATTCTTCCTCTTCAATGTTGGGAGATAGAATATAAAATTCTTCATTTTCTATTTTGGGTTCGTCTTTACCCTAAACAAGACCTGGGGACAGAATATAAAATTCTTCCTCTCCAGCATCGGGTTTGTCTTTACCCTGAGAAAAGACACAATTCTCAACTTTAAATTCGTGCACTTCATGCACGGGAAATTTTATCTCGACTCCTAAATAGAGATAAGCCTATGCCTAACACGCGTTGCTGGTTTAATCTTTCACCGATTGAAAAAGATACCAGAATCTAAATCTGGAGAAGTTTATCCCGAAGCCTAAGTAGGGATAAAGTCGACGCCTAACACGCGTTGTCGGGTACCATATTCCCGTAAAAAATGGTGAAGTCTATGTATTCAAAATCATAGCACCAAGTCTAAGAAGAATTAACTCTCTTAGCACAACATTACATGTGAAGCGAGTTTTAATAATTCACATGCTAGCCCGATTCAAACGGTAATCGATAAAGGCACATCAAATCCGTTGAAGGCTAGGGATTTGCCAAAAATCCTAAGTCTACGTCTAACACACGTCACCAGCTTAGTCTTTTACCGATTGAAAAAGACACCAGAGTCTAAGTCTGGGGAAGTTTATCCCGAAGCCTAAGTAGGGATAAAGTCGACGCCTAACACGCGTTGTCGGGTGCTATATTCCCGTAAGAAATGGTGAAGTCTATGTATTCAAGGTCATAGCATCAAGTCTAAGTGAATTAATGCTCTCAGCACAACGTTATATGCGGAACGGACCAAAACAATCTGCATGCTAGCCCGATTCAAACGGTAATCGGTAAAGGCAGATCAAACCTGTTGATGGCTGAGGGTTTGCCAAAAATCCTATAAATATTATGGTTGATTATTCCAAACAGAATAGGACATCATAATAAAAGAGGTATAATGAACAATAAAAAAAAAGATTTGAGTTTTTCCCCAAATCAAGAAACTAGGGTTTTGGAATTTTAAGAGCTCAAGAGAAAGGAATCAAATTGAAGCCATGAGGAAGAGAGGTTCTTACCAAAGCTTAGAGAATTGTTGAAGAGGAAGCCTTGTTGTTGATGAAGCTCAAATCCTCCAAACCCAAAATCTAACTTGCCTTGCTTGAAGCCTTAGAAGATGAAAGCTTGGAAAGAAGAAGAGGAGAGCTTTGAAGAAGGAGGGTTTTAAGGGTTTAAGAAGAGGAGTTTTAGAACTCTTGGAGAAGAAGAGTTTTGAAAGAGGGAGGGGAGGGGGAGGTGAAACCGAAAAAATGAGAAAGAAGGGAGGAGGAGAAGTCGTCTTTAAAAAAGAGCAAATAAGGTTGAACCGGCCTGAACCAAACCAGACCGGCCTGAACCGGACCGGCTGAACCGAACCGAACCAGGATTCTAAACCGGACCAGCTCGAATCGGATTAAATCAACCCGAGTCGCGAACATTGCTTGTCGGTTCGCACGTATGGAGGGATCAATTTACCTTTTGACCCCTTTTTCAGGTGTTTTTTTTTGACATATTCGACGCCCGTATTTATACTCTAATGGGAGTACGAGTCTAAACTGTTTCCCACTCTTGACGGGAAGTTCCTGGAAAATATTATGCGTAATATTCTTAAGGATAACCCGACAACCTCCGACGGGTATACGAGGATAAGCTGAATTCCGAAACTCCCAGGAGTATATGAGTATAAACTGGTTCTCCTGAGGTCAACGCGTTGCGATGAGAGTCAACACCAATCGATACAAAACCTGAGAGTCAACGCCGATCGATAAAAAACATGAGAGTCAACGCCGATCGATACAAAACCTTGGAGTCAACGTCGGTCAACGCGTTAAGATACAGATAATTAGGTCAACGTCAACTCAATAACAGGAGCTAAATTCAGAAACTTATGCATCAACTTTAGTTCAAGACTTCGATAACGGTCAGACGATAAACGCAGCGTCGTAAGAACTTCATCTATTCAACAAAACATTGAATAGGCTGAAGGCTGAAGAGATCAAGAATTGAAGCCAGCTACAGGTCCTTTGACACCGACTAAAGGTGGGGGCCTATCATATCCAAAGCACCCCAGACTTCTCTATAGAAGAATGAGTCTGAAATACTTTGGAGGAAGTATCTATAGGCGTCTAAAAATGCCTATAGGTATCCACACACAGCTCGAGACAGAGAGAAGGTGATGAACGCCATTATATAAATCAAAGAGAATTATCTGACACTGACAAGAGAACCAACGAACTGTTGATGACGTGGCCCGCACGCTCACCGGCCACCAAGTCGGTGAACCAAATGTCTTGCGTGATCACCGGCCCCCATCCAGTGGCCCGCACGCCCATCGGCCACCAAATTGGCGAACCGACTGGCCCGTGCACTCACCGGCCACCTCCAAGTGGTCCGTGCACTTGTCAACCAGCTCTAAGTGTCCCACACGCTCATCGGCCACCAAAAAAGTGTACAAGTCAACGAAACGACGAAATATGCATAACGACGGAACAAATCAAAATCCGGAAGACTAAGAAAGCCGCTGGCGGCCGAGTCGCATCGAAACGGCTCGGCCGAACCAGTGGTTTCGGCCAAGGCCGAGCCACAGGGTGACGCATCGGTCGAATTTGATCCTGTTTCGGTTTTGACGGTTTTTCTTGGGATTTGTTTGTTCCTGAGTGTTCCAACTGATCTGATACTGTGATTAATCAGTTACTAACTGATGATAAAGAGGAATCCCCCGTTTTGATCCAAAAAAACATCAACTGGAGCCTATAAATACGAGCTCGGGTGCTCATTTCTCCAGGGCTGGAAATCAAGAGGACGAAGTGCTGTCGAATTGGAGATTAGAGCACGAATTTCAGAGAGTTAGCAGATCTTGGCGGAGTTCTTCAACAAAGTAAAAGTTCGAGAGATCTGAGACTTGTCCTTCCTATTCCTCTGGATTTAGGCTTAGTCTTAAATCTCGAGAAGAGCCGTGATCTCGTTTGGTCGAGATTACCGCTACTGCAATTACTTCCTTCGTGAAGTAAAAGCATTGATTATCCATCTTCTGCTAATCGGATCTGATCCGTAGGCGGTCCACGGATAAACCTCGGCACCGGCAACGATCCCGCACAAGCAAGAGATGATAAACGGATCTTGTGTTTATTTTCAAGAGAGTTGTAATTTTTTTTTTTATTTTTTTTATTTGAGTTTATTTGTAAACGATTAAAGTTTTAATGAAATCAGCGATGAAGGCAACTTTCAACTGATACAATGAACTCGATCAAACTTTAGTGTAAGTATCTCTCTTATATAAAATTTAGGAGGATTAAGCTTTCACATCCGTTGTATGTGGATTTGCACCTCTTTATTAAAAAGTCCAGAGAGAAGTTTTTTTTGCCTGTATTCTCGTCTTTGAGCTCATATGTGAAAGATGTGACTCGTTGGCATTACCATTTAGGGGTTTGAGATATTCCTCCCTCAAATCACCCATATTTTAATACGACTCGTTCAGATCCTCGTAATAGCTATCACCTCCTCGATATGACATTAGTAAGTTGAAACAAACCCTTCTAGTTAGTCGGATTATAAATATGAATGAATATTCCGTTATGTCTAACTTTTATGCTGTAATGACCATTATACTTATACCCCTCTCTTTATTCTCCTAAACTCATTAATCATTACCCTCTTCCCCAATAATGGTCCTCTTCTCTCCATTAATGACTGTTTTTTTCTGGTTGACTCCATAAAAACCATTGAAGAGCTTCCATGCTCGTCCATTCTCCGTTTCTCAAAATCTCTCCTGTATTGTCTTCAGGCCTGCGATTGAGTTCTCAATTTTTAGCTTCTTTTCTCAAAATCTTATTATTTACCAGTGCCAGCTAAGGGTCAGTTTGGATTTGTAGGGGGTGAAGGGAAGTTAAGGGAAACTGAGAGAAGAGAATGGAAGGGAAGGAAAGGGAAGGGAGTTCCCTTCCCCTTGGTTACACCCCAATTTGGGGGTAACAAATTTTATACTATTAGAGGGTGAACCAAGCGGAACTAGGGTGAATTAACTTCACCTCCTAAGTGTTCCCAAACAAGGTGAATGGAGGTGAATGGTTCCCCTAACTTCACCTCCTAAGTGTTCCCAAACAAGGTGAATGGAGGTGAATGGTTCCCTTAACTTCCCTTCACCCTCATTCCCCTCAATCCAAACAAGAAGGTGAATGGAGGTGAATGGTTCCCTTAACTTCCCTTCACCCTCATTCCCCTCAATCCAAACAAGCCCTAATGATATTCTGGTACACTCCAATGTTTATAGGTGTTTTGTCCAAATTTCAAAGTAAGAAAGTCCTATGCGAGTTGGTCAAACTTCATGATTGTTCAGTAAAATTTACATGTCAATGAAAGTTCCTAGATCAAATTTTCACAGCGTTGATTCTTTAATTTCTAGAAGGTTAAGGGCATGTTTGGTTGACCCCAAAATAGGAAAATATTGATTTCCAGTAAAATAGCTCGAGCCCTTGATATTGTAAGATCTCAACCTATTTTAGGGCCCGTTTGGTTGGTTTCCTAAAATCAAAGAAAATGAAATCGGTAGAAGGAAATCAATAAAATAATATTTTATCCGTTTCCATCCCTAAAACTCACCCACAACATCTAATAAAATATTATTTTTATCCTCCAACTCATCTCATTTCATCTCCTTTCTTACCTTTAAAAATAAACCAAACACAAGAAATGTGTCACATCATCCAACTCATCACATCTCATCTTATCTCATTTTTAAAAATCACACACATCATCCAATAATATTGTGACAACTCATCTCATCTCATTAAACATTCCTTTCCATCCATTTCCTCAAAAAAAAATAAGAAATTGATTTCGTTAAGTATGCGTCACATCATCCAATAATATACCTCCAACTCATCGCATCTCATCTATTTTCTTATTTTTAAAAATGAACCAAATACAAACAACCTCAAAACATCATCCAATAATATATCTCCAATTCATTTCCTTATTTTTTTTAACCAACCAAACAACCTCAAAACAATCTTTTTTTTTTAAATCACTTACATCATCCAATAATAAGGTGACAACTCATCTCATCTCATCTCCTATTCTATAATTTTCTTCTTTTTTAAACCAACCAAACAACCTCAAAACAATTAATATAGGAAATATGTTTCCTATTCTTTGATTTCCCAACTTATTTTGTGAAACGAACAGCCCCTTATAGTAAATTTTTTTTTCTGAAACGAGTTTCCCCTTTTAGTGGGGTTCTTTTTCTAGCTTAGAGAGGAGATATCCTTTTTTTTAATGCTAACCAAACATCAAATACTTAAAACATGGTTTGGAAATGGAATTACATAAGGTTGGAAGCCACTTCTCACTGTTCTTGCTCCAACCAAACAAGCCTTTAAACATGAATTGGTTGTAGTATACAATCTGAGGTTGACATTCCAAGGAATTCTTTGATTACGAGGCTACAACCCCCCAGCAGCCAGTTGTCTCCCTCACCAAATTTTGGTGGAGCGGGCCCGGGGCCATTGATTCTTGAAGCTTTCCATTGAAGCAAACGTTTACAGAACAAAAATCTAAAGTAGATAATTAAAAAAAAAACAATATATATTAGACGATCCCACACGAAAATTATCTCATCAGCAGAAACTTTGAAAAATATTTTTTTTTATACATTTAGAATGTTTATACGGTGTACCTCAGGCATGCTATCAAACAGTTTTCTCGATATAATTGGTTAGAAAATTATTTTAGACTTTTAGATTGTTGGTGTTTGAAAAGTATGGTAAAAAGAAAGTACAAGAAAATAACTAATCGCTTGCAGGAGTCGTCTATCTCTGCGCTGCGCGTATTGACCGGCGCTAGAAGTTGGAAAGCAGCAGCAGCAAATGGAGAAAGATTGGACGGACCGTACCATTATTTTCTAGATCGACCAAATTTTCCGAAAGGACTTGGACTGAGTCAGTCAACAACATGTTATTAGTGTCTGATTAGATGTGATTAAACAACTAATGTTTGCTCACCACGTGTAAGCTCACCAGTAATCTCATCTGTTTTTAAAGCTTAACCCTATGGGGCTGTTTGATTGGCATTTTTTGCTCTTGTAAAGCTGTCAAAACTGACAAAAGCTGTCAGTTTTGGCAGCTTTACTTACAAAAACGATCATTTTTGGGCTTTTTTGCAAGTAAAGCTGCCAAAACTGACAGCTTTTGTCAGTTTTGACAGTTGTCAGTTTTGGTAGCTTTACAAGAGCAAAAAATGCCAACCAAACAGCCCCTATGTAATCCCGGAGATCTCTCTCTAGTATTCTTAACTTTATTTCCATTTTTCTGGCAAGAAACTTGGTTAGAGAACGCGCTATTATTAACATAGAGCCTGAGTTAAGAGCCCTCTTATAACACGGATTTAGATCCTCTCCACTACAAGAAAGTATCGGAGAGACGACTACTTTTAGTCTCGATCGTTGATTATTTAGTAGACGGTTATGATACAATCTAAATCTAACGCTCACCATACCCCAGTGTATTGCCCTCATTCCTAATTTGCACTCAAAGAAAAATTCACAGCCACCAACTAGATAATGTAGTGGTCTCTCCACTACTTTTTAGATAGCGAAGAGGATCTGAATCCTTATAACAAAAAGGAGGATTCAATCCTTCCATAAAATCCTAAGAATTGGGACCCACCTCATACCTATTCTAATTCTTAAAAAGGAAAAAGGAAAATTATTCAGATATGAATTGGGAACAAACCTGTAGAAGCATCCTGACGGACCCCAGTGAGTACTTTTTTTCAGCGTGTAGGGGGGACTTCAAAAAAACTAAAAAGAAAAAGAAGCATAATTATTCATAAATAAACAAAGAATAGGAATTAGATTTTACCAGATTCTAAACTTCTCCTGTTCCCTTTCCTCCTCTCTCTTTTTTCTCTCCCCCCTCGGCCTGCAGCTTTGGAGTTTGGCGTAGAGCTCTGCTTCCTCTCTCCAAACCCAACAACAACAACCAACATTCTCATCTCTTTGATCGAGGTACTCTGTCTTCCTTTTTATTTCTACGCGGCCTGCATTCTTCAAGCCTCGGGTCCCGGTGGGCTTTCAAGAGGATATATTCTTTGCTGTTTCTTGCCTAAGAGTTTCGATTTTTGAGGGTCAATTGATTAAGTTACTCCAATTCCTCACTTAAAAGATTGATTTTTCTGCGTGCATTTTTTTCTGTTCAGCGGATTAATGTCTTCTAGTTTTGTTATTCGCTTCATGGTCTTTTTATGGTGGAGTTCTGTTGTAATATCTTGAAATCTCTAGATTTATTCTAGCTTCGCTTTTAGGTAGGTTGGGTTTCTTCATTAGTTGCATCATCATTGTCATCTTTATTTTAATTTCTAATTGTATACAGGAAGCCAAAGCCAAGGTTCAGATGCAGAGATAATCACTTCTTCTCTTATCATCGTATGGTTTGGATTTGTTTCATTTATTTCTATTCATGCATGAGCTTGCCCCATCTTTTAAGATATTTTTTTTAAAGAAAGTTCACTTGATTAAATTTAGATTTGAGCAACTAGGAAATCTGAATTAATTTGAAAGCGATGATTCAAATTAATGTGGATAATGCTCATGCGCTTCACTGGGAACAGGGCAATGTACTCTACACACTATGGTAGGCCAAACTGACTCTTTGACTAGTAGCAAGTCAGCAAGTTCTATTACCTGCAATTTGATGCCCTGAGTAAACTAATTCGAGTTTTGCACAAGACTGTTATAATGAAATTTTTATTATTAAATAGACAACTGTAAACCGATAGCAAGTACACGAGTTTGTTTGCAAACTAAGGTCTTAAAAATTGTTATTCAGCTCTCTCTCTTAAAAAAGAAAAGAAAGAAGGAAAGGAGTTGTACAAGAGAATGTAAGGTCCAAAAATGCTCACATACCATTTCTGTAGAGGGGTTGTTGACAATTATGTAAAATTTTCCTGTGGACGTGATTTTGGGGTGTGTATTTGTGCACCGACTGATACTGCTATGCCGTTAAACCTTGATGGTGTATTTGTTGGTGTTTCATATCGTGGAGTTACGTTCCAATCTGTCAGTGTCAGATTTGATATCTCTTTCGGAAATGACTAGTATATCGTAAACTGATGTGATGATCTTTGTCAGTTGAGTTAAGGTAGTTTGACGTAAATAATAATCGCTTTGAATAAATGTGCTAAGCGCAAAAGTAGAAATTATTTCAGCCAATTACTATTGGATACTGTAAAAGAAAGAGCGATGGATATCGACACGATACATTTGGCACAATATTTACTTTTTAATATGCAGCCCTGAACCCATGACCATATCAGGCAAGAAAAAAATTGAGAAGGTTGGGCACCTTTATGCTATGTGTTGGACGTAGAGTCACGCCCACCGCCGCGGAAGCGATATCACCTGAGAGAAAGCCCTGGCTTTTGTT
>NC_033801.1:99624390-99629440 GCF_001876935.1 Asparagus officinalis | reverse complement strand
TTTAAAAACGTATTGAAACCACTAAATCATAATAAAAAATCATGTTTAAACAAATTCCGGATCTAGATATAAGTTTATAAATTCGTTTGTGAGCTTTTATAAACTGAAAACATTCGATTTTCGTATCATATGCTATGAAGATCTATTTTTATACAAAAATAGTAATTTAGACTCAATAAAACCAAAATAAAACCAAATAAAACTATACAAACAGTGGGTGTAGGGCTGGGCGAGATGTTACTCACATCTGGTATGCTGACCAACTCCTGAATCCGAGAGAGAAAGATCTCCTATGCTGCATCTCGTCAAATCCCGCTGAAATCCTCCGAAAAATCCCCTAAAAATCGCCAAAAACAAACTAGGGTTTTGAGGGGGGAGAGGGGCTAGGGTTTCTCTAATAACTGATGGATTTAGGGTTGGTTTTGGGTAGGAGAGATAATATATGAGCGGTCAAACCCGATACAAAACCGAACAGGCCCGCAACTAAAAGAAAACCCAAAATCAGCCCGTTAGTCGACTGAGCAGACATATATATCCAGTTTCGTGCATGTTTTGTTATTCAGCCAAAACCGATGTACGAAACTCTATGAAACCACACTCATACATATCTAATAACTTGTTACCAAGTATATCCATGATCTCAAGTCATTTACCACAAATAGAACTATTTATCACTAATAGTTCACATATACTTCTAACAAAAGTACGGGGTTCAACATTCTTCCCCCCTTAAAAGAATTTCGTCCTCGAAATTCAGAAGGCATATTCAAACAAATAGTATTACTCTAGACAAGCATAAAATAATATTTATATTTAACAATCCAGGATGACTATATTCCCACTTAACCCTTAATCAAATGGAACTAGTATGTCGGACAAAAAATCCAAACAAGGAACCCCCCATATATATACCATGTGTTCCAAAAGATTAAAAATTGAGCGGAAATATTCTCATCCTAGCGTTAAATCTAAATATAATCACACAAATACTCATGCACATGAATCAATTCACTTCCTTAATAAATGCAGGAAGTAGCGCTACATATATATTCGCGCTCCCAAAAATTATCTCCAACGTCTATACTTAACCATCTAAAATGTAAATATTCCCACTTAACCCCTAACTAAAAGGAACAAGTACATCGAGCAAAAAATCCAAACAAGGAACCCCTCATATATATACCATATGTTCCAAGTACTTACGAGATAAGTGATAATACTCTCATTTTAGTTGTAGGCATATAAAATTGCTTATAGGTCCCTTAACATGGCTCAACATGAACTAATGAACCATCGGGCGATGTATCTAAGCACAAACGTCACCGAAGCCAAGTGACACGCAACGAAGCGGATTAACAAGGCTACGAAGCTGACGAACCGCACGTGAACGACGGAATGAATCCACTCGCGTACGAGATCAAACCAACGGTCCAGAGAGTCAACGAGTCATCCAACCATATAACGGATTCGAACTCAGACACCAAAGCCGATTTACTGCCTAATCGGGATCCAGACTTCCAAATCAGGAATCAAGTCAACAAATAGATTTCAGACCAATCAACCGCATAACCGAATCAATACCAATCCTTTTCGAAGAATTCAGGATTCATCCTAGGAAGTTTATCCCGAATCCTAAGCAGGGATAAGTCTGCGCCTAACACGCGCTGCCGGTTTAGTCTTTTTCCGCACAAAAAGACACCAGAGTTCGATTCTGGGGTATTCTATCCTGAAACCTAAGCAAGGATAAGTCTGCGCCTAACCTGCGCTGCCGGTTAGTTCTTAACCGTTAAAAAGAACACTCGTCCGCATATTCAACATTGCGGCAGGTTGTTATTAATAACACCAAAATCCATGCCTTACACGCATGGGGAATGTCATCCTGAATCCTAAGAAAGGATATGTCGACACCTAACACGTGTCGCCGGTTTAGTCTTTTACCGATTGAAAAAGACACCAGAATACCAGTCTGGGGTATTTTTATCCCGAAGCCTAAGTAGGGATAAGTCAACGTCTAATACACGTTGCCGGGTAGCCTATTCCCGTAACAATGGCGAAGCCTATGTATTCAACATCATAGCACAAAGTCTAAGAGAATTCACTCTCTTAGCACAACGTTACATGCGGAACGGATTTCGTCAATCCGCATGCTAGCCCGACTCAAACGGTAGTCGGTAAAGGTTAATCAAATCCGTTAAAGGCTTGGGGTTAGCCAAAAATCCTAAAGTCAGCGCCTAACACGCGTCGCCGGGTAGTCTATTCCCGTGAGAAAGACGAAGTCTACGTATTCGAAGTCGTAGCATCAAGTCTAAGGGAGTTCATTCCTTTAGCACAACGTCACATGCGGAACGGACTTAAGACAATCCGCATGTAAGCCCGATTCAAACGGTAGTCGGTAAGAGCACGTCAAATCCGTTGAAGGCTGAGGATTTGCCAAAAATCCTAAGTCAACGTCTGATACACGTCGCCGGGTAGTCTATTCCCGTAAGAAAGACGAAGTCTACGTATTCAATATCGTAGCACTAAAAGGGTTAGCTCTTTTAGCTTAACGTCACATGCGGAACGGACTTGAACAATCCGCATGCTAGCCCGACTCAAACGATAGTCGGTAAAGGCTAATCAAACCCGTTGAAGGCGGAGGATTTGCCAAAAATCCTAAGTCAACGTCTGATACACGTTGCTGTTTAGTCTTTTCACAGGAGAAAGACGAAGTCTACGTATTCAATATCGTAGCACTAAAAGAGTTAACTCTTTTAGCTTAACGTCACATGCGGAACGGACTTGAACAATCCGTATGCTAGCCCGACTCAAACGGTAGTCGGTAAAGGCGCATCAAACCCGTTGATGGCTGAGGATTTGCCAAAAATCCTATAAATACGAAAGTCACTGACGCATCAGCTCCATTAGTTGGTCTCGTGACTTGAGCATCCAACGACATTTCAAAACCCTAAGGTTAACGCCGGACAACGCATAACCCTAGGTCAACGCCAGTCAACGCGTTGCAATCAAACAGTCAACGTACGACGGTCAAAACCCCAGGGTCGACGCCGGACAACGCGTAACCTTAGGTCAACGCCAGTCAACGCGTTGCGAGCAAAAATTCGTTACTCCGAAAAGTATACGAGTATAAACTGCTTCTTAAATACTCCGAAAAGTATACGAGTATAAACTGCTTCTTAAATACTCCGAAAAGTATACGAGTATAAACTGCTTCTTAATACTCCGAACGCCAATCAATGCGTTGCAACGAAAGAATGAACACTCCGAAAAGTATACGAGTATAAACTGCTTCTTAAATACTCCGAAAAGTATACGAGTATAAACTGCTTCTTAATACTCCGAAAAGTATACGAGTATAAACTGCTTCTTAAATACTCCGAAAAGTATACGAGTATAAACTGCTTCTTAAATACTCCGAAAAGTATACGAGTATAAACTGCTTCTTAATACTCCGAAAAGTATACGAGTATAAACTGCTTCTTAAATACTCCGAAAAGTATACGAGTATAAACTGCTTCTTAAATACTCCGAAAAGTATACGAGTATAAACTGCTTCTTAAATACTCCGAAAAGTATACGAGTATAAACTGCTTCTTAATACTCCGAAAAGTATACGAGTATAAACCGCTTCTTAATACTCCGAAAAGTATACGAGTATAAACCGCTTCTTAATACTCCGAAAAGTATACGAGTATAAACTGCTTCTTAATACTCCGAAAAGTATACGAGTATAAACTGCTTCTTAATACTCCGAAAAGTATACGAGTATAAACTGCTTCTTAATACTCCGAAAAGTATACGAGTATAAACTGCTTCTTAATACTCCGAAAAGTATACGAGTATAAACTGCTTCTTAATACTCCGAAAAGTATACGAGTATAAACTGCTTCTTAATACTCCGAAAAGTATACGAGTATAAACTGCTTCTTAATACTCCGAAAAGTATACGAGTATAAACTGCTTCTTAATACTCCGAAAAGTATACGAGTATAAACTGCTTCTTAATACTCCGAAAAGTATACGAGTATAAACTGCTTCTTAATACTCCGAAAAGTATACGAGTATAAACTGCTTCTTAATACTCCGAAAAGTATACGAGTATAAACTGCTTCTTAATACTCCGAAAAGTATACGAGTATAAACTGCTTCTTAATACTCCGAAAAGTATACGAGTATAAACTGCTTCTTAATACTCCGAAAAGTATACGAGTATAAACTGCTTCTTAATACTCCGAAAAGTATACGAGTATAAACTGCTTCTTAATACTCCGAAAAGTATACGAGTATAAACTGCTTCTTAATACTCCGAAAAGTATACGAGTATAAACTGCTTCTTAATACTCCGAAAAGTATACGAGTATAAACTGCTTCTTAATACTCCGAAAAGTATACGAGTATAAACTGCTTCTTAATACTCCGAAAAGTATACGAGTATAAACTGCTTCTTAATACTCCGAAAAGTGAAATTTTGGAGAGAGGCGAAGCCCTGCTGGATTGGAGACTCGGAACTTAAAAAAGATTGAAACTTTGGGACTTCGGGGACTCACTCCTTCAGATCTGGTGCTCGGCGATCATCAACGTCAAATAAGGCAGGTGTTCGAGAGGATCGGATCTCAGATCTACGCAGGAACACTCTGGATCTAAGCTTGGTCTTAGATCCTGAGACTTGGACGATTGTTTCCTTGGTGAAACAATCCTCCCCGGCTATTATTTCCTTGGTGAAATAATACCCGTTGTACTGCGTAGATCCGACCGGATCTAGATCTCGCGGTGGTCCACGGCAAACAACCCCGGCGCAGGCAAAGAACCCACACAAAGCGAGCGACCGCAAAACAGGAGCTCGCGATTCGTTCGACACAAAAGGAGAAAAGTTGTAATCTTTGTTTATTTTTATTTGATTTTCGTTGTAACCGGATCTTATAAAAAGACCGGATCTTTTGTAACTCAAAAAGTTGTAACTCAAGATGACAATGGAATCAATAACAAAGAAACCTACGATTTTCCCCGCGAACAAGCACCTGTAACTATATTTCCTTGCAAGATGTAGAGATAT
>NC_033801.1:99599450-99623390 GCF_001876935.1 Asparagus officinalis | reverse complement strand
AAAGAGAGAGATTAAATCGGACAAGCAATCTGACCCTTCGCGACCATCCGAGACAGGTTAGCGTATGCCGGGAAGTCATTAATTGTCCACAATGATCATTGCCCGCGCATACAGAAAGACTCCTTACCATAAGCATCATAAGTCTGACACCACACCTTTTTCCCAGAGAAGCTTCAGGTCGTCAATTAATGGTTGGAGGAAAACATCAATGTCATTTCCAGGAGAATATCTTCCAGGGATCAACAAAGTGACAGTATCATGTACGGTTGCTTCATGCACATGCGACGGCGGCAAGTTGTACGGTGTCAGCAACACTGGCCAAGTAGACCAAGCAGAGCTGCATTAATCCAAACGGATTAAATCTGGTCGCTAGCAAGCCCCAGCCTAATATTTCGAGACTCTTTACCGAAGTCGGGGTATATACGGTCAATGTGCTTCCTATGCCTCACCGTCCGCAGGATGTCTTAGTTTCCCGTCGCTTTTACGGGTTCGGTCGAGTGCCATCGCATATTTCTCAGCCAGCTCGACAGACATATAAAACCGCTGCCAGCTAGGAATAATTGAAAATTATCGGAGAACCTCGCCAGGGATTCTGTTCTGCTTATTGGTGCACCGCCTTCGGATGTGCTTTCAAGCTTCTCCTTTCCAACGTGATACATGAACACGTCGGACATTCCTCCAGAGCTTCATTACCCTTATTGTACAAGATGCCAGTCATTAGGCACAAGGCGTCTATCTTCTTGTATATCAAGCCCCAGCGTATCAACAACTCTTGTGAGCTTCGTAATAGGTCGCTGGGGATGCTTTTATCGCCGCCTGGAATGACTTTCCTCAGCAAATCTAATAACATCTCAAAATGTGTAACAGCCCATTCCCACTGAGTGTTGGATATGAATAAGCCTCAGTATAAAAGCAAAGCCTTGGTGAACTTCCTTGCACCCCTCGTATAATGGTGACCCGTTTTCTTCAACAAGTCTCATAAATCGATCTACATCTTGAAACATATCATTAGTGTTGACATCACTCACCGGACGGCGCTGCAAGAATATCTTCTAACATATCAGTCGTGTCAACTGTCGGATTTGCTGACCTTCAGTAAATTCTCCTCTGATTGCATCACCGGACGCCTTCACCGTGATGACTCCAAAATACATAAGAGCTATCAAATCCATTGATTGACAAGATGAAAACTTACGTCACTCCTAGCGAGCATTTTACCGTTCCTGCAATTCTTACAAGACAAAACAATCGACCCGCGTTAGCGGACCGTAGAGGGTTTTTGTCAGAGTAGGCCTAAGAAAGCTTTCTATCCCATGCCTTGTACCGGGTGTCTAGATGTCTTCGCATCACGTGTATGCTCGATGAACGATTTGTCAGGAACTGTCCGCATCTATAATTTAAAAATTAATGGAAGTGCAGCATATCCCCGACATATATCATTTTAATTTAGGGATGTAAATGTGTGTTCAGAGGACCGTATGTGTGACCGGTTTGTCAGAGGAAGGCTTCTATCCCATTAGGCTATGTAAACGTGATGTGTATATGTATTACGTGTGTTCAAGTGTACTTTCATTCGTTAAAATTTTTGGGCAGGCACCCTACCCGCATGTTCTCCGAGTACACTATAGTGGGAAGGATATACTCATGCCATATCCCTCCGCAATTTGTACACAGAGAACAACGAGTAAGCGCCACCGAAACTCTGACGAAAAGAAAGTACACAAAACACAAGTAATCATATAAAAAAAAACACGCCATGTTTTACATACCTAACCCGTCCAAACTGGCACAGATCCAATAAATATTTATATATAAGCCCGCCTCTCACATACGCTACAAAAAAGTTATCAGACCCGAACAAGATGGTCTTGTATCCACCAACGATATTGTACGCGTATGTGACAAGTAAATAAAGAGATTATATATAAGTATTTATTGGACGGAGGTATTCTACGGCTTGAAAATATGAGTGTACGCGATGTGTATAGTTTTTGAGTAATTAGCGATATAATAGTTACGCTAACCCCTTATCCTCACCCTCACCCCCACCCTCACCCTCACCTTCACCCTCTCCTAACCCTAACCCTAACCTCAACCTCAACCTCACCATCACCTAACCCTACCCTAACCCTCTCCTAACCCTAACCCTACCTAATACTAACCCTAACCCTTGCCTAACCCTAAACCTCAACCTCACCCCACCCTCACCCTAACCCTAATCCTAACCCTCAACCTCACCCTGAACTCACCCTAACCCTCACCCTCACCTCACCCCCACCTCCACTCCTCACCCCTCACCTAACCTAACCCTAACCATAACCCTTATCTAACGCCTAATTCCTAACCCCAAACCCAAACCCTCCCCTACACCCTAACCCTAGCCTTAACCCTCAACCTCACCCTCACCTAACCCTAACCCTAACCCTCACTTAACCCTAATACTAACCCTTAACCCTCGCCTAACCCTAACCCTCAACCTCACCCCACCCTCACCTCACCCCTCACCGCTCACCCTAACCCTAATCCCTAACCCTCAACCTCACCCTAAACTCACCCTAACCCTAACCCTAACCCTCACCCTCACCCCCACCTCCACTCCTCACCCTCACCTAACCCTAACCCTAACCATAACCCTCATCTAACCTAATCCTAACCTAACCCTAACCCTCAACCTCAACCTCACCATCATCCCCTACCCTCACCCTAACCCTAACCCTCAACCTCACGCTTCACCCTCCACCTAACTCAAACGCATAACCTTACCCTCAAACCCACCCTCACTTTCACCCTCCACTAACTCTAACCATAACCTTAAACCCTCAAAACTCACCCGCACCCTCACCCTCACCCCACCCCTCACCCTAACCCTCACTAACCCCTAACCCTCCCTACGCCTACTAATCCTAACCCTACACCCTAACCCTAACCCTCACTCTCACCAATCACCCCCACCTCACTTAACCCTAATCCTAACCCTAACCTAACCCTAACCCTCACTCTCACCATCACCCCCACCCTCACTTAACCCTAATACTAACCCTAATCACTCAACCTAACCCTAATCCTAACTCTAACCCTAACCGGCATCATCGAACCCGCTAACCGCTAACCCTCAGCCTAACCCTAACCCTAACCATAACCCGTATTAAATTTAATTTTTTATATTATAATTTCATCAAGATGAATATTTTTATTAGGGTTGGGTTTTTTTGCACAAATTTTTTGTTTTGCCAAAAATAAACTCTAATTGTAAAAATTAAACTATACTTGCTAAAAATTAAACTATAATTATAAAAATTTAAGAAATCTCTCTTTCTCTCCCTCTCCCCCCCTCTCAACTCTCCCCCCCTCTCCCTCTCTCTCGTCGCGCGACGCCGGCGGCCGGCAGCCCGACTGCCGGCGCGCCGCGTCGGCCGACGGAGAGAGAGGAGAGAGGGGAGAGATGAGAAGGGGGAGGGAGAGAAAGAGAGATTGAGGGGGGAGAGAGAGAAAAGACGGTACCTTGAGAGAGGAAGGGCCGATGGCCGACGGTGGAGGAAGGGCGGCGGCGTAGGCGGAAGAGGGGGTGAGAACGAGATCCAAGAGGGGAGGGGGGAAATGAAGAGAGGAGGGGGGGATTGAGAGCAGTGGGGGGGGGGGGGGATGATCGGGAGAGAGGAGTGGGGGAAATATCGGCCGCGCGGGCTGCCCAAAAAAAATTGGGCCAAAAAATTTCACCCAGGCTTTTTAGCAGAGAGAAACCCGTCGCGGCTAAAAAAGGCTTTAGCGACGGAAATTTTCCGTCGCTAAAAATTCGTCACCAAAGATTTAGCGACGGAAAATTTCCGTCGCTAAAATCATATTTTCCGTCGGCAAATATTTTTTACCTATGGAAAAATAGCGACGAAACTTTCCGTCGCTATATGTCATGTTATAGCGACGGAAATTTCCGTAGCTATTTATCCGTAGGTAAAACTCTATTTTCTAGTAGTGACTTACAATCATCCTCCTCTCGTGGTGATACGTCTCGCAAGTGCTGTAGAGTCGCGCGTGTGGCCCAGCCCCAAGTAGTCGAGGCAACCAAGTCTGAAGGATCTACCTGAGCTGAGGCATGTGGTTCTTTTTCCCCCGAACCAGTTGAGGCCGAGCCGAAAGCCAGGAATGCAAGTCTAAGGGCTGCTGAATGGGTCGTTGAACGATCCTCGCAGGCCCCTGTGCAAGAGGAAACAATCGTTCGTATCGACGCAGACCACGCCTTCACCGTCGACATGAACGCTCCTCTTTCAAAAAGATCCAAACAGCGGCGAAGAAAAGCTCTCGCCCATCTGGAGGCGCAATCCCTCATCTCCTATGACGGCCTGAATTACTATTCAGGCCTAAGAAGAGCCAAACAAGTGAGCCAGGTTCCTAATTATGGCGAATCGCTCAAATCAGGTGAGCCTAACAGTTCAGACGAGCCCCACTTCATGAGCCAGGTTCCCAATTATGGCGAACCGCTCAAATCAGGCGAGCCTAACGGTTCAGGCGAGCCCCACTTCATGAGCCAGGTTCCCAATTATGACGAACCGCTCAAATCAGACGAGCCTAACGGTTTAAGCGAGCCCCACTTCATGAGCCAGGTTCCCAGTTATGGTGAACCGTTCAAATTAGGTGGGCCTAATGGTTTAGGCGAGCCCCACTCTATGAGCAATGAGCTCAATGTATGGTGTAAATTTGATTTCCCGAAAACAGGGAGAGATCGTTTGTATTAATCAGAAAGCTTATTACAAACTAATAATCAAATGATTACAACAGAAGCAGAGGGAATGCCCTCTTTGTTTTGTGTGGGAACTTTAGGTGGCTATAGGACGCTTTGCTCGATGCTCGTGTCGAGCCTGCTTCCCTTGGACCGTTCGATCAAGGTTGCTGGAGAGCTTCAGTTCGCAGTAGAAGCTCGAATCGATGGAGTTCGGGTTTGCTTAGTTCGTCGGCGATCGGGGCTCAGAACTAGGCAGTGGAGCTGTAATGCAAGGATCTGCCAACAGCTTGGTCTCAATTACTTTTCTCCAAGTTTTTGCGACCTCTCTTCCAGTGCACTGGAAGGGGCTTTTAAATGGAAGAAGGACAGCTTGAATACTCCTTGAATTATGGGATGTGACCATACATTGTTCAGAGACGTATCGCTGTTCCTTCGTACCGTCAGCGGTCATTCGAAGAGTTGTGCTCTGTATCATGTTTCGTAAGAGTGGGAAAGCCCCTCCTCGTATGCGTGACAGAGGCTGTCTGATGCTTGCGTGGATCTAACCAAACACCGAGCATCGGCGGTTCTCGTCCCCTCGCTTGGACAACTGAGGTGAGCCGCATTTATGAGGGTGCAGGCTGTTTTGTAGGCGGCTATTCGGCGGGCCTGGAGTACCGTGTTTTTTCTCTTCAGGCCAAGAGAGGCAGGAAGGCGTGTTCCTGGCACTCGAGTGGGTTTGAAAAATTCGCCGAACGCTGGCAGATCCGTCTCCTGACTCAGACAGCCAAAGTGAGTCGCATTTATGAATGCTCAGATCGACTCAACACCTGTCCAGTCCTTCGCACTGTACGTACTGTGAGCGGCCGCTTGACGGCCTTGGGGTACTGTGCCCTCTCCCTTTGGGTCGAGAGAGAGAGAGAGAGAGAGAGAGAGAGATGGGAAGGCCCATCTTAGCACGAGAGGTAGCGGGTGCAGGCGGCCTTGAGATTTGCAGGCGGATTCGACTTTGGACTCGGGCAGGCGAGTTGCGTGAAAGACGAATTTCCGCTATTTTAACTGATCTCAACTCGTGCAGGCGAGTCGATTATTCAGGCGAATCTGGAACCGAGCACGTTTGACGACCATGCGGCTTAGGCAGGTGACGTCTTGTGGGCGAATTTCCTGTAGGCTTACCAGAGGTATTTTTTTACCGTCTACAAGACCCCCTTCAAAGTTTTCAGACCTAAACTGGCTTGCATGGGGTCTGGAACACTTTGAATGAAGAAAATTTTGGCGAAGCAAGTACCTTTGGGTTTCTTTTAGGATTTTTAGCAAACCCTCAGTTATCAACGGGTTTGATGTGCCTTTACCGATCACCGTTTGAATCGGGCTAGCCATACTATTCCCCTCAGTATGATGAGTTTTTGAACAGTTTCTCTTAGGCTTAATGCTAAGATTTCTGATCTAACCCTTAGCCGTCTGAGGCGTGGGCTTAACCGTTTAAGCGAGGTCATTCTATTGGCTTTGTTCGTAATCTTACCTTTAAGGGCGAATGAATCGTCAAGGCGAAATTAGTCTTTGGGAACCACATTTCGTGCGACTCGTGGGGGTCAGGCCAAATATTCGCGGGCGAGACCCCTCCTTTTGGGGTGGAACCAGATTAGATGGGAGAGCTTCATGCTTCCCAGTTAAGGCGGCGCGGTCTCGTCAGATCGTGGTGATCGTGACTTGACAACATGACGTCAGCTTCGCGTGTTTCGCCCCACGATGCATCGTGGCCGTGGTTTTCGAACCCGGCCGTTAGATCAAGTCGTGGGTTTCGATTCGGGTTTCGGGTTTTGACCGGCCCGTTCCCCTTTTCAATGGCTCTTTCGCAACTGTAGTACGAGTTGTAAAGGACAATCTGGGCCGTTGATTTCAATCGTGGTCACGTCCCTTGAACGCGAGTGTCTCGCTTTGCAAGTGCCGTCAGAGCCACGCAAGCCCTTTCGCCTTTAAATAGGTTTCGTCCTCTTCCTCTTTTTGAAAGTTACTGTGTGCGAAAATCCCTCAGAAGAGAAAGAATTCCCGCTTTGTTTCAATGGCGCCGAAATCCAAGAGGTGTAAAGTGAAGGGAAAGGGCCCCGGACGCTACTCCGACCGCCTGTCCGCCGGTGCGACCGCCGATGTGTCTGAGGCTAGTGCAGGGAAAGGGCCCCGGACGCTACTCCGACCGCCTGTCCGCCGGTATGACCGCTGATGTGCCTGATGCGTGCTCGGGTAAGTTGAGAAAGTTTGCTTTAACGTCCTCGTGTTGGTCACCGCTGTCGTGCCAGGAAGATGAGTGCTGCTCATCTTGCCTTGGTGGGTTAGGCAATCCCCATGATTTTTGTAAAACTGCCCCTTTTCAGGCGGATTTTACCTTCATCCGCGTTGGACGATTCCAGCCTTTATAGGCGAGATTGGTCTCTATTAGGTGAGAGTGAACTCGTCTTCTGACAGGCGAGTTCGATTTTCGTCTAATAAAGGCGAACGTGGCCTATGCAAGCGGGTCTCGTCATGTCTGGCGAATTTCGCTTCTTGACAGGCGGATCTGCATCTGCCTCCTGATTTTTCTTGACTCTGTTTTGTAGTGACCTCTTCCGACCGAGCCCTCCCAAAGGGCGTGGCCACTGGCTTCGCCGGAGGTGAAGGTAATCCGGCGCCCCCCCGATTTCCTTCCCTGGGTCCGGTGCCTGTCTTCTCTGCCGATAAGCCGGTTGGCTCGACAAGGAGAGTCACCGATGGGCACCACCTGACGCTGCGTGAGTTGACCACTGACGCGATGTTGAGGGCGGAGCTGCCGAAGCCTCAGTTTTTGTTTGGCGATTCTGTCACCGATCCTTCCGCTTTGCTGCTCAAGGAGAGCAGATGGTTGCGTACAGTGGAGGGGACTCACTATTACCTTCCCGTCATGCCGAGGGGGTTCTCGATCGTCGGGCTACGGTCTTTCGCGGTCCCCCGAGTGATGAACTGGGACTTGACCCCCACTCAGGACGGGGTCACCTGTGGTATCTTTACAGGCTCCACTGTGGGATATGGGGTGGAGGGCTCATGTAAGCACGTGACGGGTCTGCGCCCTAGCCTATTGTCTAATGAGCCGCCTGCAGGGGAGTCAACGGCGGTAGCAGAGACTTTCTGTCACCGCTTCTTCCGGGTAGGTGGGAGTTTTCCCCCAAAGGACTTCAGAGCTTCGGGGTGGGTGTATTTTACGTCGGGCAGCGATACTTGGTGGTCCAAGATCACCGATTTCATCTTGGCTGAGAATTCTGACCTCAAGAATTCGGAGTTGTATGTGGCCATTCAAGCCACTCGACATGGTTTTAGGATTAATGCCTCTCAGTTCCACAGTATCCTGGAACTGTACTGTGCGGACAGCGGTACCTTCTTCACCCCTAACGGTGAACTCGGTATGTCCCCTCACGAGATGTATGACGTGTAAGGGCTTCCCCTGGGGGACTTTCCTTACGAGGAGTACGTCCCAGACCAAGATGAGATCGACCAGCTTTCTGACTGTTCCCTCTTGGTAGTGGAAACTCTGTGGGAGTTGCTCTGCCATTATCACATTTGCCTCAGCACCTTGGGGCTAGGGATCACAAGGGGAAGAAGAAGAGGACTCCGGGAATTAGCCACAAGAATTGGGCGGACTATCTGTTCCCTGGGAACGATATCAAAGGGAATCCTGCTCTTCCTCTAGGTGGGTGCGACCAGGCTGAAGTGGAAAGGAGGATGTCTGAAGAGGAAGCCACCATAGTTCTCGATCATGACGAGGGCGGGTTCAAATCTGGAACGGTCTTCCATTCGTTCCACCCCCAGGCCATGTCCCCTATCTCTGGGAAGGCTCTGCTTGCAGGGTATCTCATGTTGTGGCTCAAGAGGTGCGTAATCCCCACTCACTCTTTCGAGGCTATTCCCGTAGAGGTCGTGTATCCTGCGGTTTGTTTAGCCCACGGGAAGTCCTATTCCCTAGTATCGGCGATGATAGCATGTATTCACCGGGGGCTCCGCACTCTGACGGCCCAATTCTGTCGTGTGTCGACTACCGACGAGGGGAATGGAGAGGTCATCAGGACTCCCAATCCTAGAGTGGGGCTGCCATACACCTACTTGATGACGTGGTTTGTTTACCACTGCGAGTGTTTGATGAGCGCTCCCACGACTCTTCAAGGAGACAGGTTCGTTCCGTTCCTTGAGCATTTGAAGAGGTGTTCTTGGAAGTGTAAAGACATTCCCGATGTGCGGAAAACGCTCTCCCACTTTGTCCACTACAATTTTCGTCGCTTCTTCCCCTACTTCAGCGGAGGAAGATATGGCGAGTCTCTTAGGGATGCACCAACGGCGGACCATCACTCTGCTCTTCCTCGCGACGCATTCCGATGGTTGTTAAACATTCGGCCGGGGTATCACATCCTTCGCACAGGTTCTGTGTGTTACCTCGAGCCCTATATTCCTTGCAGGTTTGCCCGCCAGTTCAGGTACGATCAATTATACGTGGGTAATGCCAATCCCCGCCTGCACTTCGAAGGTGGACTGGTGGACGGAGCTCGGGGATGGTTCTGGACCCATGCTGGTGGCACCCAGGCTCATTTTGAACTACCCACGAAGGATCGTGATTTGCACCATATGCTCCTGTACTGCCGCTGGTATCGGGGCGCCAGTGCTAACCCCGCTGGTTTCTGGTTCCAGAGCTCATGTCTGGCGGAGCGCGATCGTCCTCTCAGGGGGGTTCTCCGTTCTTCAAGGCGGAGGGGTCATCAAACCGCTAGGGAGCTGTTCTCAGAGGATCCAGTGGAGGACCCTGAGAGTTTTGACGCCGGTTTAGACGAATCTGAGGCTCCCGAGGTTCAAGTTCCTCCTATTGGTCCTTCGTTGGATGCCCTTGGTGAACCATGAGAATCTGAACAACCAAGACAGGTCCAGATTTCGACAATTGGACAGATGGGGACACCTCTTCTGTCTCTGAGTAGCTCGCTTCTCTCGAAGCGTCAGCGGGAGGCAGCGACCGAGAGTTCCCGAGCGGAGGCGGCCAAGAAGGCCCGTCGTGATGAGACGGTGGAGACCGTCCGAGAGGCGGAGGGTCAGGAAAACGTTCCTCTGGTAAGCATCCCCGGAGCGGCGACGTCTGGGTCTGGAGCTGCGCTGCCCGCCTCTTCTGCCACATCGGGGGCGATTCCGGCGACTTCGAAGGACGCTCCTCCGCAATCTATCATGAGACCACAGACGGGAGTTCCAGCGACTTCTGTGCCCGCATCAGGAGGTAATCTTCGCAACCGTACCCTTGATCACAACGTTGATCTTACACCTTTTGACACTTGTATTGAGCCTATACAGGTGCGGTTGAGAAAGTGATCTTCATTCCTTCCGACGAAGAGGAGGAAGCTGGAGATGATGAGGGGCCCACAGGCTCAACATTACTCATTTTACCGTACCCCACTGTTAATAGGGTCCCTTTCGAGGGGCCTCCGTTAACCCTCTTCGTGCATTCGTAGCTGATCCTTTCCAAGAGGCCGCTGGCAAAGAGGATCTTCCCTCTTGGGTGAGTCGCTTGTCTGGTGAGATGGGCGAATCTGAGGAGGATGATGACGTCTCGGTTCATGAGGCATTGTCCAGCGAGGAAGAGGTGTTGGCTCGTGAGGATGCGCCTGGCCAAATAGGGGGATCCCCTGCTCCCCGCTTCGAAGGGAGGCTTCTACTCTGCAAGTGACCACTCCCTTGTCGGCGGCGGCCGTTGATGCTGTGACCGCTGCTCCGAGGGCGTCATTGGTCACACCGGTTTTGGCGGCGCCAATCCTTACTTCTATGGTTATGACCACTGGCACTTCAACTGGGATTTCATCCACGGCGGAGGAGGCCGTCCTCTCTCCCTTGGAGCGTGAGCGAAGAAGGAGTGCGGCGCGATCCTTAGTTGATTTCCAAGACACTCTAGCCGCATGCATCAGGATTGCTTTGGAAGAGAATTGTCCTTTCGAGAGTTTCAAAGAGGATATCGACTACGTCGTGTGCTTCTTAATCAAGAGGCTTGGTCGGACTGCGGCGATGCCCTACTTCCAGCGTAAGGAGGAAGTGAAGGAAGCGGTTCAATGGTTGCTTGCTCTTCGCGCGAAGAGCTCCACTCTCGTGGATCTTGCAATCGGTGAAGTCCGAGCAGTGGTGGAAGAACGCGATCGCCGTCTGGACGAGACCATGTCGCTGGAGGCGAGATTGTCAGCAGAGTTGGAGCAAGCCAAGGCTGAGGACGAACGAATGGCCTTCGAGCGACAGAAGGCCGATAACCGCGTCTCTCGCTTGTCTTTGGAGATAGAGAACCTGAAGCAGGTTATAGCTAAGGCGCAAGCCTCATTGGCCATTCAGGAGAAGGCTCGTGAACAGGTGGTAAAGGAGTTGGAAAGCATTGAATCTCGTTAGCAATTGACGGCTAATTCCGTCGAGGAAAAGGCTCGAGCCCATAGGGAGGTCAAAGAGACTGTCCAAGACTTGGCCTCACGCACTGAGGAAGATCTTCGCCAAGAAATCTTGCGGAGGCTAGAGGTTCGTCATGCTAGGGAGATTAGCGAGGTGGAACTGCAGTTGAAGTCCTTGTAATTCGCCTCTTTTTATCTTTGATTGCCCGTTGTACTAGGATTTCTTCCTATGAATGAAACTATCCCTTTGTTTTTTTTTGTTTACTGTTACCTCCGTGCATGCTCCATTTCTCTTCTAACATGTGTTAGCTAAAGCGTTAGCTGTGAGGGGTGGTATTCAGCTGCCGGCGAATTTCGACCGTAAGCTTGTTTCCTCTGCGGGCGAATTTCGTCCGCAGGCGGATTTGGAATTGACTCAAATTCCGGAAGGGTAGTCAGTTTCGACCTGCGGGAACCTCAACGACGAATTCGCCATCGAATAGGCTCCACTTTCGGTGGGCCACGTATTGGCTTGTGATTACGTCAGCCGAGAGGGGCTGTTCGTCTCTCGCGCCCGATTCGGGTCGTTGTTGAAGATCGTGCTTAAGAAAAAACCGTTGGATCCTGGCCGTCTAGGTAAGATCTGATTCGTTCGGCCTTACCCTTCAACTGTGTTAGCCTTGAACGGTCTAATCAAGCATTGAGTAACCGCCTAGAGTTCTTAGGGTATTTAACACCCTTACTCTCTATCAAGAGGACCTACAACCTTCTCATCATCTTCCTCAGAGTAAACCCAGATCTTCCCTTCCTCATACCCCGGATGGCGCCGAAGGTGAAGAGGGTCGCCTCTAAGAAAAGGAAAGAACCTTCTTCCTCGGGCGCTGCTGAGGCTTCTGCGGCCGAAGGTACTTTTTCGTACTGGCTCTCGCGCGGGTTGAACAAGTATTCTTCCCTTGACTCCTCTCTATGTTGTTGTGTTTTACAGATCGAGGGGAGGTGCCGACTGCCGAGGAGCCTGCGGCCGAGCCTATCTTGATTTCAGATGACGATTCTAAAGGTCGTGCGACCCCCGTCGCTTCAGACCCTGCTCCCGAGCCGGGAGATGAACCCTGCCTTGAGATCCTGCCCATTACGGCGCTCGCTCCGGGCCAAGAACCTGCTCCCTCCGAGTCCTTGTCCTGGCAGGATCGCATCGAAGAGTTCGAGAGCGCTGTGAGACAGGTGATTTCCCTTGTCGGACTCGGCATGGACAGTTTTGACAGCTTCAGGCAGTCTCTCTTTGATCGTGTGGCTGATTTGCGGCGATCGGGTGAAAACCGGCTCGCTACCCGTTGCATGCGTGAACTTCGTCTCTTGGAGCCGCGCATGATAGGGTTAGAGGCCTTGCTACGGCAAGGTCCGGAAGCCAACATGGAGTCTTGCCTGGCTCATGTTAGGCATCAGGAAGCCCTGGAGCAGGAGACCCGTTCCAAAGAAATAGCGGATTTGGAGTCTGTCGCCAACTTTTGGGTGGGTCAACAACATTTGCTAGAGGAGCAAATCATTGACCTCAATCGCACTATGGCTCGCCTGAGGGCCGAATTGGGACAGGCGGAGGCGAAGTGGAAGGGGCTCCAGTTCGACGTCGTTAAGGTCAGTGAGAACGCTGAGGCGGAAACTCGACGCTTACTAGCCTTGCGCCAGGCAGATGCTGCTGCCAGGTCGAGCCGTGAAGACCGGATTCAGAAGGCCGCTGAAAACAAGGCTCAGGAGGACCACGCGAGCCAGGTGGAGGCGGCCAAAGAAGAGATCTCCACTTTTAGCGTGTTCGACTAAGACCTTTGCCTTGTGATTGTGTTAAGACATTTTGTTTATGACTTATTTGTTTATGAAGTCATAACTTTGTTCAAATGTATCGTCTTAAAACTGGGTGCATGTTTTGCTTCTTTGAACGTAATATTATGACT
This sequence comes from Asparagus officinalis, assembly GCF_001876935.1. Classification (NCBI taxonomy): domain Eukaryota; kingdom Viridiplantae; phylum Streptophyta; class Magnoliopsida; order Asparagales; family Asparagaceae; genus Asparagus; species Asparagus officinalis. The sequence continues at coordinate 99,610,368 of NC_033801.1, read as the reverse complement.
TTCGCAATTGCAAAAAATATAACTTTGTTCAAACGTACTGTCTTAAAGCATCAATGAGGTTTATGTCCGCTCATTGTGTGTATACTCTTTGGATATGTTGCTTTCCAGTGTTTTGCCCTGTAATTGCCGATAATCTCGTACCGCAGGCGAAATCTCTTGTGTGACGATGAGTCTATTCTCGAGGCCAAACTCTATTCCGATGAGTTTACACTGTCGGCGAAACTATGGCGGCGGCGAGTTCGCTAAGATAGTGGAGCTCGGCTCTTGACGAGTTCTGGTTGCTGGCGAAGCTTATGTGGAAGCTAAACTCAACTGCCGGCGAGTTCGAGTAAACGGCCAAACTCAACTGCTGATGAACTTACGCTGCAGGCGAAACCCGTATGATTTTGAGCTGTGACAAAAATCAAACTCGATTGATGGCGAATTTGAGTTGTAAGCGAAACTCGTATGATGGCGAGCTCACACTACATGCAAAATCTGGATGGCGGTGAGTTTGTCCATCAGTCAGAAATTTAACTGTGGGCGAAGCTTGTGCTACGCGTCCAGCTGTAGGCCTAAGTGCTCGCCAACTAAGTCTCTGCGGGCGCATTAATGCTCATTTAATGGTGAAGCGACCGAACGCTTCGCCTTTGGTGCTCAATCCGATCGGTCGGTTTGGGGTCTCGAGAGGACCGGCCTTTATTGGCATTGAGCTCGAAGCGTCGCAGGACATCTGGACTGCTTGATCGCTTGGGATGATGAATCTCAGCCGTCGGATTTTTTTTTTGAATATATATCCGTATTTGTCCCTCTTCAGCAGAGTCCTTACTGCTTTCGAGAAAGAAAAAAAAAATTCGCTAGAAGGAGATCTCCGCGAGAAACTTCCCTTCCTCATGGCCTCCTCTGAGCGGGAGCTTGAGCGCGTTGAGGGGTGGATGTACCGCCTCGAGGAACTGGCCCATGACGATCCCTCCGACGTGCCACCGCCCCTTCCACTGTATCTCGTGCTCGAGCGTGAGGCGCGGGCGAAGCGGATCCAGGCGAAGGAGGCCGAGCTCAGCCGTCTGCGGAAGCGACACCAGGCAGTACTGGACCGGATGGACGCTTACCTGGACCGGACTTTCTTCGAGGACGCTGGCTCTCTTCGCGGCGAGGCAAAGCTTCAGGAGCGTGGCCGTGAAGCGAGGAGGCTGGGCGAGGCCGCCGGAGCGGTGGAGAGAGAGCTCCAACTCCTTCGCCGAGAGGAGGAAGACAGCCAGGCGGACTCAGCCAGGCGGCAGCAGGGTCAGAAGGAGAAGGCGAGGATCCGACGTGCGGCGGAGCGTGCTGCGCTCAAAGCCAAAATTGGCTCTTTTAGCCTGCTGAAGTTCTTGTAACGCTGCTGCTTAAGTCCTCTTCCTTTTCTTTTTTTTGTTATTTTGTAAACTTAGTTGGTGCCTCAGGCATCACAACTTGAAAACCTATGCATGTAAACTCTGGCCCGTTGTGGCTCTTTTGCCTGTTTAGTCTATCTTTACTTTGCTCGCACAGTTTTCTCTTTCTTTGTCCGTGCTGTTTGGCATCTGAGTTGGACTTGGTGAGCCTTTGACTATTCTGTTTTAGACTTAGTCGTTTTAGGCTCTTGTTCTTCCTTCCGTTGCTCGTAGCGTGGGATCGGGTTAACTCCGATCTTCGCGTTGTAGCTCAAATGGGATCGAGAAGGCGACGTTTGGCTTGCAGCAAAGAACAATCGTTCGCTCTTGCGGCCAACTGAAGAGCTCAATTTCAACTCGCCTCTCGGTGAGTTGTTGCTTGGGGAACCGACAGACAGGTCGTCTGCCGAACCGTCTGCGACAATTGTCGTCATGTGAGAATGTGACAATTGATTGTGGTAGGAGCCATCGCGTGGTAGACCACTACCCATCAGTTATCCTAAGGGAGTCTTAGGATATATGGGATAGGTCAAATAGTTCAGGGACGTAGGAGTATGACTATTGACGGAAGTAATAGCACGTCGCATGGTAGGCCATTACTTAGGCTGTGCTATTCGTAGGAATAACGGCGCCAATCATCAGAGGTGATCATTAACTTGATGGGGTCTTGTCGCGATTAGAGCAACTGCGAGGGCCTACCATTCTTCCGAAGAAGATTGGCAAGTGAATTGTGTCAGAGGTTTAATGTTAACGTGACAGGGAATGTCGTGATTGGAATGACTTTGAGGACCCACCATCCTTTAGAAGAGGATTGGAGAGTGATTTTGTCAGAGGTTTAATGTTAACGTAACAGAGAATGTCGTGATTGGAATGACTTTGAGGACCCACCATCCTTTAGCAGAGGATTGGTGAGTGATTTTGGCCCTGGTCCTAACTATATGAAGGTTTGATCGAGTGGGTTTTTGATGCCGCCCACCTGAGATGCTAATCTCGCCTGTTTTGAGAGATTCGCCAAGACAGGGTGTTTAGCTGGTGGAGTGAATTTCACCTAGACTGATAGGTCTGCTTGATGCTGTTGATTCGCCTGATCTGGGCAGTTCACCTGTACTGGCAAGCTGGTTCCAGAAATTAAAGCGTAGGAATAGTTTTACCTCTTATACCATTTGGAGGGTGTGAGGGCCAGTTTAGACTCGTGCGCTCGTGGGAGTTGGTGAAGGAGAACTAGGGGTAGTACTTCTTCAAATACTTGCCGTTGATGGGCATCATGATCTTATCGCCATTCGGTTTGACGAGGCGATAGGCGCCGTTCGAATAGACTGTCTCTACTACGAACGGTCCTTCCCATTTGGACTGGAATTTCCCCTTCTTCTTGGAAGTGAGGATCATTGGTCGGCGAACGGAGAGCACGAGCTCTCCCTCTTTGAAGGCTTGGCGCTTGACTTTCTTGTCGAAGTTCTTGGCCATTCGAGCTTGATAGAACTCAATGTGCTGCTGAGCTTCCAGTCGCTTGTCGTCCAGCGCCTCAAGCTCTGCGAGTCGCAGTTGATGACTTTCCTCGGCCGTCATCCCTATTGCTAGGGCGATGCGGAGGGATGAAATCTGAATCTCTAATGGAAATACAGCTTCACAGCCGTATACCAATGAGTAGGGCGTGGTGCCAGTCGGTGTGCGAACCGTCGTACGATATGGCTAATGAATTGCGTGCCGTTGTCATGAATGATACGCTGGGGTACGCTGTATTGGTATATGACATGGTGCTTGATGAATTTGATCACGTCGCTAGTCTTGACTTCTCTTAAGGGGATGGCTTCGGCCCATTTAGAGAAGTAATCGGTGATCGTGAGGATGAAGCGATGGCCTTTCGCCGATGGTGGAGAAATTGGCCCGACTATGTCCATCCTCCATGCTTCGAAGGGCCAAGACGCCTTCGTCGGATGCAGGTCCTCCGGAGGTTGGTGCATGTAGTTGGCATGGATTTGGCATTCGTAGTATCGCTTCGCATAAGCGACTGCGTCAGTAACCATCCCAGGCCAGAAGTAGCCTATCCTTCGCAGGCGATCCCAAAGTTTGGGTCCAGGCTGATGGGCTCCGCACACGCCATCATGCGCTTCGCGTATGGCCTCCTGCGCCTCCGCCTTTGAAAGACAGCGAAGCAATAAGCCATCGTATGACCTCCGATACAACGTTTTAGTGGTTGAATCGTAGTAGAACCGCGAGGCGCGTCGTCGGATAGACTCTCGTTCCTTCGCATCTTCAGGCAATATGCCGTATAGGACATAGTCGATGATCGGGAGATGCCAGTCTTCTTGATCAGACTGATCTGGCGTTTGATGAGTGGCGTTCGCCTCCGGGACGTCTTTTAGTCGAAAGAGTTGTCGGCTGGCGACTGTGACCCTTTGGGCCGTTCCCAAAGGCTGGGCCAAATTGGTTGCCAAGGATACTTGGGCATCTGCATGAGTGTTCCTGGAGCGGAGCACGTGCTCAATACAAAAACTCTCGAATAACTCCACCAGTCTGACGGCCGCTTTATGGAGTGGGATGAGATCTTCATTCCTGACTTCATATTCGCCAGTCATTTGTTTAACGATGAGTTGGGAGTCGCCATAAGCTTCCAGATGCTTGACCCCTAACTCTTTGGCCAACTCGAGCCCTATGAGCAACGCGTTGTACTCGGCTACGTTGTTGGTGCACGGTTCCGTTAAGGAAAAGGCCCGGGGTAACACATGGTCATGCGGAGAGGTGAGGACCACCCCCACTCCTGCAGAGATAGAACCGCTCGCACCTGCACTAGACGCGCCGTCGAAGAACATCTGCCACACCTCTGGTGAGGAAGTCACATTGGCTTCGGGAGGTTCATCTGGTAGATCTTCAAATAGATCGGTCTTCACCCCCAGCGGGTGACTAGCCATGAGATCGCAGATGGCTTGGCCCTTGACCGATTTCTGGGGCATGAAGTGGATGTCGTATTGAGAGAGCAGAAGCGCCCATCTGGTCAGGCGCCAGTTCAACGCTGCAGGTTGTGTCATGAAGACCAGAATGGGGTTCATCCCAGAAATGACATGGATTGTCTGGCCGACCAAGTAGTGCCACATCTTTTGGATGGCGAACACCAAGGCTAGGCACTCCTTTTCGACCATTGGGTACCGTTGTTCGGCACCCTGCAAGGTTCTGCTCAGGTATTAGATGCCTTGTTCGTGGCCTGCATCGTCATTTTGTGCCAAGAGGGCGCCTAGAGAATGTTCCATGGCCCATATATATATGAGGAATGGCCTCCCTGAGATTGGTGCCGCTAGTACAGGCGGGTTTGAGAGATAAGCTTTGATCTCTTCAAAGGACTTTTGGCATGGCTCATCCCAGACGAAGGAGGTACCTTTCTTCATCAGCTTAGAGAAGGGTTGACACTTGCCCGAGAGATTCGAGATGAATCTCCGGATATAAGCCAGTCGTCCCTGAAGGCCTCTTAGCTCTTTAAGATTTCGGGGTGGCTGGAGCTCTTGAATGGCTCGCACCTTGTCTGGATCAATCCGGATCCCTTTCGTCGTGACGACGAAACCGAGGAATTTACCGCTAGACATCCCCAAGAATGACTTGGTAGGATTCATCTTGAGCTGATGAGTCCTCATGAGTTTGAACATAGCCTTCAAGTCTTGGAGGTGATCCTCCTTATGGCAACTCTTCACGACCAAGTCGTCCACATAGCATTCGACCGTCTTTCACAAATGATCTCGAAAGATCATGCTCATGGCGCGCTGGTAGGTTGCGCCGGCGTTCTTGAGTCCGAAAGGCATGACGATGACGGTATAGCAGTACACCCCCATGGGAGTTCTGAATGCAGTGTGCTTCTCGTCCTCAGGGTGCATTTTGATCTGATTATACACTGAGAAGCCATCCATGAAGGACATCCTCTCGAATCCGCACGTATTGTCAATGATGACATCCGTGATGGGTAGAGGAAATTCGTCCTTAGGGTACGTGGCGTTGAGGTTCCTAAAGTCGATGCAGATGCGGATCTTCCCGTTCTTCTTCAAAACTGGAACAATGTTCGCCACCCAGTCGGGGTGTTGTTCCTCTCTGATGAAACCGGATTCGATCAGTTTCTTGACGTCCTCAGGGTGCATTTTGATCTGATTATACCCTGAGAAGCCATCCATGAAGGACATCCTCTCGAATCTGCACGTATTGTCAATGATAACATCCGTGATGGGTAGAGGAAATTCGTCCTTAGGGCACGCGGCGTTGAGGTTCCTAAAGTCGATGCAGACCGGAACAATGTTCGCCACCCAGTCGGGGTGTTGTTCCTCTCTGATGAAACCGGATTCGATCAGTTTCTTGACCTCAGCTTCAATCACCTCCATGATTTGGGGGCGAAAACGCCTCTGCTGTTATTTGATTGGTTTGGTGTCAGGGCTGATGTTGAGACGATGCGTGGCGACCCGCGGATCCAAACCAGGCATGTCCTCGTAGTTCCAGGCGAAGACGTCGATGTATTCCCGTATGAGGGCAATGAGGTCCTCTTTTTCCTGTGGAGGCAGGCTGCCGCTGATGAATATGGGTTTGGGATTCGCCTCAGTACCCATGTTCACCTGGAGGACTTCGTCTTCGGTTGGTGGTTCACGCTGTTCGAAGCGACTGTTCCATTGGGCGTTAACATGGCGATCCCATGTCTCGTCATAGAGTGGAAGTTGTTCGTCCTCTGCCATTTCGGCGGGGTCTACTGTGGCCATGTTGACTGTAAGGCTATTGAACAGATCCCTTACGCTGACGTCTGAGTCCCAAGCCGAGGTCGTCGACGATTGGTCCCCCGAACATGCATAGTCGGAGTCCTCGTCGACGTAAAAGCACAGATCCGACGAGGAGGAGGAGTAGCCTAAGCCTCTTCTCGTCCTGTTGAAGTAATTTGATGGCTTTCCTTTGGGGACGTAGGCAGGTTTGATGATCGTCTTACGTCCTCGGCCGTAATTTAGGCCCTCCAAGCTGGTGAGGTCGTACCCCATGTCGCTCATCATTCGTTTCGCAACTCGACTGTACTGCGAAAACTGGGGCGCTGGGTCCTCGTCCTCGGATTCATCTCATAGCGTGCGTAGGGGATTATCGATCCGACCGAAAATAATATCGGATGATCGATCCGACCGAAAATAATATCCTTTCGATAATTCTTTCGGGCCGGTACGACGAACACAGCTTGCGATGACCTGATCGGCTGCGTCTTGGCGGCGTATGACGAGCATACCGGTAGGTGTATGGAAGGCTCACTGTAGAGTTTCGACCATATTTCATTTGGCGCATCATCTTCGGACGTGGAACAAGACGACAAGTAAGCAAAGTCGGATTTCTCATTCACGATAAATTTTTCCGCCTGAACAGCGTTGGTTACATGGTGACTTTCGTAACCAATTACAATTGACTCAAAGTCATTCAGAATTAAGCTGTCACCGTATTCAGGCTCGCTATCCGCCTCGTTGCCGCTCTCTGGCTCCTCCGCTGGTGGCGCGTCGGGGTCCTGGTACAACAGGGAATTCGTGAAGTAGTTTTCGACGCCCTTGAAGGGGTGCTTGTCGGCCACTACTGTCCTGATTCGTTCATAGTTGTCCACATACTTCAAGCACTGGTGTAATGTGGACGGGACTATTCTGTTGCCATGGATCCATGGGTGCCCCAGAAGTATGTTGTACGAGGGTTCGGCGTCAATGACGTAGCACGTCACCTCCGTCTTCATGTCGCCTATCCGACATTTCAGGCGGATTTTGCCGAGCGGCCGAGTCCCCGTGACGTTAAAGTCGAAGATGGTAGTCGCAGTTGAGGAGAGGCTCTTTGGCGGTATCCCCAAGTGCTTGATCAACTTCAGGGGCACGATGCTCAGCGCGGACCCTGGATCGACCTGAATCCGATCCACTTTCGACGAGCCGACGTATCCTGTGAAGTACAGTGTCCGGTCGTGAGATGTGCTCTTGATGAGCATATCTTCAGGGGTGAAAGTAATGCACGGGACTCGTCTTTCAGAGACTTGGCAGCAAGTTGCACATCCCTGTTCTGTCTCTGTTTCTTTCGAGAAATGGGTATAGAACGCCTCTGAGTCGGCCAGCGCCTCTTGGAGGGCCTCTCGGGTGGACCTGGACAATCGGAGGAGGTCGTACATGGTAATTCGCGCGGGAATGCTTTTCAATTGCGCGAGCACGTTGAACCGGAAAGGCTGGTGGCTTGTGCTTGGTCCGTCCTGATTAGGAGGGGTTGCTGTGACTGGCCTCGTGGGAGGTCCTGCCAGGTTCTCCGCCTTCGCGGGATATTCTTTCACGAATTCTTTCCCTGCCCTCGTGGCGAAGACGTTGGTGTCTTCTTCGGAGTCGGTTAGGGCAGTCATCGCCGTGTCATCTCTACCTAGGATGGCAGAGACCACATTGCAGTGCTTCCTCTTAGCCTCCTTGGAAGGCTGTGCAGTCCACTGCTCGTCATGGAGGAGGTCTGGATGGACCCACATCACCTGCCCATCTGGCAGAGTTTGTGGGACCAAACCCTTTTCCCGCTGGTGGTGAGGATCATCGTTAGTGATCTTCAAGACCGCCTTGGGGATAGGGATTACCCCTGCAGGGGCTTGAACCTCTGGGAGATCTGTCCCAAAGCTTAAAGTGATCATGTTCGTAGTCACTTGTTTTTGGACTTTCTCTTTCTTCAAAACCCCCGCGTCGTAGAGGGCCTGGAGCTTGTCCTTGAGGACGTAGCATTTGGTTGTGTGGTGGCTAAGGAATCTGTGATATGCATAGTAACTTGGGTCACCGGTTTTGTCAGCCTCCTCAGGCTTGGCGGCTTCTGGCAACTTAATTCGCCCACTCTTGAGTAGAGTGTCGAAGGTCGTCACAACCTGGTCTTCTTTGAAATCATATTGCCGCTGGGGGCGTGGTTCAAATTGCCTGGGTTTAGGCTTTTGAGCGGCCTTCGGCGTCGGGGCGGTGTCGACTGCCATGATTTCTTTTCCCCTCGACCGAGGAGGATTCTTCGGCACAGCTGGCTCAGCTGGCTCCGCTGCTCCCTTTTTGGACTGCGGCTCTTCGGCCTCCAGCCTCTTGATCATATTTTCAACTTGCTCGCCTTGGCGAACAAGCTCCTTCCAAGTCCGGGTTTCTACTGTCCCTATTTTGGACAGGATATGGATCGACAGATTGTTGCGGCACATCTCAATCAGCGTCGCCTCGGAAACTTGGTCCCGACAGTGGACTGATCGATTCTGAAATCTCTTCACGAAGTCGCCATGAAGTAATAGATATGTTGCGAGGGTGACCCCTTGCCATCGAACTGCACCAAACTGATTGGTTTGAACTTCGCCGGGTATGGGACCGTGTCCCATTCGATAGGGTAGGGACGTACCACCCCCAGCTTGTTCATGTTTTGCTGGAGCTTCAGCGCGTTGAGCTGGTCCTGGAACTCGTCGAATCTTTTGTCACGGGTGCTATCCGCGGTGTGCGACGTTCCTATCGATGTTTTGGAGGAGTAATCGGATTGTCGATCATCCTCCGTCTCAGCCGCTGGACGGTGAGGAGGTACCCACTCATTGTCCCTAGTTTGCCGGGGTAAGGGACGTTGGGTCCTTTTCTTCTTCTTCTTCTTGTTCAGCAGTTGCTCCATCATCTCTCTTAGAGAGTCGATGGTCGCCTGCTGTTCCTCCAGCTTTTGAGCCATTGTCTGCTCGGTGTTGTGTTCGGTCATGTGCACTCTCGCCTACGCGTCTTGACTTGAGCGCGAGGTCTGGGATGTGGCTGCCGCCGAATGAACCTTGTCTTCACCGCAGGAGGGGGGTATCAGGGTAGAGTAATCAAACCCAATGCTTGCCCCCCTGCGACTACGTGTTCTCTGGAATATGCCGTCCTCACGGCGTCGAGCGAACCGAGTGTTGGGTCTTAGGACGGAATCCGAGTCTGGCGAGTCGGAGAGTACCGCCTTCCCCTTATCCGTCATGTTAACCGTGGCGGATGAGAGCTCTAGGTCGTCAGCAGCGCGTCCTTTTTTGTGACGACGCTTTTGATGGGAGGGTCTTGGTCGAGAGGACTGTTGTGACAGTCTCTCGAACACCGAAGGTTTCGCCGTTCCGACACATTGGCAGTCGGCGAGGACCGTGTGGATGAGTCTCGCAGTGGTACTGAGGATTTGCCTTCTGCATAGTGCGTTTGCGAGTTAAGTATTCCCTAAGGTCTTCTGTGGGCGGTTGGTGACAACCCCCAGCTTCAGAAGAGTCGCTCGGGTGAGCGCATGAGAGATTTTTTAACGCGCTCTCTGGTGCTCGTTGGGTGGAATGCTTTGGCGCTGGAGTTGGGCGATCTCGCCTTGACTGGCGAGTCTTCGCGTCTGAGCGAACTCCAGTACGTGGGCGGGTTTCAACCCTATGTTTAGAAGAGCGGGTTCGGGAGGAACCGCCTATTTCCTTTCCTTTACGTTTATCCGCCAAATGATTGTGGCGAGGCTCGCCAGCCTTCGAGGATTCGCCTACTCGGGTAGGCTCGTTCGCTCGGTGTGGTTTATTCACATCAGGGATATGACCTGAGAAGTGAAGTCCTCCTGAGCGGATGGCTCTGCCTTCCTCGGTTGGCGCTCCTGATTTGGAGGGCCTTCCGACGTCGGGCAGTTTGCCTTCCCGTCTAGTGTTTCTCGGGCCTGTATGATGGTTCAGGCCGTTGTGAGAAACGGGGGTTTGGACCTCCTGTCTGATGAGCGCTTGCCGCTGTTGCTGGCTAGCTCTCCCAGCGAGGAGAGCGTCACTACGGGCTGCGACAATACAGTTTGTGCCGGAGTGAACCGGCGTTTCCTCCGAGGCAGGTGTCTGCGTGGACCGCTTGGCGATCCATTTGGCAGACCCTTGCCTCTTGCGCTCGATCTCTGGCTTGGCCTTGATCGATTGCGAGGGAGTGGGCTCCTCCGATGAGGAGGTCGGCCTTGGCGCACGACTCTGTGGCGTTTGCGGGATGCATCGCCACCAGAGGATGAGGAAGACAAGTACTCTTCGTACTTGGCCTGGTCGAACTCAATCTCCAGGGACTCTATAGTCGTTCCGACAGCAACTTCGTCAAATTGAGCCACCACCATTTCGTTCGATGAAACAGCTTCTCCCACTGTGGTCGCCATCTTCTGTATGGTGTAAATTTGATTTCCCGAAAACAGGGAGAGATCGTTTATATTAATCAGAAAGCTTATTACAAACTAATAATCAAATGGTTACAACAGAAGCAGAGGGAATGCCCTCTTTGTTTTGTGTGGGGACTTTAGGTGGCTACAGGATGCTTCGCTCGATGCTCGTGTCGAGCCTGCTTCCCTTGGACCGTTCGATCGAGGTTGCTGGAGAGCTTCAGTTCGTAGTAGAAGCTCGAATCGATGGAGTTCGGGTTTGCTTAGTTCGTCGGCGATCGGGGCTCAGAACTAGGCAGTGGAGCTGTAATGCAAGGATCTGCCAACAGCTTGGTCTCAATTATTTTTCTCCAAGTTTTTGCGACCTCTCTTCCAGTGCGCTGGAAGGGGCTTTTAAATGGAAGAAGGACAACTTGACT
>NC_033801.1:99577172-99598450 GCF_001876935.1 Asparagus officinalis | reverse complement strand
TCAAACGGAATGAGGAATCATAATAAAGATAAAGACAAAAAAACCAGTTCCACTAAAAAGATCAAAAGTTAAAACATCCAGCAAATAAAATCATACATCAAGCGCATGGCCAAAAATCTGCTGATTAAGCTTAGACAGCTTTTCATCATAAGCTTGCCTCAGCTCAGCTCTGATGGACTCCTCGTCGGTGGCTAAAGTCTTCGCAGCAACCTCCTCCATCTCTGTCAGCTTCTGCTTCAAAGATTTCAACTCCTCAGATAAAGCAGTATGGGCTTGTTGATCCTGCATCTTCGTCATCTGAAGAATACTCAAAGTCTCCTCTTTCTCATGGAGCTCTCTTCGGAGCTGGTCTATCTGGGTCTCACAAGAGGTAATAGAAGAGTCAAGCTCAGTGAGTGAAGATGATCTAGCAGCAAGGTGGGCCTCAACTCGGTCCACTCGATCCCGTTGCATCTGAATCTCGAGCTCAGCAAAAAGCCGAGTATCGCGCCATGTCTGTGAGCGAGTATCAAACTCGGCAGCAATGAATGAAGAGGCACCTGCATCCCGAAGCTCGCGAAACATCCGAAGCTCATGCTCTAGGCAATCAAGATCATCAACGATAGCCTTCGCCAGATCCGGGTATCCTGCATCCCTTATCGAATTTATCTTAGAATCAAGGAAAGGTTTAAACTGATGAAGGAAAAATCCGCCGTGGAAGAGCTTGCCAATCATAGCATTCACGAAGGAGAAGAAAGAGCGGACTTCTATGCAAATGATGATCTTCTCAGGGTCATCGTCTGATAATAACTCCCTCACAAGGACATGAAGCCGAGAAGAAAGCCCTACGCAAAAAGGACTGTCAAAAGCCTTAAAAGAGGAAATAAATGACATTTCTCAGTTGCCCAATCTATACCTTCTTCCCCTTGAGTCACTGGGGGTGGTGGAGGTGTAACGACTGTGGGTGTATCAACTGGTGCAGTTGGTCCCACAGCCGGCTCAACAGGATCAGTCTCGACAAAAGCTCCTATCAAATACAAAATAGAATTTTCAAATGCATCACATTATAGTTGCAGTAGTCAGAAATTGGCTAATCCTATAATTAACTTGAGAAGAGCTACGTACCTTCAGAAAAACCATCATCGGGATTCTTAGGGAGCGTAGACTCAGGAAATACATCTCCAGGCAACTGGTCATCAATTTGAGGAGAGCCATACATAAAGTGGAGCATAGGAGTGTCCACAAGCAAGCCTTCCTCGTCAAAATCATCAGTCGAGAAATCTGACACAAGAGAATATAAGTACGAAAGAAGAATAAAGAGACTACAACCAATAGAAACGAGTTACCTCTTATAGGTGCGTCAGCCTCTCTATTCCCAAGATCCACGTTTGCCTCCTGCAAATTATCTAAAAGAGCAAGAAGCATAGAGACAATTAGGGAATGCACAAATTCCAAATCATTCAACTCCTTTGTGTATTGTTAATGGTAGATGTACCTGGATTCATCGAACCGGGTCCTACATTGACGGTCTCCCTAATGTCACCAGCTTCTGCAGGCCTTTCTACCTGGTGTGGTGAGTCAGGCTCACCAAAAGACGTAAAATCATGAAAAACAGGATCAAGACTCACCTCTCTCTCCCCATGTTCTCCTATATAGAGATGGAAAAGCATGAGTCAAAGTTCTGAATGATCAAGAGGTTGGTCTATAGAGTAGATGTTACCTCCATCACTAGCAGGATCGTCACCGGCCAAATCCATATCCGATGCTCGTGAAACTACACGCGGCTTGCGGGCTAATCTCTTCCGCCTAGCAGCAGGGACAATAATCGAAGGTCTCGCCTGGGGAGAAGGACGGAACTCTTCATCTTGGTCAGCTGTGGTCCCTGAAACATCAAACCATTGTCAGGCTTAACAATTCTGGAAGATAAAGAGAAAGAGTAAGAAACCAACCTCGTTCAGAATAGTCCTCATGATCTTCAAGATCTCCGCCTGAAGCCTCATTAGCAGAATGAAAGATCTTCTTTCCCTCTTCGTCAATCCGAAGCATTTTCCCAAATCACACGAGAATCGGCCTGAGAAGCCTCCTCAGCCTCTAGCTCTGCAATCGGCTTCACAGGAATAGTTTTATTGGCTGCTAACAACCACTTGCAGCTTAGGAAGGTGAGGTTCAACTGCCGCTCAGAACTCGGGAGACTGAACTTAGCACCAGTACAGCCCGTCACGGTCCACAACCATGCACGAAGACCGTCCACGGCAGGGTAGGTATGGCTCTATGAAACACTGATTCCTCACCCGGAAAGTCAGATAACCCGGCCTGATGTTCACCAGCCAGTTAAAGCAGCCGACGTCTAAATGAGTTCGATACCCCCCTCGGCTTTTCCTCATCAATCAGACACTCGCCGTATCGGCCAGAGAACTACTGAAAATAAGTGGAAAACGCCCAACACTTGTGGACCTGTAGCTGCTGTCTGACGTCAGGGAATCCTCGCCCCTCCCACTTGCCGTTCTCAAACAACTGTAGTAGGGGGGCGGAGGGGTCTGTGGCATACGGTACTGACATCATATCAGAACGATGAAGGACGAACCAAGCCATCAAATAAGTGTACGGAAGCTCCACCTTAATAGTAGGAATCTGAGCCGGTGGTTCACTTTCCTTCCGTGTGAAAGCACTAGAAATCTGTCGAAGCCCTCGATGAATGTTAGCCACCATCACCGGAAGAAGCGAAAGTTCCTTTTTGTAGGCAAGCTAAACCGCTGGGTAGAGCACCTCCAATGGCAAGATATCACTAGACTGATATGGGACCACGCATTTCTTTAACCAGATAGCGAGGTAACCGGCGAGAAGGGTCATCGGTCGAATCGGCGCGGTCGCATGCCACAAGAATGATTTAAACTTGGTCCCTGTAGGAAAACCACTCTCAGGACTGCTAATGGTATAGGAATGAGCATCAACCTTCTTCAGTAGACTATTAACCCCTGAAGGAGTGAGTGGTGCCAGCTCACAAATAGCCTCGCCAGAATTGCTCTCTAGATTCCTGAACAAATAAGACGCAAACTGTTTCTGGCTCACATGGGATTTAGCCCTCTTCGCTAAAGGCTCAGACTGCGCCAAAGCAATATGATAGTGACATGTGAGGTCCCATAAAGTCTCGTAGCGGTCGGGCATGCGATCCTTCAGCTGACTTAATTCTTGGTTGGAGGGAAAATATTCCTGATATAGCATCTGTCCCATGGGCAAACCAGAAATCCTGTGCATCTCATGGAGGGCCAAGCCCAATTCCCCTTGCCGGGTCAGAAAAGTGTTCGAATCCGGGTTATAGAGCTCGCACAAAGCGAAGAAATGCTTCGCGCTAACAGGCAAACCATACATGGTGGCACGAACGGCTGCATACAGACCACAAGCGTGCAACTCCTCGCTCCATCGGCTCAAGACGTACTTCGTCATGCGAGTCCACCAAAGCTTGTCCAAAGAATGGACCCAACCATACATGGTGGCACGAACGGCTGCATACAGACCACAAGCGTGCAACTCCTCGCTCCATCGGCTCAAGACGTACTTCGTCATGCGAGTCCACCAAAGCTTGTCCAAAGAATGGACCCAACCATAAAATCTGTGACGTGTCGCAGGCATCTCCCGTCCTAAAGCAGCGAGGCGATTCTTCAAAGTAGAAGCAGCGGCAAGAAGCTCGTTACGCGGCGGTGCATCCAACCCCAATACTCCAGGATGCAATCCAGTGATGTGACTCCTGCTCGAACCAGGAGCTGCCTGATGAGTAATGTAGCCGCAGTGAACGCTCTCATGCTCCTCCGTCAAGCGCCACGACATCTCCCGTGTCACAGCCTGACGCCTGAGCTCAGTCAACGAACGATGCCGAGGAATCTTCGGCAGATATATGAAACCACTGCCAGTTTTATGAAGCCACTGCTCGGCATCAATAAACACTGCATCCGGATCTCTGGCAGAGTCGCCAAATAAAAAGTCGGTCTTCCTGAGAGGCTGAATCGAACTGGCATCCTTCACGAGGGGAGCATCTGTAATCAACTGGCGAAGAGCTCGATGTCCACCTTCCTTCACCACTTGGGCAACCTCTGTCGACGTGCCCGAAGCAAACTGAGGAGTGACTGGGATAGGGGAAAATCGTCGGAAGTCGAATAATACTCGCCATGACGCCCATACACTGCGTGAGATGAAAACGCTCCAGAAGGATATTCCACTGGAAGCAAACATTCAAACACTTGTTAGTCTCAACTATAAAAGGAAGTTGAACTCATCCTACGAATGGGTAAGATAGAGTCACTGCCTTATAAAGGGTGAGACGATTTGGCCACATTATGCACTTATAAGATAGTATATATCGACTGTATATCCCTGCCTTATAAGGCACAATGCAGCGTTAAAACGCCCCCTTTATTGATTTTGAGATATGGTTTTGACCAAGCAAAACATATCTTTAAAGCGTCGATCCTCGCCAAGGAGAATCAAGGCTCTTCCCGATTGCCTCACCAAGGAGAACAAAATGGGGATAAAAAGGACCAATTTGCAAATTTCCAAGAAAAAATGGACTAATTTGTAAATTTCCAAAAATAGCTCACCAGCATAAGAGGGAGGCGCGCCACCAGCCGACGCGGTAGAGGATTGACCTCTCGCAATACGAGACATAGAGACCTGCAAAATAAGTTAAGGAATCAGATCCAGAAAAAGTTCCTCTTTTTTGCAATTCTCCCCTCCTGAAAGATGAGCTCGAGGCGCCAAATCTTAATCCTAACCCTCGCATGCGACCCCACAAATTCATAAATTGAATTAAGCATAAAATATGCCAAAATGGTTGAGGATTTACCTGAGGAAAAGCTCGTGGATCCAATAAAAATCAGATCTTGAAAGAGGCTCGGACCACGCGCTCGAGGGGCCTGAGAGAAATTCTAAATATGGAAGTTTCGAGGGATTTCTCAGTCAAAGATCCAAAGGAAGACTAGATCTAATGCAACTATGAAGTTTTGAGGGAGAACGGATGCTCGAGGGAAAAGAAATCAAAAAAGAGGGGAGAGAGGGGGGCCGGCCCTAATGAGGAGAGAAAAATCCTCTTTTATAATGTTGAACCAAGCCCAGTTGAACCGGACCAGACCAAGTTGAACCGGACCAGACATGGTTTGAACCATAATTCAAATTGAAGCTGAATCGAGCATCGAAACAACTTCAAATCGACCGAGGGTTCAGTCCTTGGTTTATTCTTGTCTCTCCCACATATTCGGAAGAATCAGAAGATTTTTTTAGCCGAATTACTGCCTTTTTTGGCTCATTATCAAGCCGGTTCAGCTCATTTGGGCACCGAAAATACTCCAATAACGTATATGAGTATAAACTATTCCCTATTTTTGGTTGAGAAGTTCCTGGAGAATATTTTTTATAAATATTCTTAAGGATAACTCAACAACACTACGCCGGACAACGCGTCGCAAATAAAAACTCAACGCCAACAATCGATGGTCAGCTAAAGATTAGAAAATCAGGAATCGACTTCAAGTTTAAAATTCCGACAACGGTCAGACAATAAATGCAGCACCGGAACTCTTACAGACATTCGACAAAGCACCGAATAGCCTGGAGGATTGAAGGAATCAAGAACAGAAGCCATTCCAAGGTCCCGTTACACCGACTGAAGGTTGGGACAATCATATCCAAAGTATTCCAGACTCTTCTATAAAAGAACGAGGCTGAAATACTTTGGAGGGGGTATCTGTAGGCATATAAAATTGCTTATAGGTCCCCTAAACCAACGAGGCGACGAGATCGACGAATCGCACGCAAGAAACGAAATACATCCATTCGCATTTGGAATCACGGCTCAAACCGAGCCACCCCAGGGTGGCTCGGCATGAGCCGAGCCACCCAGGGGTGGCCGGTCACTTGTGGCCGAGCCACCTCAGCCTAGATCTGTGCCTAGGCACAGATCTGGGTGCCTATAAATAGGCCAAGGGTGGTTCATTTGAAAAGGTTGGAACTTTTAGAGCCGAAACTCTGCCGAATTGAAGATCGAGCTTGGAGTTTTGAAGACTTGAGGACTTGAAGATTCAGATCTGATTCTCGGCGAGCGTCTACGTCACAAAAGGAAGGAGTTCGAGAGAGGTAAAAGTCAGATCTGAGATCTACACGAGATCACACTCCGGATCAAAGCTTGGCCTTTGATCCCGAGAACTAAGGGCGATTATTTCCTTGGTGAATTAATCCCCCCTGCTATTATTTCCTTCGTGGAATAATACCCGTCAAATCGTGTAGATCCGACCGGATCTAGATCGCGCAGTGGTCCACGGATTAACCCCGGCGTCGGCAAAGAACCCACACAAGCAAGAGACCGCAAAACAGGATCTTGTGATTTGTTCTAAAGGAGAAAGTTGTAATTTTTATTTCTTTTTCTTTGATTTCGTTGTAACCGGATCTAAAAAAGACCGGATCTTTTGTAACCGAAAAACAGTTATTCAAGATAACAATGAATTCAATGAAGGCAATTTTCACCGCGAACATCGTCGTCACCTCCAACATGACAAAGAGACCAGGGCAGTTACGCGCACCAACTTGCGTATTGAAGTCCGGGAGCCCGCTGAGAACTCGCGCCCAAAAAGGTATGTTTCGAGGCGTGTGACTTTCGAAAGCCCAAAGAAGGCAATTCCCCCTCAGAAGGAAACATTATCGTCTGATGACGATAGTGTTATACCTGAGAAGTCGTGCCAACACACGATAGATTACTCCGATCGTCAAGAAGATGAGTTGTACTATCGTGCTGGGGGTACGAATAAAACCAGGAAAAGGAGTCCCCGAGAACAGGAAACTCAGTGCCCCTGTTCCAAACTCATTCGGGCAGTATTGTCTGAATACAGCTGCATCAAGGTGGTCCCCGAACGAGTTTCGGTTTTCGAAAGACTTAGTACCGAAACACCAAAACCAAGGCCTAGGCGTTTCCGACGAAGAAGAACGGTGGTTGAAGAGGGAGAATTTCCGAGAGTCACCACCAACATGACCAGCAGAGGGACATCGGCGCGGGACAATCTCGAATCGATTCTGAAAGCATCCCGGCCTAGAACCCGTCTGCAGTCTGGAACTATCAAGCGAACAACCTATGGTAGAGTTCGAACAAGGCTCCCTTCAGAAGATGAAGAATCTGATGCCAGCTCCGCGGTCGCATCAGATAATACAGTATCCAGCGAGGGACAACCCCGCGAGGCACTTATGATAAGTGCAGAGCAAGTGGCCAAAATGCTTGAAGACGCCTTAGCTAAGCAACAGGAAACCTTCAGGTTCGAAATGCAGATGGCCATGCAAAACATGAGAGAAATGCATGACCAACAAATCCAAGCATTGACGAACCAGCAAGGCGAGCCAAGTCGTCGTAACCCGGTTAATCTGGAAGACGAGGATACGAATGAAGCTCGTAATACCAATAATCCTCCCGTCAATGCAGGGGGTGGTAACGAGAATGCTAGTAAAAACACAGATGAAAATCTAAAAATTAAAAATCTCGAGAACAAAATCAATACATTGATTTCTGCTCAAGAGATGAAAAAGACGGGCATTCCTTGTCCATACCCAAGAGAATGGGAATCAATCCCATATCCGGCGAAGTTCAACCTAATTAACTTCACGCCGTTTAATGGGATGGGTTCACCCACTCAGCATTTGATTTACTTCAAATCGCACTTGGGGGTAATCTCCGGTAATGAGCCTCTGATGGTGCGGTCATTCGTCGGCACTCTTCGCGGAGCCGCCTTCGATTGGTATCGCCGCCTCAAACCAGGTAGAGTGAACAGCTGGGACGATATGGAGACTATGTTCCTTTTATTCTCCAGACTTGCCACAACAACCTCGCGCTGGACGTGTTGGAAGCAATGGGGACAGCACCGTCCAAAACCTGAAAGGATTTGAAGGTCCGAGGAGAGCAATCCGAGCGGTTCCTCAGAAGGAAGAAGGCGGAAAGAGGCCAACAGGCGACGAATGCTCCACAGTAGAATTTCGTCCCTCGGGGGAAAGGTAAGGCACATGCTAATGCAGTTGATGCTAATCAAACCTTTCAATTGCAACCTAAGCAACAGCAGCAGCAGCAACGAGCGCCACAACAATCGCAGTCACAATGGCAACAACGGCCTCAGAAGCAGAAGTCTTTAGAGCCAAGATTTCCCAAAGTGTACTCCTTCAAAGATGACGAAGTCCCCGGCATCTTTAAGTACTTGTTGGAGAACAACAAAATTCAGCTGCCGGCGATTGTGGATCAAGAAGGGGCTAATAAAGTGACGGATCCGAAGTATTGCGCATACCATAGAGCGGTCCATCACCCCACCAAGTTGTGCTACCACCTCAAGGACAAGATCCAGGCGCTAATTGATGTAGGCGTCATAACCCCGAAGCCGTCCAAGAATGTTGGAGCAAATGCGGTTTCAATCAGCTTTGGATCGGTGCCCACAACATGGTTCAAACCGGAGCGCATCACCAAAGTAGGGATGAAGACAGTGAACGATGACCCACATGGACAGCGCCAAAAAGGACTTGTGCCACACACAGCCCCAAACGGCGAAATCCTATGGGTTCATCCTGATCTCATTGAAGACGAACAGTGGGCGACTTCCTCGAGAAGAAAGGGCAAAGGCAAGTCCTGCAATGCTACTTCCGCAATCTTCGAGGAGGATGGCGATGAAGCTCTTACTTTTCTGCTCTCCGAAGAAGAACAAGAAGTCTTCGCCACTAGAAGCGGAAATGAGTATCACTACAATTATCCACCACCTAGTGAGCAGGGGGTGAATAAACGGGGACCAGCCAAAATTCTCACGGAGATGGGGGTGATTACGAGTCCTACACCGGGCGAAGAGACTCGACGACAGTCGGTGAATAAACCGAAAGAGAAGAATCCCCAGGAGGTGTAGAATCCGAAGCAGTCTCGTTTCAGTCGCCCGATTGGAAGAGACAAACCGGAAAGCTCGAAGACTCCGCAAGTCTTCGATATAATGGCTCAACTAGCCAATATTCCAGCACGGATAACACTGTATGAGTTGCTGCGGTTGTCCAAGGAAACCAGGGAGGCCTTGCAAGAAGCTTTGGCCAATTCGGAGGTGTTTCTGACTCAAATCAAGCCGGTGCCTGAACAGCCAGAACCGCTGAGTCAATAGTGCAACATAGCGACTAAAAACCTCCCCTGCATTACTTTCACCAAAGAGTACATGCAGACGAAGAATTCGAACCACGATCGACTGCTATACTTCATCGGGTATATCGGCTCCAGCAAAGTCAACCGAATCCAAGTGGATCCGGGTTCTGCTGTGAGTATTATGCCGCTTCGCTTGATGCATTTCCTCGGCATTTACAGGCACTGTTATCTACGGCTTCAACACTAGCGGGTCAAGACCTTTGGGTAAAATCCGGGTAAAGTGTCAAATGGGAGATTTGAAGACAGAAGTCACATGCTACGTGATCGATGCCGAAACTTCATATAACTTACTATTGGGTCGGCCTTGGATCCATAGTAATGTTATAATTCCCTCCACACTCCATCAGTGTTTAAAGTATGTCGATACTGATAATAAGGTTAGGACGGTGGTCGCGGATAAGCAACCATTCAAAGGGTATGAGAATTATTTCACTGATTCTCTCTTTTATGGTAATGAATCCGATACTGAATCATCGGCCCAAGGCACGGACAACGGAGGAGAAGCTGATACCGAAGCCGGATTTGATTACAATGGAGGTTATGTTTTAAACGACATTGTACCCTTTGTAATCAACCTTGACGATGAACAAGCGTCAGAGGACAGTTGTAACTGGCAACTTGCCGATAATAAAATAAATAATGATTTAGAGTACTCCCTGTCTCTTGATGATGTGATGAAAGAATTGTACAATAATCCTGATTTGTATATGCCGCTTCGATCGTCCTATATAACAAAAGAACGCTTCCAGCATTCTTTCGGAACAACCATGGTCGTCCCGAACAAAATAAGAGGCGCAAAAGAAGTGATTTACGGTAAAGGAAAAAGCTCCCCATTACCAGATCAGTTCTTAAGCGAAGATGAGGATGATGACAAACCTGGTCGGCATTTATCTAAGTATAGTCCAGAAGCGCGCAAGCTCATGGAAAAGCAGGGATATGATTTCACACTCGGAGAAGGTCTATACTTCGATCGAGGTCCTCGTGTTCCAGCCAAAGCGGCATATGTACCAAAGGGGAGACCCGATGATTATTATAAATACGGACGAGGGTTAGGGTATGAATCCTCTTCAGAAGATGAATGTTGCTGGTTAATTAATGACCAATCATCTAAGCAATACAAAAATGGAGATTCGCCAGATGCCTCAGAATGGGATTCCGATACCAGTCTGGGGGAAGCTTTCAAAGCCCTAATGGCAAACATGGCTACAGCTGATCCGTCCACAATGGAAGACGACGATCAAATGCCAACATGGGAAGACCCATGGGTTCATCACCTGAACATGCAGTATGGTGATAGGTTCGAACAGAGAGAACCCCCCACTGAAGATGAAATAGTCCAAATTAACATGGGTGACGAGGCCAACCCAAAACCTATATTCATCAGCGATAGTCTTCCCCCAAATGAGAAGGAAGAATTAATTGCTCTCATCAGGGAATATATTGATGTCTTCGCTTGGAACTATGAAGACATGCCAGGGCTCGACCCCAATGTGGCAATGCACCGCCTCGATATCAAGCCGGATGCTAAACCTGTCAAACAACAGCAAAGATGGTTTCGTCCGCAGATTATGGAAGCCATTGAGGCAGAGGTTAAGAAATTGATCGAATCAGGATTTATCCGAGAGGAGCAACATCCAGATTGGCTAGCCAAAATCGTTCCGGTCATGAAGAAGAACGGTAAAATCAGGATTTGCATTGACTTCAGGGACCTGAATACGACATGTCCAAAAGATGACTTCCCTCTCCCAATCACGAATGTCATTATCTACAATACATGTGGATTTGAGAGAATGTCTTTCATGGATGGGTTTTCGGGATATAACTAAATCAAGATGCACCCGGATGACGAGAAGCATACAGCGTTCAGAACGCCCCTCGGCGTCTTTTGCTACACAGTAATGCCCTTCGGTCTAAAGAACGCAGGCGCCACATACCAACGAGCAATGACTAAGATTTTCCAAGAACATCTCAGGAAAACAGTCGAATGCTACGTTGATGACTTGGTTGTAAAAAGCCGCAATAAAGAAGATCACATCAAGGACTTGAAAACGATGTTCGATCTCATGAGGAGTCATCAATTGAAGATGAACCCCACTAAATCATTCCTTGGAATGTCCAGCGGAAAATTCCTGGGATTCGTCGTCACCACTAAAGGTATTCATATCGATCCCGATAAGGTGAAGGCAATACATGAACTGCAACCTCCTAGAAACCTAAGAGAGCTCAGAGGATGCAAGGCAAGGCGATGAACCATTCGATAAGTGCTTTACTAGCACAAGACGACGATAACGGTCATGAACAGGCAGTTTATTACCTAAGTCGGACCTTGATAGGCGCCGAGTCTCGATATCCGATGATTGAGAAAGAATGCCTCGCATTGGTAATCGCGGTGCAAAAGATGCGGCATTACGTGGTTGGACAGACGATTTACGTCATTTCCAATGTTAATCCAGTACGGCTGTTTATGACGCAACCGGCCTCTATGAATTGGTGGTTAGCGAAATGGGCTCTTCTCTTGTCCCAGTATAATTTACACTTTAAGCAGCAGAAGTCGATCAAAGGACAAGCGATTTGTGATCTTCTGGCGGCAAACCCGACCACAGATACGGCAGAAATATATGATGATTTGCCGGATGAAACCCACGAGGTTAATACTACGTCGCACCATCAAGTATGGCAATTATATTTCGATGGTGCCTCAAGGTCAGTTAATAGGGTAATAACCCCGGGAGGTCCTACAGTTTCTTCTGGGGTTGGAGTCGTCTTAATCTCCCCAGGGAAGCATGTGATGCCTCGAGCTTATTCATTGACTAGTCCGTGCTCCAATAACGTAGCCGAATACAACGCGCTTCTCATTAGACTCAGTTTCGCCAAGGAGCTGGGGGTCGAATATCTCGAAGCCTTTGGGGATTCTCAATTGATAGTCAACCAAGTCCGTGGAGAGTATGAAGTCAGGAACCAAGACCTGATCCCGTACCACCAGGAGGCCATCAAAATGGCAGAATCGTTTGAAGAATTCTTCATTGAATATATCCCCCATCTCCAGAACGCTTATGCGGATGCACTGGCAGCATTAGCGGTATCACTTGCACAGCCTCCCGAAACTGAGCTGTTAGTCACAGTAAGGACGCATCAACTCTGCATACCCATATACCATATGGATATTGAAGAGGAAGATGATGGAAACATAAACGCCAAGGAGGTGAATTCAACTCAAATTGGGTCTGAGTCCCGAGATTGGCGTTTTCCCATCATAGACTACATCCAGTATGGTATTTTGCCTAAAGACGTAAAAGAAAGGGAATCAATTCGTCGAAGAGCACCAAGATTCTTCTACAATACCGAGACCCATACGTTATACCGTAGAGGGTACGATGGATTGTTACTCCGATGCCTTTCGAACAAAGAAGCAGAAGAAGTTCTTAAGGAAGCACACGAAGGAGAATATGGTGCGCATCAGCCTGGTCCCAAACTATATGATCGCATCAGGAGAATGAGATATTTTTGGCCAACGATGGTTCGTGACGCAATCGAATACGCCCGAGAGTGTCATGCTTGTCAGATACATGCGAATTATATGCATCAACCGCCAGAGCAGTTTACACGTCAACCACGTCTTGGCCGTTCGAGACATGGGGTATGGACATTGTCGGTCTTATTTTCCCCCCTTCAGTCAAAGGCGATCGATTCATCCTCGCAATCACAGATTATTTCTCAAAGTGGGCTGAAGCAATTCCGCTTAGAGAAGTGAAGACGAACAACGTCATTAATTTCATCAAACATGCGTGCCAAGACGGATCATTCATGACAACGGTCCACAGTTCATAAGCAACGCCTTCGTCAGGTTTTGTGAAAAATTCAAAATTGAAGATATTTCGTCAACAGCTTACTATCCCGCTGCGAATGGATTAGCTGAGGTGTTCAACAAGACGATCATTAAGATCCTATCAAAACTCGTGACGACCAATAAACGAGACTGGGACGATAAACTCGGTGAAGCACTCTGGGCTTATCGCACCACCATACGCACACCTACAGGAGCCACCCCGTATTCGTTGGTATACGGATGTGAAGCTGTGCTACCATTGGAAATTCAAATCCCATCCCTTCGGATCGCCCTCGCAACCGAGATGACGACAGAAGAACAACATCGAAAGCGTCTCGAAGAACTCGAAAGGTTGGATGAAAAGCGCTTGGAGGCTCAACAACACATTGAGTTTTATCAAGCCAGAATGTCTAGGGCTTTTAACAAGAGAGTCCGACAGAGAAGCTTCAAGGAAGGAGATCTGGTCCTCGCTGCTCGCCGACCGATAATCCTCAACTCCAAGAAGAAATGTAAATTTGAACCCAAATGGGAAGGACCGTTTGTGATAGACACGGTCTACTCAAACGGCGCATATCGCCTGATTACACAAGAAGGCACCAGGCAATTAATGCCAATAAATGGGAAGTTCCTGAAAAAGTACTATCCCTAGTACATTCAGGATAACTCATTTACCGGGAAGTTCCTTGAAGAATATTACACTTAATACTCTAGAGGATAACCCAAAATCTTTTTCATCACCAAAATCCCTCACTGATCAATTTCAATTGATAGTGGGTCCACCAAAAATATCTTTTTGGCCCTCTTGACTCTCTCCATGAACAAGAGATCCACTTTCATTTCGGAGTCCCCTTTCGATAAACGAAAGAACTCCCTTCTTCTTCTCTTTGGTTAAGCCCTTTCATGGCTATAACCGAAGTTGAAGTTTCACTTCGATAAACGAAGAACTCATTTTTCAGTTTAGATAACCAATCCTATAAAAGGCAAGTTTATCTAGATTTTTCCAGATTCTCGGAGTGGAGATCCCACCCCTAGTTTCTTTTGCACTGGAAATAGAATATAAAATTCTTCCTTTCCAGAATCAAGGAATAGAATATAAAATTCTTCCTTCCTTGTTTTCGGGTTTGCCTTCACCCTAAAAGGAGACCGGGAAACAGAATATAAAATTCTTCCTTTCCCGTACTGATCTTTTCCAAAATTTGTCAATTTAGGATTCATCCTAGGAAGTTTATCCTGAATCCTAAGCAGGGCAGCTTGTGAGGGGGTAATCTAGTAGCATATAAAATTCGTTATAGGTCCCTTTACGCATAACTCGCACAAACCGACGACACCAATGAGGGCGACGACGTTGACCGGAGTCGCAACGCAAATCAACGAATAACATACCATAATCGCTGCGGAAATCGCAAGCCAACGCTTCGGGAGATCAACCGAGTCATTCCAAAACAAGAGCAGACTCGGATGATCACGACCGAATCAAGATGGTTTCGACTCGACTAAAAGTGGATTTTACTGCCAAATCAGGAATCGGATTACTGCCAAATTTCAGCGTCAACAAATCAGACGTCCAGACAAAATCACCGCAAACGAATCCACAGACAAAATGGAACCAACACCAAAACGCAGCGGAACCAAACACCCCTGAGGGGCTCGCGAAACCGCAGCACTTCCCAGGTGCTCGGCGCCAAGCCGAGCCCCTGAGGTGGCTCGGCCGAGGCGAGCGAAGGCCACCCCCCCAGGTGGCTTGGCATGAGCCGAAGCCACGCCAGGGGTCGGCCACCTTTGTGGCCGAGCCACCACCCCCCCCCCCCCGTCAGCCTAGATCTGTGCCTAGGCACAGATTGATCTGGGTGCCTATAAATAGGCCAAGGGTGTTTCATTTTGAAAAGTTGGAAACTTTTAGAGGCCGAAAACTTCTGCGCAATGTGAAGATCGAGCTTGGATTTTTGAAATATTGAGGACTTGAAGTTCCAGATCTGATTTCTTGGCGGCTCTACGTCACAAAAGGAAGGAGTTCGGAGAGAGGCTAAAAGTCAGATCTGAGATCTACACGAATCACACTACCCGGATCAAAGCTTGGCCTCTATGATCCTTAGAACTAAAGGGCGATTATTTCCTTGGTTGAATTAATCGCCCCCTGCTTAATTGATTTCCTTCGTCGGAATAATACCACGTGCAAAATCGTGTAGACCGACCGATCTAGAATCGCGCAATTGGTCCACGAATTAACCCCGGCGTCGGCAAAGAACCACACACAAGCAGAGACGGCAAACAGGATCTTGTGATTTGTTCTAAGGAGGAAAGTTGTAATTTTTATTTCTTTCTTTGATTCGTTGTAACTCGGATCTAAAAAAGACGGATTTTTGTAACGCTGAAAAACAGTTATTCAAGATAACAATGAATCAATGAATGCAATTTTCACACGCGAACATACATCGTCGTCACTCCACATGACAAAGAGACCCGCAGGGCAGTTACGCCGCACCAACTTGCGTATGAAGTCCGGGAGCCCGCTGAGAACTCGCGCACCAAAAAGGTATGTTTTCGAGGCGTGTGACTATTCGAAAGCCAAAGTAAGGCAATTCCCCTAGGAAGGAAACATATATCGTCTGATGACGATAGTGTTATACCCTGAGAAGTCAGTGCCAAACACGATAGATTACTCTCGATCGTCAAGATGATGAGTTGTACTATCGTTGGCTGGGGTACGATAAAACCAGGAAAAAGGAGTCCCGAGAACAGGAAACTCAGTGCCCCTGTTCCCAAACATCATTCGCGCAGTATTGTTTCTGAATACAACGCTGCCATCAATGGTGCTCCCGAAACTAGTTTTCAGGTTTTCGAAGAGACTTTAGTACCGAAACCCACAAAACACAGGCTAGGGTTTAACCGACGAAGTAAGAACGGTGGTTGAAGAGAGGAGAATTTCGAGATATCGTCACTCACGAAGATACCAGCAGAGGAGACATCGGCGCGGGACCAATCTCGAATCGATGTCTGAAAGCATCGCGGCTAGAACCCGTCTGCAGTCTTGGAACTATCAAGCGAACAACCTATGGTAGAGTTCGGAACAAGGACTCCCTTCAGAAGATGAAGAATCTGGATTGCCAGATCGCGGTCCGCATCAGATAATAGCAGGCATCCAAGCGAGGGACAATGCCCGCCGATGGCACTTATGATTATAAGTCAGATGCAGTGCCAAAATGCTTGGAAAGACGCCGTTAGCCTAAGCAACAGGAAACTTCAGGTTACGAAATGACCAGGATCCATGGCAAAACATGAGAGAAATGCATGACCACAATCCAAGCATGACGAACAGCAGGGGCGAGCCAAGTTCGTCGTAAAAACACCGGTTAATCTGGAAAGACGAGGGATACGTTAAATGAAGCTCGCTAATACCATAATCCTCCGTCAATAGCAGGGGGTGGTAAGCGAGAATGCTAGTTGAAAACAAGGAGAAAATCTGAAATATAAAAATCTCGAGAGCAAAATCAAATACATTGATTTCGCCGCGCACAGAGATGAAATAAAAAGGCATTCCTTGTCCATACCCAAGAAGCTGGGAAATCAATCCATTATCCCCGGCGAGTTGCAACCTAATTAACTTCACGCCATTTAATGGGATGGGTTCAACCCACTCAGCATTTGATTTCTTCAAATTACACTTGGGGGTAATCTCCGCCAATGAGCCTCTGATGGTGCGGTCATTCGTTGGCACTCTTCTGTGAGCCGCCTTTCGATTTGTATCGCCCGCCTCAAGCCCAGGAAGCGTAAATAGCTGGAGAGCATGGAGACCAAATTCCGTCGCGTCAACCTTCTTCGACGACACACAGAGATATACATCTGGACGTTGCTGGACGATAAGCAGAAAGACGGGGAATTGATGGACACCTTCGTCAAAAAGATTCGAACAAGCCGTATGAACTGTCGGGACCCCCAGATCACGAGGAGTTCATCCTCCAGACATGTCAACAACAACCTAGCACTGACGTGTTTGGAAGCAATGGGACAAGCACCGTCCAAGACATGGAAGGATATAAATGGGGGTTGGCGAAGGAGAGCAAACCGAGCGATTCTCAGAAGAAAGAAGCGGAGAGAGGCAACAGGCCGAAATCTCAACAGACTCCCCGGGCGTACTGGGAGGTGGATAAGACCACATGTTAACGATTGATGCTAATCAAACCTCTTCAATTGCAAACCTCAGCAACAGCAACAGCAGCAGCAGCAACGAGCGCCACAACAAATCCGCCGAGTCACAATGGCAACAACGCCTCAGAAGCAAAGCTTTTTTAGGGGGGGAGCGCAAAATTTCCCAAGTGTAGCTCTTCACAAAGATGACGAAGTCCCCGGCATCTTTAAGTACTTGTTGAGAACAACAAAATTCAGCTGCCCAGCAGATGTGTGATCAAGAAAGGGGCTAGCAGAAAGCTGGACGGATCGAGAGTATTGTGCCATCCATAAGGAGCGGTCCATCACCTAACGAATCGTCTACACATCAAGGTACAAAGATCCAGCCGTTAATTTTGATGTAGGCAGTCATAACCGCCGAAGCAGTTCCAAGAATGTGGAGCCAAACGCGGTTTTCAATCAGGCTTTGGACATCGGTGCCACACGACATGGTTCAAACCGAGCGCATCACAAAAAGTAGGGATGAAGACAGTGAGACGATGACCCACATGGACAGCCAGCAAAAAGGATTTGTGCCAACACAGCCACCAAACGGCCACAATCCTATGGGTTTCATTGATCATCATTGAAGACGTAACTGGGCGACTTCCTCCGAGAAGAAAGCGGCAAAGCGCAAGTCCTGCAATGCTATTCCGCTGTCTATCGAGGAGGATGGCCGAGTGAAGCTCTTACTTTTGCTGCTCTCCGAAAGAGAACAAGAAGTCTTCGGCCACTAGAAAGCGGAATGAGCTTCACTACAATATCCACACCTAGTGAGCAGGGTGTGAATAAACGGTGACCAGCCAAAATGTCTTCACGGGATGGTGGTGATTACGAGTCTAACACGGCGCGCTGAAGAGAACTCGGACGACAGTCGCGTGAATAAACCGAAGAGAAGAATCCCCAGGAGGTGCTAGAATCCGAGCAGTCTCGTTTCCCAGTCGCCCGATTTGGAAGAGACAACAAACCGGAAGCTCGAAACTCCGCAAGGTCTTCGATATAATGGCTTCACTACCAATATTCCAGCACGGAAACGCTGTATAGAGTTCTGCAGTTGTTTCCAAGGAAACCTGGAGGCCTTGCAGAAAGCTTTGGCCTAATTCGGAGGTGTTTCTGATCAAATCAAGCCAGTGGCTGACACAGCCGAGAACCGCTGAGTCAGATAGTGCAAAGTAGCGACTAAAAACCTCCCTGGCATTACTTTCACAAAAGTACATGCAGACTAAGAATGTCGAGACCCGATCGACTGCTAATACTTCATCGAGGTATATCGGCTCAGCAAGTCAAACGTCCAAGTGGAATCGGGGTTCTGCTTGAGTATTATCCGGCTCGCTTGGATGCATTTCCTGCCCATTCCCAGTTAGCAAGTTAGCGATCCAACAGGCACTGTTATCTACGTTCGTTTTTTTTTTAATTATCTTCAATCACTAGACGGGTCTCAATGACGCTTTGGGTAAAATCAGGCGTATAAGTGGCCAAATGGGAAAGATTGAAGACAGTAAGTCACATGGTACTTTGAATCGAGCCGAAACTTCATATAACTTACCTATTGGGTCGCCTGTGATCCATAGTAATGTTATAGTTCCGCTCCACAACCCGATCCATACAGCTGTTTAAAGTAGTGTCGATACTGATAAAAAGGTTAGGACGGTGTCGGGATAAGCAACCATTCAAAGGGTATGAGAATTGTTTCACATGATTCTCATCCTTTTATTGGTAACAATCCGATACTCGAATCATCGCGATAGCCATGGCACGGACAGTGGAGAAGCAGCTGATTACGAAGGCCGGATTTGGATTAAAACAAATGAGGTTTATTGGTTTAAACGACATTGTACCCTTTGTATCAACGCTGACGATGAACTCAAGCGTCAGAGCGACAGTTGTAACATGGCAATTGCGATAAAAATAAAGTAATGATTTAAGTATCCCCTGTCTCTTGATGACTGTGATGCAAGAATTTGTACAATAATCCTGATTTGTATATGCGCTTTCGATCGTCCTATATAACAAAGAACGACTTCCAGCATTCTTCGACACAACCTATGGTCGTCCCCGAACAAACATACAGAGGCCGCCAAAAAAAGCTGATTTTAGCAGAGATAAAGGAAAGCCTCCCCATTAACCAGATCAGTTCTATAAGCGAAGATGGATGATGAGAAAACCTGGTCGCATCTACGCATAAGTATATGTCAGAAGCGGCGCAAGTCATGGAAAAGCAGGATACTGATTCAACATCGAGAAGGTCTATGACTTCGATCGAGGTTCCTCGTGTTCTCAGCCAAAATGCGATATTACAAAGGGGAGACCCGATTGATTATTATAAATACGGACGGAGGGTTAGGGTATGAATCCTCTCAGGAAGATGAATGATTTGCTGGCTTAATTAATGACCAATCATCATAAGCAAATACAAAAAATGGAGATTCGCCAGATGCCTCAGAATGGGATTCCGATCCTTCTTCGTTCCCTTGAAGGGGAAGTCTTCAAAGCTCCTAATGTGAAACATGGCCCTACAGCTGATCCGTCTCAAATGCGGAAGACGACGATCAATGCCAACATGGAGACGCATGGTTCATCCACCTCGAACATGCATGTATGGTGATACGTTCGAAACAGAGCGGAACCCCACTGAGATAATAATAGTCCAAGTTAACTTGGGTTGACTGAGGGCACCGAAGCCGCATATTCATTCAGTGACAGCCTTCCCCAAATGAGAAGGAGGAGTTAATTGCTCTCATCAGGGAGTATATTGACAGTTCTTTGCTTGGAACTATGAAAATGCCAGTGCGCGAGCCACCCAATGTGCGAATGTCACCGCCATCGATATCAAGCGATCCAAACCTGTCAAAGCAACAGCAAAACGTTTCGTCCGCAGATTATGGAAGCCATTAGCAGAGGTTTAAGCAAATTGATCGAATCAAGGATTTATCGCGAGAGAGCAAACAATCCAGATATGGTAGCCAATATCGTTCCGGTCATATGAAGAATGAACGGTAAAATCAGATTTGCATGATTCAGGGACACTGAATACGATACCATGTCCAAAAGATGACTTCCTCTCCCAATCAGAATGCATTATCTACAAATACATGTGGATTTGAGAAGAATGTCTTTCAATGGATGGGTTTTCGGATATAGACTAAAATCAAGATGCAACCCGATGACGAGAAGCATACAGCGTCAGAAACGGCCTGCCGTCTTTGCATAACAGTAATGCCCTCTTCGG
This sequence comes from Asparagus officinalis, assembly GCF_001876935.1. NCBI lineage: Eukaryota > Viridiplantae > Streptophyta > Magnoliopsida > Asparagales > Asparagaceae > Asparagus > Asparagus officinalis. The sequence continues at coordinate 99,578,065 of NC_033801.1, read as the reverse complement.
TCTAAAGAACGCAGGCAGGCCACACATACCCAACCGAGTCAATGACTAAGATTTCCAAGAACATTCTCCAGGGAAAACAGTTTATGCTACGTGTGATATTTGGTTGTAAAAACGCCAACAAAGAAGTATCACATCAAGGATTTTGAAAGACGATGTTCGACTCATGCCCGAATATATCAAATTAAGATGAACCCTCACTAAAATCCTTCCTTGAATGTTTAGTGGAAAAATTCCTTGATCGTCGTCACCACTAAAGTATACATACTCGCATCCTGACAAAGTGAGGCGCATACACGAACTGCAACCCTTAGAAATTCATAGAGAGCTCAGAGATTGCAAGGCCGGCTAGCTTACAATCCGGCGGTTCAGTACTCAAACCCTTTCTGGAAGATGCCAAACCATTCTCTAACTAAACAAGAAAGGGTGTCATTTATCGTGGGACGAGCGAGACGCTGCCAAAAAAGCATTTCAAAGATATCAAAAAACCGTTAATCTGGCGAATCCTCATGTTCTCAGTCGCACGAAATCGGGTAAACCGTTCTGATTTACATCAAAGGCGATGTAACATTCATAAGTGCTTTACTAGCACAAGACGATTAACGGTCATCGAACAGGCAGTTTATTACCCTAAGTCGGACCATTGATAGGCGCCGATCTTCGACATCCGATGATTGAGAAAGAAATGCCTCGCATTGGTAATCGCGGTGCCAAAAGATGCGGCATTAGTTGGTGACAGACGATTTACGTCATTTCCAATGTTAATCCCATACGGCTGTTTAATGACGCACAGCGCCTCTATGAAATTGGTGGTAGCGAAATGGGTCTTCTCTTGTCCCAGTATAATTTACGAGCTTTAAGCAGCGCAGAAAGTCGATCAAAGGAACAAGCGATTT
>NC_033801.1:99561532-99576732 GCF_001876935.1 Asparagus officinalis | reverse complement strand
AAATTTCTAAGAAAAAATGGACTAATTTGTAAATTTCCAAAAATAGCTCACCAGCATAAGAGGGAGGCGCGCCATCAGCCGACGCGGTAGAGGATTGACCCCTCGCAATACGAGACATAGAGACCTGCAAAATAAATTAAGGGATCAGATCCAGGAAAAAGTTCCTCTTTTTTGCAATTCTTCCCCCTGAAAGGTGAGCTCGATGCGCCAAATCTTAATCCTAACCCTCGCATGCGACCCCACAAATTCATAAATTGAATTAAGCATAAAATATGCTAAAATGGTTGAGGATTTACCTGAGGAAAAGCTCGTGGATCCAATAAAAATCAGATCTTGAAAGAAGCTCGGACCACGCGCTCGAGGGGCCTGAGAAAAATTCTAAATATGGAAATTTTGAGGGATTTCTCAGTCAAAGATCCAAAGGAAGACTAGATCTAATGCAACTATGAAGTTTTGAGGGAGAAAGGATGCTCGAGGGAAGAGAAAAGTGAAAAAAAGGTTGGGGGGGGGGCCCTCCCTAATGAAGAGAAAAAACCCTTTATATAATGTTGAACCAAGCCTAGTTGAACCGGACCAGACCAAGTTGAACCGGACCAGACCTGGTTTGAACCAGAATTCAAATTGAAGCTGGATCGAGCATCGAAACAACTTCAAATCGACCGAGGGTTCAGTCCTTGGTTTATTCTTGCCTCTCCCACATATTCGGAAGGATCAGAAAATTTTTTGAGCCTAATTACTGCCTTTTTTGGCTCATTATAAAGCCGGTTCAGCCCATTTGGGCACAGAAAATACTCCAACGAGGTATATGAGTATAAACTATTCCCTATTTTTGGTTGAGAAGTTCCTGGAGAATATTTTTTCTAAATATTCTTAAGGATAACTCAACAACACTACGCCGGACAACGCGTCGCAAATAAAGACTCAACGCCAACAATCGACGGTCAGCTAAAGATTAGAAAATCAGGAATCGACTTCAAGTTTAAAATTCCGACAACGGTCAGACAATAAATGCAGCACCGGAACTCTTACAGACATTCGACAAAGCACCGAATAGCCTGGAAGATTGAAGGAATCAAGAACAGAAGCCATTCCAAAGTCCCGTTATACCGACTGAAGGTTGGGACAATCATATCCAAAGTATTCCAGACTCTTCTATAAAAGAACGAGGCTGAAATACTTTGGAGGGGTATCTGTAGGCGTATAAAATTGCTTATAGGTCCCTTAGCATAGCTCGGCACAAACCGACGAACCAACGAGGCGACGAGGTTGACGAATCGCACGCAAGCAACGGAATACATCCATTCGCGTGCGGAATCAAGCCAAGGGTTCGAAGAGTCAACGAGTCATCCAACCAAGGGCAGACTCGGACGAATCACGATCGAATCAAGATCAGTTTCGGACTCGAACTCAGAAGTGGATTTACTGCCAAAACAGGAATCGCATTTACTGCCAAATCAGAGTCTAAGTCAACCGAAAAACGGATACAACGGAAAGACGACAAAACCCAACGCCTAAGGGGGGATCGGCCAAAGCCGAGCCACCCGTGGTGGCCGACCCAGATCTGTGCGCGGGCACAGTTCAGAGAGCCTATAAATAGGCTCCCCTTTGTTCATTTGAAAAGGTTAGAACTTTGAGAGCCGAAACTCTGCCGAATTGAAGATCGAGCTTGGAGTTTTGAAGATTTGAGGACTTGAAGATTCAGATCTGATTCTCGGCGAGCATCCACGTCACAAAAGGCAGGAGTTCGAGAGAGAGAAAGATCAGATTTAAGATCTACACGAGATCATACTCCGGATCAAAGCTTGGCCTTTGATCCCGAGAATTAAGGGCGATTATTTCCTTGGTGAATTAATCCCCCCGGCTATTATTTCCTTCGCGGAATAATACCCGTCAAATCGTGTAGATCCGACCGGATCTAGATCACGCGTTGGTCCACGGATTAACCCCGGCGTCGGCAAAGAACCCACACAAGCAAGAGACCGCAAAACAGGATCTTGCGATTTGTTCTAAAGGAAAGTTGTAATCTTTTTCTTTTTTCTTTGATTTCGTTGTAACCGGATCTAAAAAAGACCGGATCTTTTGTAACCGAAAAACAGTTATTCAAGATAACAATGAATTCAATGAAGGCAATTTTCACCGCGAACACCAGCCGTCGTAACATTGCTAACCAAACAGGTAGCGATTCAAATATGAACGAACACCTCAATGAAGACAACCCTCCGACTGACCAAAACACTGGGGGTGGTCCCACTGAAGATGACAATGTCGGGGGTGGCCGCGTTGTTCCTCTTAGAAATCGTCCAAAGCATGATACAGATGAGGACGAAAAGATAAAAGACCTCAAGAGCAAAATCAATGCTCTGATGTCTGCTCGAGAGGTGAAGAAGACTAGTATTCTGTGTCCTTACCTAAGAGAGTGGGAATCAATTCCATATCCGGCTAAGTTCAACCTGATCAACTTCATGCCGTTTGACGGGAAGGGCTCGCCTACTCAGCATCTAATTTATTTCAAGTCCCACTTGGGGGTGATCTCAAGCAACGAGCCTTTGATGGTTCGATCATTTGTTGGTACCCTTCGCGGGTCTGCCTTCGATTGGTACCACCTTCTCAAGCCAAAAAGTCTCAATAGTTGGGACGACCTGTAGAACTTGTTTCTCGGTAATTTCTTTGATGATGAAGCCGAGATATCAATCGGGTCACTCTTTGAGGAGAAACAAGAAGATGAAGAGACGGTCGACAACTTCATCAAGCGCTTCTGAAATAAGGCGATGAATTGTCGAGATCTAGTCACAGAGGACTTCATCCTCCAAATCTGTCACAACAACATCTCTTTGGACGTGTTGGAAGTTATGGGAGTAGCATCGTCCAACACCTGAAAAGAGTTGAAAGTGCGCGGGGAGTAGGTCGAACGCTTCCTCAGAAGGAAGAAAGTTAGTCGAAAGAAGCCAACCGACGGCTAACCCTCCAAACTCAAGCTTCGTCTCCCATGGTAAGGGGAAGGAACCTGCTATTGACGCTAATCAGACGTCACAACAGTAATCCCAGAGACAACAAAAGACTTCGGGTCCAAAAATCCAAAAAGAGTACCCCTTCAAGGACGAAGACGTTCCAGCCATCTTGAATCTCTCCTTGAGAATAACAAGATTAAGTTACCACCTATCGCAAATCAGGAGGAAGCTGATAATACTGCGGATCCAATATATTGTGCGTATCACAGGAGGATCCTTCATCCTACCAAGGCTTGCTTTGCTCTCAAGAATAACATCCAAACATTGGTTAAAGCCGGCGTCATAACGCTGGGATAAGCCGAATGAGAATGATAATACTCCGAAGAGTATACGAGTATAAACTGTTTCTCAATCCTCCAATAGGTATATGAGGTTAAACTGCTCCCTGCATACTCCAACAGGTATATGAGTTTAAACTGCTTCCTTTCTTTCACGGAAAGTTCCTGGAGAGTGTCATGCCTGGTATTCTTAAGGGTAACCCGGTCATCCAACTAAGTACAATGTTAGACCTAGTTTCACAAAGGAAGCTGGGGGTGGATGATTCATATAACGGGAAGTTCCCGGAAGAATGTTACATGTAATATTCTTAGGGATAACCCGGTCATTACAAACAAAATGATAAACTAAACTCCTATTGTTAAAGTCCTGACATAGCACTAGAAATTTTAATTCGAACAGTCTATTACGATTGTAAAATTCCCTTCTTGTCAAGATCTCATCACTTGACACCAAGAACCCCCACTGAGTAATCGGTACAAGTCAACACTCCCACTATAATTTGTACTCTCACTGTTTATTTGGTCAAACCTTCCTATAGTTAGGATCACAACCAAAACCAAAATCTCCTCTTGATTCCTTCCATGAACGAGAGGTCCACTTTCAAATCGAGTGATCAAATCTTCCTACAGTTAGGGTCACCTCAAACTCCCGCTTGGTTAAACCTTCCTACACTTAGGGCTAAAACCACAATTCACTCTCGATAAACAAGAAATTTACCTTTAATTCTGTAATCAAATCTTTCGACAGTTAGGATTATCCGAATCTTTTTGATTCTCAGAGTGGGGATCCCACTCTTAGTTTTACTCTTCAGATTCTCGAGGTGAAGATCCCACTTCGAGTCTCCTTTGTAATTGGAGATAGAATATAAAATTTTTCCTCTTCGGTTTTGGGAGATAGAATATAAAATTCTTCCTCTCCCATTTCGGGTTCGTCTTTGCCCCAAGAGAAGACATCATCCTTCAACTCCATAATCCGTGCCTTACACGCATGGAGAATTTTATCCCGAAGCCTAAGTAGAGATAAGTCAACACCTAACACGCGTTGCCGGTTTAGTCTTTCATCGATTGAAGAAGACACCAGAATCCAAGTCTGGGGAATTTTATCCCGAAGCCTAAGTAGGGATAAGTCAACGCCTAACACGCGTTGCCGATTTAGTCTTTCACCGATTAAAAAGACACTAGAATCCAAGTCTGGGGAATTTTATCCCGAAGCCTAAGTAGGGATAAGTCAACACCTAATACGTGTTACCGGTTTAATCTTTCACCGATTGAAGAATACACCAGAATCCAAGTCTGGGGACTTTTATCCCGAAGCCTAAGTAGGGGTAAGTCAGCGCCTAATACGCGTTGCCGAGTAGTCTATTCCCGTGAGAAAGACAAAGTCTACGTATTTAATATCGTAGCACTAAGAGAGTTAACTCTCTTCACACAACATTACATGCGGAACGGAATTAAACAATCCGTATGCAAGTCCGATTCAAATAGTAATCGGTAAAGGCAAGCCAAATTCGTTAAAGGCTGAGGATTTGCTAAAAATCCTGAGTCAGCGTCTAACACGCGTTGCCGGTTAGTCCTTGATCATAAAAAGGCCAAAAGCCCACATATTCAACATTATAGCAGGTTGTTATTAATAACACCATAATCCGTACCTTACACATATAGGGAATTTTATCCCGAATCTTAAGAAGGGATAAGTCAACGCCTAACACGCGTTTCCGGTTTAGTCTTTCACCGATTGAAGAAGACACCAGAATCCAAGTCTGAGGAATTTTATTCCGAAGCCTAAGTAAGGATAAGTCAGCGCCTAATATGCGTTGTCGGGTAGTCTATTCCCGTGAGAAAGACGAAGTCTACGTATTCAATATCGTAACACTAAGAGAGTTAACTCTCTTAGCACAACGTCACATGCGGAACGAACTTAAACAATCCGCATGCTAGCCTGACGCAAAAGGTAGTCGGTAAAGGCTCATCAAATCCATTGATAGCTGAGGGTTTGCCAAAAATCCTATAAATATAAGAGTCATTGACGCACCAGCTCCATTAGTTGGTCTCATGACTTGAGGATCCGACAACTTCCTTACATATAGATGAATCAACTTTAACAGTTGGTCTTGCAGCCCCAACATTTGGGACCGCCACACTCCTATGCCTTAAGAGCATAAATTGTGTAGACACCGGTTAATGCGTTGTGATAAAAAGTCAATATCGATTGATGCGAAACCCTAAGGTCAATGCCGGTCAACGCGTAGCCCTAGGTCAACACCAGTCAACGCGTTGTGATGAAAGTCAACACCGATTGATGCAAAACCCCAAGGTCAACGCCGGTAAACACGTATCCCTAGGTCAACACTAATCAACGCGTTGTGATGAAAGTAAATGCCGATCGATGCGAAATCCTGAGGTCAACGCCGGTCAACGCGTAGCCTTAGGTTAACGCCAGTCAACGCGTTATGATGAAAGTCAACGCCGATCGATGCGAAACCCTAAAGTCAACACCGGTCAACGCGTTTTGACGAAGATAATCAGTTCAAAGTTAACTCAATGACACGAGACAAAATCAACTCATCAGTTTTTTCGAGACTTCGACGACGGCCAGACGATAAATGCAACACCGGAAGAATTTTAGCTATTCGTTAAAATATTGAATAGACTAAAAATCGAAGGAGTCAAGAATCAAAGATAACTACAGGTCCTTTTACACCGACTGAAGGTTGGACCGATCATATCCAAAGTATTTTAGGCTTCTCTATAAAAGAAACTAGACTGAAACACTTTGGAGGGGGTATCTGTAGGCATCAAAAATTGCTTATAAGTTCCCACAAATAGCTCGAAGCTGAGAGAAGATGATGAACGTCACTGTAGGCATCAAAAATTGCTTATAAGTTCCCACAAATAGCTCGAAGCTGAGAGAAGATGATGAACGTCACTATCCGAGTCACGTAAGATTAATTAGTTCCCACAAATAGCTCGAAGCTGAGAGAAGATGATGAACGTCACTATCCGAGTCACGTAAGATTAATTAACATCGAAGAGCGCATGAAGTAATTCGATAAACTGTGTGAAGCAACAGAACTGTAGAATAACGAGGATATGAATTGATCGGGAGCCACGCTTCGCTAATAAAAAGACGAAGCATCCTTCATATCCTGTCTGCTCCACATATGATCCAACTATAGGAGCTTGTAGATCTCCTCGTCAGATTTCCTACGCACTTTGAATCACGTAATTCCGAGTTAGGACGGCAAAGATAAGGCAAAAATGGACAGAACGTGCGAAACAATGTTCGAGGCCTCGGCGAGACACCTGTGGGTGTCTCGGCCAGTGCCGAGACACCGCGGGCGTCCGCAGCCTCGAAAACTAATTTTTTACAGTTTCAAATCGTTTTTCGACATTAACCACCTGGATTTGTTCCAACTGATCTGAACCAATCCTAGAAAGTGATAAAGTGGTTATGAGTGAGGATAAGAGTGAATCGGTTGTTCTTATCCAAAAACAGAGGTCCCAAAGCCTATAAATACAGCCCCAGAGCCTTCATTTTTTGAGATCTAAAATTCTCGAGCGTCGGAGAATCCCTGCTGAATTGAAGACTGAAGGAGCACGAATTTCAGAAGAGAGGAGGAGATCAGATTGAGTTCTTCAGTACAGAGAAGAAGAGTTCGTTAGATCTACAATTCCTGGTTCTTTTCCTTAAGATTGCCCCGTTGCGGTGATCTTGAGAAGAGTGATTATCTCACTGTTGCCGAGATAATTGCTTCAGTTTCTTGATTCCTTTGCGAATCAACGAAGCTCCGGATCTGATTTGATCGTTTGGTGGTCAACGGATATCAACATCCCCGTCATAGGCCAAGATCTCATGCAAGCAGCGGAAGATAAACATCCGTTGCGTTTGTTTGAAAGAAAGTTGTAATTTTAGTTAAAAGTCTTATAAAAAGACTGTTTCTTTGAGTTCATTGTAAACGTTTGAAGTTGTAATGAACTAGTCAATAAAATCGACTTTCTCCCCAAACATTGATAGCTACTATTGTGATACATACATTGAATTTCATTATAAAATTACTCATGTGGATTGAATTAGGTGGAACTTGTTAGCTTGACTCGGTCATGGTGACCAAATCAACGATTCTCAGTAAAGAGAATTGTGGAACGTGAAAACATGAAAGGGTTGTTGAGAGAAAATCTCTCATTAGGGCGGATCTGAGGGGATGAAGTTTGTGGGTTTAGCCCCTATAAATGGAGGAGTAATTCTCCTTGAGAAATCACAACAAAGAAAGTGAAAAAAACCTCTTACCCATTAACGAAACTCCCTCAAAAATCTGTTCTTTCTTCTTTCTTCTTCCTTGAGTCCAATCACTGGTATCACAACGGGTTGACGGCTGCTGGGAGTTGAGATCGCCTACAACGGTGACGATTCTACTGCTTCGATCGACAACAGCGACAACGAGCTTGGCCGCCCATGACCTTTGAGTTTTGAGCCGTGATGACGTTTGACCTCGACGCTGGAGTCTCCATCCTCGGCGAGCTCTCTGATTTAGATCGAGCAAGAGAGAGATCGGCCGCATTTTGCAATTTGAGGCAAAAAAACCCTAGCTCGTGATTGCGGCTTTGTAACCAAAGTGGATTATTAAAGAGAGAATGTGTTGGGCTTCTATTTTTGAGTTTGGGCCTAACCTAGTTGTTTAATTGCCTAGATCCAGCCTAGTTGTTCATAGCTGAGCTCAATAGCATGGCTGCGTGGGGCATTAAGGTGGTGTGTACTTGGGCCTTGTGTTAGGGTTTTGGTTTTGAACCTACACTCTTGTTTTGTTTTGATAATTTTACAAATAATTTATAACTAATTTTGTTTTCTAGTGATTGTGACTTATTACAGGTTTATATCAGAGTTAAAGATCCAGATCAGCTATGTTTACAATCATTTAGGTATTATTGTATATATCGTGTGTTATTCTCTAAGCTCAATATATCCAGATCAGCTATGTTTACAATCATTTAGGTATTATTGTATATATCGTGTGTTATTCTCTAAGCTCAATATATATTTATACACACACTTAACATCATGGTCATGTTTATATTGTATTGTTTTACAAAAGTTTTGCAATACACCTCTTTATCAAAATCAAATGTATATGCTTACATATTTACACATATATGTACACATTTGCTAAAATGATGATCTTTTACAAATGGAAAATGTAATTTCCAAAATAACTTCACAATTATGTTTAATATCATGTTCATAAACTATTCGTAAAGTTTTACATTTTTTAGAATTTATTTGATATTTTTTAACAAGGTTCAAAGTTGAAAATCTTCTGTGTACATGTTTATGAGTCGACTCATGAACAATATTGAGTCGACTCACAAACTACTGTGTAGTTTTTAATTATTTCTGATGAGTCGACTCACAACATCATGAGTCGACCCATCAGATTGAGTCGACACATGCCTGTCATAAGTTGACTCATAAACTGTGCCGGAAAATATGTTTTTGTTTCTGCTGAGTCGACCCATGACTTCATGGGTCGACCCATTTGACTTCATGGGTCGACCCATGACTTCATGGGTCGACCCATTTGACTTCATGGGTCGACCCATTTGACTTCATGGGTCGACCCATGCATGATGAGTCAACCCATAAGTTGATTTTTAGCCTGTAACAGCTACTTATGAGTCAACTCATGAATAGTGCTGAGTCGACTCATAACACTGTAACGGTTACTTTCAGTTTTTGTCTTCTTCTGGCTTTTTGGTCTTTATACTTGGGTTCTTGCTGATGTTTTGGGATGTTATAAATACCCTAGTGCATTTAACGTTCTAAAAAAAAAGAGATTTGTTTAAATTAAGTTTACAAGTGTTTAAGAGGTGTTTAAAGCCTTGTTTTAAGCTTTGTTTTAAAAGAGAAGTTTTACACAAAGAAGAAGCTTTCAATTTCAATTGAGGAATTCATCCTCATCATCATTTCTTCAGTTCTTTATGTTTATAGAGAAGTTTTTCTAAACTCTTTTATATAGCTTATTTATTATTTTATATTCATATCTTGCTATATTAAATTGAATTAGAATTTCATTGTTCTCATTTATTACACACACCCTTATTGAGCTTATATTATTTCATGCAATATATTAGTGGATATTGGTGTGTAAATTAGTGAGAGTGAGCTTCATTGTGTTCTCATTCATCATAGAGAACAAAACATTGTATTTTAACTTATATTGTGAGTATCTCTTGTAATACACTTGTATACTGAGAGTAGTGAGTGGTGAGAGACGGGGTCGAATCCAATAGGAGTGACGCCGGTTGACGAACCTATGGAGAGGTTGTATCCGAGCACTTGAGGAGGAGGACACGAGCTAGAGACTAACACGTAGTGTGCATAGTGTGATTGCATAGTGATTGATTGTGAGAGTTATCGGTGAGCTTGAAAACCGAGTGTGTAGAAGTTCCGACTTTCAAACCGGGTTGTGATAGTGGAGATCTCCTCAAGGTGAGGAGCAGAGACGTAGGTCATGGGGACCGAACTCCTTAAACATATCGTGTGTTTGAGTTTGCATTGGCGCACTTATTTTTGTTCATCTTATTGTGCCCTTGTATCTTTGTTTATATTGCTTAGATTGTTTACCCTTAAGTTAGTTTCATATCTTTGCATATATCTCATTGTATATCTCATTGCTAGGATATTTCCCATTATTCATATTGCTTATTCTTGCTTATAACGTATTGTATATCTATCTTGCAAGAATAATTTGATAATAAGTTTTAATTGGTATTTAAATCAGATTAGATTAGCATAAGACCCTAATCACTCCCCCCCTCTAGGGTCTAACACCTTGTAGTTGGGCATGGGTGATTTGTAATAGATTTTGTGGGCCGGGTGAAGTCCTAGCTTACTTATCTTTTAGAGTGGAGGGCACTGCGTGAGACTGTTTTGACAGAGCAGATCATCTCCAATCCGATCAGAAACGACGCTGAAACTTCGAAAAGAGATTCTTCAATCAACACCGTTAAGTGATAATCTCGCTCAAATTAGAGCCTCTTTCATCAACTCGGAACAATCAGGTTTATATTTATTTATTTATTTATTTATTTATTTTTATCTAACTTTATTATATTTTAGTGTATTTGTCAAAATATCAACCTTATACATATTTTAAAATTAAATTTAGTTTTAGTTCTTTACCGAATGGCTAGTAAACTTGTTCTATGAGAACTAGGAAAAATTGACAAATTTAATAGCAGTAATTATGATATGTGGCATAGAAAAATAAGATATGCTCTTATTCATGATAACCTTGATGATGTAATCGAAACCATTGCTCCAACCCTTACTGATAAATCAACACCTGAAGAAAAGAAATGGTTTGAGCAGTGAAAGTTGAAAGACAAAAAGGTGAAAAACCTTATGCTCATGTTCATGGAAGATAATTTAATCAAAGTTTTTGAAACTTATAAAACTTCCATGGACATGTGGAATGTAATAAAAGAAAAATACGACACTGCTTCTGAAGTTAACATTCAACTCCTATTGCATAAGTATAATTCTTGTCGTATGCAAGAGGGAGACAATGTCGTAGAACATATAAATAAAATGATTGTCATGGCTAAGGACTTATCCACTGCTGGGACTAAAATCCCGGAAAGAATGCAAGTGACAACCATTTTGAATAGTTTTTCCCCTTCAATTGCTGTGGCTGCCCCCACATTAAGAATGAATCCTGCCATTAAGTCTGTCACTGATCTTCCTATGCACCTAGCGATAGAACAGGACTTAATAGCCGGTAGGAAGGAACCAAAACTGAATATGGTGTAACATGAGCTGAATTATGTCCGCCAGAGACATAATACTGGAAGCTATAAAAACCCTGGTCCTAGTAAACAACAACCGTGAGGACCGAAGTCCCAGCAGTTCAAGAGAAAGAAAGTACCCCCACGGAGCCTGCTATAATTATGGAAAGTTCGGGCATTTCAAGCCCAATTGCCCACAAGGTGAAAAGTAGGAGAATAAGAGAGGCTATAAGCACCCAGAACAAGGGGGTACTAGCAAAAAAGAATTCGTCGGTGTGACGGAATGTAATACTGTGATGACGGATATCAGTGGTTGGTGGATCGACTCCGGTGCAACTAGGCATATCGCAAAGGACAAGAAAGTAGTCATAGAAATCACCGAGCTTAAGAAAGGATAACAAAGAATCTATATGAGAAATAATACCTATCTCGATGTAGAAGATATTGGTTCGTATAGATTAAATCTTGGGGACAGTATTCTTGTCCTCAAAGATGTGTTCTATGCGCCAGGAATTCGGCGCAATCTGATCTCTGTTCCCAACTTGATGAAGAAAGGACTGGAAGTTAGGTTCTATAATAACATGGTTTCTATAGACAAGAATAATAAAGTGTACGCAATGGGAAAATATGTTCCCGAGCATGAATTATGCATTCTTCCAGTAGTTTATAATAATTCTGATAATAAAATTTCGAATTTGAACTACTTGTCCTGTTATATTTCTGAGTCTGAATTATGACATTCTAGATTAGGACATGCTAGTATTTTAAAAATGAAAGAAATTATCAGAATAAACTTGCTTCCTGCACTATCTAATATTCCATTGCCACCATGTGAACATTGTTTAACTGGTAAAATGACTAGAAAACCTTTTATTGGCGGACAGAGCGCCAATGAACTTTTAGGGTTGATACACTCGGATATTTGTGGTCCCCTAAGTATCAAAACTCATAGTAATAAAGAATATTTTATTACTTTTATAGATGATTATTTCAATTTTGTACACATTTATCTTATATCCAGAAAATTAGAAGCTTTTGACTACTTTAAGAAATATAAGACAGAAGTTGAAAACCAACTTGGGTTGAAAATCAAAATTTTGAGAACTGGTAGAGGTGGGGAATATAACTCTAAAGAATTTGAGGGTTATTATATTCAGCATGGAATTAAAAGATATACAACAATGCCGTATACGCCACAACAGAATGGTGTTGCTGAAAGAAAAAACAGAACATTACTTAATGTAGTAAGATGCATGTTGTCTCATTCTGGTCTCTCTAAAAACTTTTGGGGAGAAGCATTGTTAACTGCAAACTATATTTTAAATAGAATTCATACCAAATCAGTTGTATTTACACCTTATGAATTATGGAATGAGAGGAAACCTAATTTGAGTCATCTCAGGAAGTGGGGATCTATAGCCCATGTTCTCATTCCATGTCAGCTTAGAGATATGTTGGATTTTAAAACAATAGAGTGTAGATTCATAGGGTATTCAGAAAAGTCAAAAGGTTATAAGTTCTATAATAAAGAAAAAGAAGTCATTGAAAACAGAGATGCTACATTTCTAGAGAATCTAGAGGAAGAGGAACAAGTTCAAGAGGAAACAGAACCTCTAACTATAATAGATGATGATTATTACAGTATTGTTTCCACTAATGACCCTGATATTTTGAATGAACCTAACCTTGAAAATGATAAAATACCTATGGAAAATAATGTACCTAATCAACCGATTGTAGGCAACAAAAGGCGAAGAACACAACCTTCATGGATGGATGATTACTATTTATATTCATGTGAGCCATCATGTTTCTCGGTAGATACAAATATAGAAGAACAAGATCCCTTAACCTTTTCTGATGCGATGAAATCGTATGAATCAGCTTTATGTCTAGAATCTATGAGAGAAGAACTTGATTCCATAGAAAAGAATAAGGTATGGGAGTTATGTGATCTACCAGAAAATAGAAAAGCCATAGGATGCAAATGGGTGCTCAAAAAGAAATATCATGTTGATGAATCTATTGATAAATTCAAAGTACGGTTAGTTACCAAGGGTTATAACCAGAAGGCAGGAATAGATTTTCAGGAGACGTACTCTCCTGTAGCTAAATTTGCATCCATTAGAATTATTTTGGCTATTGTTGCGTGTCTTGATTTGGAGTTATTCCAAATGGATGTTAAAACTGCATTCCTTAACAGAGAGTTGAAAGAAGCAATATATATGCAACAACCTGAAGGTTTTCAGGTGAAAGAACAGGAACATAAAGTTTACAAATTAATAAAATCTCTATATGGTTTAAAACAGTCTTCTAGACAATGGTATCTCAAATTTGAAATCTCTATATGGTTTAAAACAGTCTTCTAGACAATGGTATCTCAAATTTCATGATGCAGTTAGTAAACTTGGTTTTATTCAAAATAAATTAGATAATTGTGTACATGTCTTGAAAAGTGGGAGCAATTTTACTATATTATCCTTATATGTGGATGATATATTGTTCGCTGGAAATGACATAGAAATGTTGAATAAAACCAAGGCAGATCTCAGCAAAAAGTTTGAGATGAAAAACATGGGAGATGCATCATATATTCTTGGAATTCAAATAATTCGAGATAGAAAGTCTAGAATGTTAAGTTTAAACCAAGAAAAATATTTAAGAACAGTTCTTAAAAGGTTTGGAATGTATAATTCCAATCCGGCACCAACTCCGTTAGTTATGGGAAAGAGATTATGTAAAGAGCAAAGCCCTAGAGAGGGGCAGAAGCCATTAGATGTTCCTTATGCTCAAGCAATTGGAAACTTGATGTATACAATGTTGTGCACCAGACCTGATATAGCTTATGCTGTGAGTCTAGTCAGTCGATATCAAAGTAATCCGGGACCAACACATTGGGAAGCTGTTAAAAGGATTATGAAGTATATCAAAGGTACATTGACTCATAGATTAGTTTATCAAGCTGATTCGTTTGAACTCTTTGGTTATTCCGATGCTTATTTCGGAGGTGATAAAGATGATAGAAAGTCCACTTCGGGACACTTATTCATCTTTGGAGGAGGAGCTGTTTCTTGGAGTAGCAAGAAACAAGAGTGTGTTGCTAGATATACACAAGAAGCTGAATATATAGTTTGCAGTGTGGTAACTACACATGCTGTCTGGATAAGACGGTTTTTGATTGATCTTGATCTCAAGTTGTTAGAAGGACCTATTGATATTTATTATGATAATCAAGCAGCAATTAGCTTAATCAATAGTGGTGCGAATAACTTTATTCCAAAGGAAAATATATTGAGATCCAGTATCATTATATTCGAGATATTGTAGAAAAAAGGAGAAGTCAAAGTGACTTATATCCCTACTACAGATATGATTGCTAATCATTTGACAAAAGGAATACCAGCGGAATCTTTTATCAAACATGTAAGTTTGATGGGACTTAGGAATAAATAAGTCCAAGTAAAATTTCATGAATAATAAAATAAGAGTTACTCTCTACGGATAGTGGGAGTAATGGTAAGTAGAAACATCTGATCTCACTGATAGTGAGAGGCATATCACTTGGTTGATTTGGTCAAATGGAAGATGTTAGCTTGACTCGGTCATGGTGACCAAATCAACGATTCTCAGTAGAGAGAATTGTGGAACGTGAAAACATGGAAGGGTTGTTGAGAGAAAATCTCTCATTGGGGCGGATCTGAGGGGGTGGAGTTAGTGAGTTTAGCCCCTATAAATGGATGAGTAATTCTCCTTGAGAAATCACAACAAAGAAAGTGAAAAAACCTCTTACCCATTAGCGGAACCCCCTCAAAAATCTGTTCTTTCTTCTTCCTTGAGTTCAATCAGAACTACTAGCTCACTCATCCAGTTGTTCATAGCAGAACCAAATTTTTAAGATTTTGAATTGCAATTATCAACCTTATTATCTTGCCTCGTGTCTGCAATGGCAAAGTGTTCCTCTTTGCGATAACAAACCCTTTATCTCAATTTTTGGGGTTAGCTACACGGATCTTGTTATATTGCAATATAGGGACCACCACGCTAACATCTGGTGACCACCGTATCTGCCTCAATCAATCATCACTTTGGTCTACGCTAAATCTAGAAGCATGTTTAGCTGAATGAAGCAACA
>NC_033801.1:99511242-99561522 GCF_001876935.1 Asparagus officinalis | reverse complement strand
ATGAGCGTCAATTAATGACATGGCAAAACAGTTGTGTAGCGTGTACATCTCATACGAGACGGCTTCACAGCAGGAAGTTTTATGTTTTATAGAGATTATTATCGGTTACAGTTGGACGTCTGAAGCGATCCTAAAGGACTCTTTGGAGCTTCATCCATGGTGAAGCGCTACCTCCAAACCTTTAGCATGTATATCGTTGTGGATCTACCTTAAATCATATATATTGATGAAATATTTTCCTAGTTTTCAAGTCATAATTAATACCATAATAATCAATCCCGTTAATTACTAAAATATATTATTTTTAATAAGTAGTGAATTATGTCCCACCTAATTAAGTAATTAAAAATTAATCTACTTGCGATTGAATTGACAGGAAAAGTCAAATGATAGATTTTGGTTCTGTCCGGTCGACCGCGGCAACATGTGCGGTCGACCAGAAATGTGCATAGACTCAGGGAAAGCCTCTGGACTTTTGACGGTCGACCGCGGCAACATGTGCGGTCGACCGCCAAACCCTGTAGTAAGCCTCTGGACTTTTGACGGTCGACCGCGGCAACATGTGCGGTCGACCGCCAAACCCTGTAGTCGTTTTTTGTTTCTGTCGTTAGTTTCGGTCGAGCTGGGCCTTGGGCTTTTGTTTCCTGTTTGTTTTGGGATTGTGTTTTGGTATATATTAAAACACAATTTTCTAGGGTTTCGAAGGTGGGATTAGAGAGTCTTCTGAGCATATTGAAAGGGAGAATTTGTGAGCAAATTAAGAGATCTTTTGGTTGGGTTAATTTGAGTGTTTGAGAGATTTGTAACTCTTTGTACTCTCTTTTTAATTTAGTGGAATCTTCCCATCTTCTCCCCGTGGACGTAGAAAAATTGCCGAACCACGTATATCTCTGTGTTTGCGATTGGTTTGTCATATTTTGGATTGGATTACACTTGTATTTGGTTTGATTATCTTCTTTCGTGCCTCACGAACTCGTTTGGTTGTGCGAGCACGCTTCCGTACGACGCGCGACAATTTGGTATCAGAGCTCAGGTTTCAGATCTAGATTTTTGGCATTAGATGGATGAAGATTCATCGTGAAAGCTTGGTTCTTTGAGTTCTAGGCTTCGGTGGAGATAATATTTGGGGTTTCCGTTAAAGATTTCGCTATCCTCGTGTAGTTAGGAGATCTATTTGGAATCCATTCTAAGGTTCAATTGGGTAACTTCTAAATTCTATCAAATTTAAATTTTTCTCTATAATTTGGGGTTTGTGAGTATGGGTGAAGAAGTTGGTGAAAGTAGCAAGATGGCGGGTACAGTTTAAGTTGGTTTTCAGAACACTAAAATTAGTGTGGTTAAATATGACGCCAAGATCAATTTTGGTTTGTGGATGAGCGACATACAGGATGTGCTCAATGCTCAGAATTTGGATGAGACCATCATGGTCCATGAGAGGCCACCAAAATATGAAGAGGCGTATGTGAAAACATGAATAGGAACGCTTGTGGGGTGATCAGGTCCTGTTTAGAACAAGAGCTGAAGTATGATGTGATTAGGGTGACGTCTGCAATAATGATGTGGGATATTCTCAATAATAAGTACCTTACGAAGAGCGTTGACAATCGTTTGCACTTGCTGCAAAGGTTGTTCAGATTTTAGATGTCCAGGGGCACCTCACTAGCAGTTCATATGAACAACTACACTAAGTTGTTGTCGGACTTGGCTAATGTGGATGAGAAGATTACGGATGAGTACAAGGCTATTATTCTTTTTGGCTCCTTACCGGATGAGGAGTATGAAACCTTCGTGCTTACTTTATTGAACGAGAGATCTTCTATCACATATAGTGAAGTTACCAATGCCTTGACGAACTATGATTTGAGGAGGAAGGACAAAGAGACTTCCTACGCTAGTACTTCAGGAGAGGCATTGTCGACGAGAGGTAGAAGCGTATATCCGAGAGGTGGTAATAGGAGCAGGTCGAAGTCTAGAGGCCATCACTAGTTAGCTTAGAACCAGTGTGCGTTCTACAAGGAACAAGGACATTGGAAGAGAAACTGTCCGAAGCTCAAGGAGAAGGAGAATGGCAAGAAAAATGGCCCGAAGGCCAATGAGGAGAACGTTACGAGAGGCGATGATTCAGATGATTCGAGCTTTTCTCTATTGATTACTCCGGAGATGAACCACTTGGATGCATCAGATTGGATGCGTGATTCTGACGCTACCTATTATGTGACCCCCTAGGCGAGATTGGTTTGCATCTTTTGAGAGACTCGATGGAGGAGTTGTAGTCATGAGAAATGATCAGTCCTATGGCATTTGTGGGATAGGTACTATCAGAATTCGGATGCACGATGGAGTAGTCCGTGAATTAAATGATATAAGATTTGTTCCTCAGCTGAAGAAGAATCTTATTTCTGTTGGAGCTTTGAAGGCAAAGAGATTCAAGGTGACCTTTGAGGACATTGTAGCAAAGGTTACTAAGGGATCGTTGGTGGTGATGAAGGGAGTTCACAGCCAGAACTTGTATTATCTGAAGGGGAGCACCGAGGTTGGCCATGTAGCTTCAGTTATTTCAGAGACGGACATGAGTAGACTTTGGCACTATAGGTTAGGACACACAAGAGAAAAGTTATTGCAGGCTTTATGCAAGCAGGGGCTATTGAAGGGAGCCAAGAGTGGGAAGATTAAGTTCTGTGAGCACTATGTTCTTGGCAAGAAGACGAAGATGAAGTTCAGGACTTCCATTCATAGGACGAGGGGCATCCTGGATTACGTGCACACAGATGTTTAGGGTCCCACCAAAACTGCATCACTTGGTGGTCGATGTTGGTTTGTCACGTTCATTGATGAATATTCTAGGTGTTGTTGGGTGTACACCATGACGAAGAAGAGTGAAGTCCTATATTTATTTATGGAGTGGAAGAAGAGATTGGAACTGTAGACTGGGAGAAAGATTAAGACGTTGCGATCCGACAACGATAGAGAGTACACATCAGACCCCTTTTAACAGCTATATCAAGACGAGGGCATAGAGAGACACTTCACAGTTAGTCATACACCACAGCAGAATGGGATGACAGAGAGGTTGAATCGGTCTTTACTAGAGAAGGTTCGATGCTTATTGTCGCAGAGTGGTTTGGAGAAGATCTTTTAGGCTGAGGCACTATCATATGCGAGCCACCTTATTAACATAATGCCGTCATCTGCGATTGAGGGGAAGACCCCTATGGAGCTATGATCGGGTGAACCAGCACACGACTATGATCAGCTCAAGGTATTTGGGTGCCCTGCATTTGATCATGTGAAGACAAAAAAATTAGAATCTCGAGCTAGGAAGGCCATATTTGTATGATTCAAGCATGGTGTTAAGGGATAGGATCCAGTTAATAGAAAGATTGTGCTGAGTAGAGACGTGATGTTCGATGAGACTTCTATCTTATGAGGCTTCTATCTTGAAGCTTCCAAGTTCTCATCAGGTGGAGAGCGATCCGACAGATGAGATACCGTAGGAGGTGGAGATCTATGCAACTCCACATTGTTCAGATGGTACAAGATCCATTAGAGTGCTGACTGAGGTGATGCCAGGCAAACACAGCGACGAGGAGGAGGATACGGGTACAGATGTGCAGTATCAGGGACCAACGGTTTAGGTTCAGGATTCTATTATGGTTCAGAGACTGAGGAGAGACATACGGATACCAGCATGGTATATGACACAGTAGTTGCGTATGCACTTCTGGTGGAGAGTATCGATGAGTTGGTGCCTACTACTTTCAGAGAGGCCGAGCAGAGTTCGGAGGCTGATTCATGGCATGTAGCTATGCAGGAGGAGATGGAGTCTCTTCACAAGAATGATACATGGGAGCTTGTTGATCTTCCAAAGGGGCGGAAGGCAATTGGTTACAAGTGGGTATACACGAAGAAGGAGGGCATTGAAGGAACTCCAGTGAGGTTCAAAGCTAGGTTGGTTACGAAGGGCTATGCA
Source organism: Asparagus officinalis (assembly GCF_001876935.1). NCBI lineage: Eukaryota > Viridiplantae > Streptophyta > Magnoliopsida > Asparagales > Asparagaceae > Asparagus > Asparagus officinalis. The sequence continues at coordinate 99,557,552 of NC_033801.1, read as the reverse complement.
CAGAAGGAAGGTATTGATTATAACAGGATTTTCTCTCCTGTGGTGAAGTACTTTTCGATTCGGATTTTGCTAGCTTTGGTGCCACAGTATGGTTTGGAATTAGATCAGTTGGATGCGAAGACGACATTTCTTCATGATGATCTTGATGAAGAAATATACATGACTCAACTATTGGGATTTTGAGCTATAGGGAAGGATAAGTTAGTTTGCAAATTGAAGAAATCGCTATACGGTTTGAAGCAGTCTCCTCGACAGTGGTATAGACGATTCGATGGATTTATGATCGGTCATTCATATACTCAGAGCCAGTTTGATCCTTGAGTGTATTTTCGTAAGTTGAAAGAAGGTGCGTATATTTATTTGTTGCTTTATGTTGATGACATGTTGGTTACTTCTATTTTTAGATTCATTATAGATGAGTTGAAGATTCAGCTTTCAAAGGAGTTTTAGATGAATGATTTAGGTGAGGCAAAACACATTTTAGGGATGAAGATCGGCAGAGACAAAGAGAAGGGCAAAATTTGTTTGACACATGTGGCTTATTTGAAGAAGGCTCTACAGCGGTTTAATGTTAGTATGGATATAAAGCTAGTTAGTGTACCTTTGGCAGCCCATTTGAAGCTTTCAGTTAACCTTTCACCGAATACAGTTGAAGATAGAGAGTTGATGTCGAAGTCTCTAAATGCGAGCACAGTTGGGAGCTTGATGTACACAATGGTATGTATGAGGCCGGATTTGTCACAAGCAGTAAGCATGGTTTCAAGATACATGCACGATCCAGGAGTGGGTCATTAGGACGTCATGAGATGGATTTTAAAGTACATTCGAGGTACACTCAATGTTGGTTTGGTTTATGAGCGGTACACTAGAGGTGGGTATTTATGCATTGGCTATGTTGATTCGGATTATGCCGGGGATTTGGATAAGCGCCGGTCTACTACAAGGTGTAGGCTGTCTAAAAATTACTATAGATAGCTGATCCCCATCAGATACCGAGGATGGAAATTACAATTTGACGCTTCCAAAAGGCTATAATTTGAAAACTTTCATGTAGATCGATGAAGGTTACAATTTGACAACCTTCACAACAACCGATAAAAGCTCTAATTCAACAGCCTTCACAATCAACATCGGGAGTTATAATCTGACGACTCTTATATTTTCAAGGAGTCAAGACAAAGGTTACAAGATGTCAATCTTTGCAATGCTCTAGAAAAAGAGACTACAAATTGACAGCCTCTTCAAATCAAAACGCAAGTGGCCTCGTTCCAAAGTCAAAGAAATGTAAACGCAGCTCAAACCTGGCCACAAACGCAGCTCACATTCAGCTCCAAACGCTGCAAACATAGTTCAGATCCAGCTGTCAATGCAGCTCATGTTCGGCGGCAAATGCAGCCTCTGAACGCTTCAGACGCAGCTCAGATTCAGTTACTAACGCAGCTTCTGAGCGCTACCAAATGCAGCTTCCAAGTGCTGCCAAATGCAGCTTCCAAGCTTCCAACACAGCTTCCAAAATACTACAAACGCAGCTTCTAGATGCTACGTACGAGCTTCCAGACGTTGCGTTCGAGCTTCCAAATGCTGCGTTTGAACGCATAATTCAATTCATGCCAGAACGCAATTCTTGCATTTGACTCATTCAAACACGAGCTGAACAGTTTCAAAACCGTTTCTCACGATCTGAGGGGATCATAACTCTATTCATGAGTAATTTAAGGGGCGGTTACATCCTATAAGCCCCACAAAGGAGCGATTTTAGGGGCAGTTACACCCCCTAATCGTCTATAAATAGCTGAAAGATCAGCTTAGTTCGGACCTTTAGATCTTTTGAGCATTTTGGATCTAGAGATCAGCAAAGGGCTTTTTCAATCATCCGATCTGGAAGCATTCTTTAGCAACAGAACTCCTTGGAGTCTTGGCACTTGGCTTATTAACCAAATTTCGGTTCAAATCAACTCTTCTACAGAGTTTAAACTCACACAGAGTTCTTAAACTCATTAAGAATTATTTTTAAACTTTCCACATAAGTTTTATCGACTTTAATCTAGCGAGGTAAAACGTCAGATCGTCAACGAGAAGAAAACTCGAAGTGAGTTTTGAGGGAGGCATCTCATCGACACCAAGAAGAGCCCAGGTTAAACAAAGGGAATGATCTCCGTCGACCATTCTCTCTTTTGTAAATCGGCTCCGTCGACCATTCTCTCTTTTGTAAATCGGGATTCCGATTGAGAAGATTGTAATTTCTTTTTTTAAAGTTTTTTAGAGAGAAATTGTATTGAGGACGTTGTAATCATTCTTTATCTAAATCAGTTAGAGAGAATAACATATTTTTGTTCTTAATTTTCTTCTTCCAGTTTTCCCACCAAACACGGGGTATGTGTTCACTTTGACCATGCACCTGTGTGCTGGAGATACACCTTACAGTCTATGGTGGCTTTGTCGACGACGGAGGTAGAGTATATGACGATTACAGAGGCTGTGAAGGAGGCTATTTGGCTTCGGGGACTTTTGAAGGAACTTGGTATTTCGCAGTGGTCCGTCACCATTCGTTGTGATAGCATGAGTGCTATTTATTTGGTGAAGAATCGGGTTTTTCATGCGAGGACGAAGCACATTGACGTTCGTTATTATTTCATTCGAGATGTTCTTGAAGATGACGATGTGGAGATTGTGGAGGTCCACACGAAGGATAATCCGACGGATATGCTCACTAAGGTGGTTCCGAGCAATAAGTTTAATCATTGTAGAAACTTGTTGCACATTAGTGATTGTTGAGGCCGTTGACGGCCATTTGGATTAACTACGTGCGACTTGATCCCTTGGGAGAGGGGTACGTAGGCAACCACATGAGTGCAACCGAGTTTGGAAAGACGACACAATGATGCTCTTTGTTTGGTGTCGGCTCAGTTTTGGAAAAACTTCACCGAGGTGGAGAATTGACAGAAAAAGTCAAATGACAGAATTTGGTTCTGTCCGGTCGACCGCGGCAACATGTACGGTCGACCGGTAACGTGCATAGACTCAGGGAAAGCCTCTGGACTTTTGACGGTCGACCGCAGCAACATGTGCGGTCGACCGCCAAACCCTGTAGTCGTTTTTAGTTTCTGTCATTGATTTCGGTCGACCGTGACTTTCTCTGCGGTCGACCGCGTGTCGTCCTGGGCCTTGGGCTTTTGTTTCCTGTTCGCTTTGGGATTGTGTTTTGGTATATATTGAAACACGATTTTCTAGAGTTTCGAAGGTGAGATTAGAGAGACTTCATATTAAGAGGGAGAATTTGTGAGCAAATTGAGAGATCTTTTGGTTGGGTTAATTTGAGTGTTTGAGAGATTTGTAACCATTTGTACTCTCTTTTTGATTTAGTGGAATCTCCCTATCCTCTCCCCGTGGACGTAGGCAAATTGTCGAACCACGTATATCTCTGTGTTTGCGATTGGTTTGTCGTATTTTGGATTGGATTGCACTCGTGTTTGGTTTGGTTATCTTCTTCTGTGCCTCACGAACTCGTTTGGTTGTGTGAGCACACTTCCGTACGGTGCGCAACATGAATTACGTAAAATTAACGGCTATTCCGATGCTATCGGTCAACACATTAACGGAGGGTGCTTAGTACTAATAACAACGATTGGAAAAAAAATTCCCTCATAAATAGTGTATTTGCTAATGACGGATAGTCATTAATACCTTTTGATAACTAGAGTTTGGTTGGTCCGTCGTAAATCATGGTCATTAATAAACCCTTTTCTTGTAGTGGTAATCGCCAAATCTTTGCAAATGAACAAAATCGTTGGTACCGACAAAATCATGAAGAATAAACAATAGTTCTAATTTCCAATTAACTTTAATATACAGTATAATATAATGTATTAAGTTATGACTCATGTAATATTTTATGGCTATACATATTTTTATTTTATTGCTCGTCTGAATGCAAGGGTTACTCTTTGTTTAGTTTTTAAACTCATGTGAGGATCACGCGATAAACATAGTTTGGCATTTGTCACCATCTATGTTGCAACCGAGTCCTAACTATACTCAACCCCCTCGTATTTATTTAGGCTTCGTTTGGTACGCGAGAATGAGGTGGAATAAAATGATCATTCTTACTTCTCATTCCTTCCTACCAAACACACTCTTTTTTTTGAAGTTGGAATGTCCATTCCCACTTCTCATCAATTCCCACTTTATGTGGGAATGAGTATTCCTAATGAAATAATAGGGAATGAGCATTCTCACTTAAATGAGAATCAATAAAATATACAATTTTAAAATACGTCCATTCCAACTTCATTTTATAATTACACCCAAACGTGAGAATGAGAATGACTATTCCATTTCACTCTTTCTTCCATTCCATTCTTATTTGAGTCCATTCTCGTGTACCAAATGAGGCGTTATAACAATAAATTCAGACAATTACACCCAAAGGGAGAGTCAAGAATCAATCAGCACATCCACAATGTTGGTGCCAGAGAAATCCTACAAGGAGAAGAATCATCAGAATTATCCTTGGAACTCTTCAAACAAAAACTATCGAAGCTTTAACTACCCACGTGGATCAAAAGAGACGTGATTAATTTACAAAAAATGGGGGGAAAAGAAATTACATCAGAAGTTCAGAATCAAACTGTTCTTCGATCAATAGACATTGCGACAACTTGGAAGCCAAAAAAAAGGGTAGTTGCTTTAGATTACGCTCTAAAACATCTCAATTGTCTCAGGACCAGAGGTTACTTCTCTCATTTCAAGTCAAGAGGGGAAAATTCCTTGTCCTCCAAAGAAAATCATACAGGGAGGCGCGCAGATTTGTCACATTTCCAACATTAATGTTAAACCCGGCGATTAATAACCATTCTAACTTTTAACTTTTTGCTGGGACGAAAAATGCGATCTCCTACCTTCGTTTAGGATTTTCTATAGAGGGCTCTCAGGGGCTTTTCCCCACCTCCCCAGGATGGGCTGCATTCTGATCTGAAGAAAGCTTGAAATTTGTTAGCTCAAAAAGGTTACGACTGCATTCAGAGATCAATTCCTCTGAATTCCTCCAGGAACAAACACAGGCAACGAATCCCTCCTTCCTTCATTGCGTCCTGCATTTGGACCCGTCTCAGTCTCAGTCTCCGGTCTCAATCTGATGCTTCCCTCAGCCCTCGGCCCATCTCTCGCTGCTGCACCAAGAAGTGGTCCCCCAAAAAATATCGACTGCCCAGTGTACGTTAATCTCTCAGGCCCAAACATGTGGGTATTCTGCCTAGCGTTCGTAGCTGAAACCCTAGTTTCGGCTGGCATTGACACGTACCGACCCGCTTCTTGGTCCCACACAACCGACGCCCTCGGAAGAGGCCCTCTCAGACCCAAAGGACGATCAGGGAGAGGAAGGTGAGCTGGCATTGGGTTAGGATTCAGGCTCACACTGACGACCGGCTCATGGACCGCAGTCCAAGCCGGACTACTCACGCTGCTAGCGGTTGGTGTACAAATCTCATAATCTTCTTTGCTCGCAAGACTCTGAGGATAAGAGTTTCCAAGGGGAGGTAGCCTAGCTTGTGAGGCCTTTGGGTCCAAGCTCATGCTGCTTCTGATACTTGCATTGTCACTGGAGGCAGCATCTGAAGGGAAGCGGTGACGTCCGTCAATAGGCCTGAGGACCGAGGAGGAGGCTCGAGCTTTTGCCGCGGCCTTAACGGCCTCTCCAGCATCAAGCTTGGCAAGCTTCCATGCACTGATCTTTACGGCCTTTTTGGCTTTTGAAGCTCGTTCAGCTTGACCAGCAGCATCAGGATCGACAGTGGAGGAAACCATTCCAGGTTCGAGATGATGAATCACTTCATCCTGTTGATAAAAATGCACATTAATAAGAATATGTTAAATTCTCATATATACAGATTTATGGGGTAGCACAAATGTACTGGCTTTAAGACAAGCACGAACTTCACGAACAATGGTCATATGGAAGGAGTCGCATTTTCAATATCACAATTCAATAGCACATTCTTCTTGTATTTGGTTGACTAAATAAATATCTTCAAGGAGATGGCTAAGCTGCAACTAAAATTTTTGGGGCTCTTTTAGATCGGAGTTTTTCCATAGTTGCGCAAAAGCACCCTACTCAACATCTTCAAATTGGACTCCTATTTGACCATGATATGCCTATGAAATTGAAGGAAAAGTCTATAAGATGATTGTAAGACCAAGAATGCTTTGTGAATCAGAAGACAATTAAGAAGCAATGTGAAGAAATGAGGGTAACAGAAATGAGAATGTTACTATGGACTTGTGGATATGCACTAAGAGAAAGTTAAAGGTGGATCCTATTGAGGATAGAATGAGAGAAAATTGATTAAAATGGTTTAGCCTCATGCAATGGAGGCCACAAAACGCATCAATTAGGAGAGATGATAAGATTATAATTAATGAAGCAAGGAGGACAAAAGGTAGGCCTAAAAGAATTTGGTTGGAAGCAGTTAAGAAGGATATGATAGTATTTAATAGAGGAGATGATCCTAGATAGAATTGAATGGGAGAATATGATTCATGCATATGACTGTAAAGATTTGGAATAAAGGCCTTTTTGTTGTTGTAGATGTTCTAGTGCAACGAAGGTCATCCTATTTTATAAATAATTTTCAAAGAACTACTTACTGAGGACAATTTGCAAAACAAAAAATAAAATCTCGCAGAAAACTTTTCATCAAGTAGTTACAGGGGAAAACATAATAAGTACTTATACAAGCCCATTAACGTCACATAACACAATCATATTTTTCATTGAACCAGGTGCATGGAATAGATCGGAGAAGTATGTACCTGATGATCCAAAATCCTCGGTGGAGTGCACCAGACACCTTTATACTGGAGGCCAAGAGAGCTTCCAATACTTAGCCCTGTAGTTGCCGAATTTGTTGGCGAATACATAGGATTTGTACCCTCTTCATCAGCAGATCCTGGAGGTGCTTCGCTCATAGCTTTCATTGCCACAACATATTCATAGGTTGTTATCCCCTGTGTCATACAAGTAATTCAAATTAATGTTAAAACTAGTAAAAGGGTTCGAAATGTGTTTAAACTTCTCGGGTTGAACCTTTCTGATCAGTATGATGTGGAAGAAGAACAGTTCTCCCAAGGGTACACATGCCAGGAGCGAAAGTGCCGTACAAATGGCCTGTAAAATTCATTTCTATGAGAACAGATATTAGCATAGAAGTTACAAGACATCAAAACAAACTATTTTTATCAGAGAAAAATATCATGAACTTTCATTGAAGTACCAAAGACTACTCATGAACAAATACCATGAGCTTTTATTTATGTTTTACAAAACTTCAATGTAATTTTGAGAGGACGTCATTAAATTGAATCTCCATTAATGCCATGTAGCTGCCATGAATTTTCAGGTATTATCGTGACACTGCAATTGCATATAGGTTTGCGACCGTAAGTGGTAATTTTTAATTTTTAATTTTCTTTTTTTGTTGGCTTGAAAGTTTGTGGATATTTCTCCCATAAAAATTCTTATGGTAGTTTTGTATGAAATCCTAATAGTTCATGATAGTTTTTGAGACATTAACCCTAAAAGAAACTTCCTCAAAGAAAGCTATTCCATATCAAGGAAGGAACTAAGTAATTAACAATCTGAATTAAGTCATTAAGCTTATCTGTGTGTTTGCAACATTATGTTGAAGAGAAACATAACAAAACACCTTAATTGTAGTGTAAGTAATGGAATGAAATTTTGTTAGCAAGAGAAGAAATTTCAGTAACAAAAGGATGTTGACATTTCAACAAAAAGTACAATAACAAGTTTCCAGACATGCAACGTACTACAACAGAATTTGAATTAAATTATTAAGCTTATCTGTGTGTTTGTAACATTATGTCGAAGAGAAACATAACAAAAACACCTTACTTATAGTGAAAGAAATGAAATGAAAATTTGTTAGAAAGTGAAGAAAATTCAGTAACAACAGGAAGCTGACTTCTCCACGAAAAGTACAATAACAAGTTTCCAGACATGCAACGTACCACGACAGTAGCAAAAGGAGCACGAGAAAAACCATTTCCGAGCTTATCCACGATGTTACTTTCTGTTACCTTCTTATCAACAAAGCAGAGCACAAGAACAGCAACACCAACTCCAAATTCAATTACTAGCTGGCATATATAAGTAAATTCAAAAAGAAAAATATTATATGTAAAGTTTATCTTGAAGAATTAAACCAGCAAAATCAGAAAGTAATTTAAAAAAAAATGAAGTATTTGTGTTGTACCCAAATAAGGCTTGTGGCCATAAGAGAGATAAATGTCACATAATTTTTCCTCCCGACGCAGTTATTAAGCCACTGCTCAGAGTTGTATCATGAAAAATCAGCAGATTGCAAGTAGACCAGGATTATATAAAAGATATAACAATACTAGTTTGAACAGTTAAATACCCGACAATGATGATCAAATCCATCAACACATTTATCACAACTTCTGCAATGCTTACTGAACTTGCGGACCTGTAAGGGAAAAATGGAGAATATGAAGTAGAATTAATCACACAGATGAATTCTAATTGGCAGGATAGGATGGGAATTAATTTCCCAAATGTTAGAAAAACAGATAAAGGTTATCATTTCCTAGATCAGCATGAGATGGTGAGACTTAGTTTATCTTAAAGTATACTTGTACATGAACCTTTAAACAAAGCCTCTTAAGAGGTATAACACTACATGGCAAAGTGCAGATAATCCTCACATCTACCTTCAATAACAGTTATCATCCCTCAACCATTTTAGTAGTATTTATCACCCAGGATTAGCATTTTTAGAAGGACAAATTGCAGATAACCTTCCTCACCTTAAATTAAAGGGTGATACGTTCTAATAAATGAGTTGAAGGGTGATAAATTCTGCTGTAGGTGTAGATGAGGGGTGTTATCTGCAATTTATGTAATATTAGAAAGGGTGATACGTTCAAATAAATGAGTTGAAGGGTGAAAAATTCTGCTGTAGATGTAGATGAGGGGTGTTATCTGCAATTTATGTAATATTAGAAAAGTACATAAATAGTGCACTAGATGGTCCTATTTGTATGTGCATGTGTGTGACAAGATAATAAGATACTGTACCTCAGCATTGCAGAGAGTACAAAATAAAGCATCTTCACCACCCGCTTCTTGCTCAGAAATCTCATCTTTGCGGCAGTCATCTTTTGCAAACGGAACACACAGCATTCCTCCAAAGAAATGGCAAGATGATCGCCTTCTCCTTAGAGAAACTCTCTGTGAGTCAATTTTTCCTCTTTCTCCAGGTGGAACTTTTCTCCTGTAATCACCATCTATAGAGCTTCTACACGCTGAAGATGGCGAAGATTGTATACCAGTTCTATTGGTCCCAAAACTAGCAGGCAATCCATGGTTGTCGTTTGGTTCACTGAGAATTTCCTCATCAAATTTCTCCATGATTCCAGGATCAGCAGGATTAATACGTGTACACCGAATATAAAGGACAAACACCACAAGTGCCTGATGAAGAAAAGAAGTTCAAAAAAAGCTAGAAGCATCAACTAGTTATATACTTGTATATTTTAAAAGTTCAATAGCAAAGACAAAATGCATAGGAGAGTGCCTTGAGAGGAAGATTACATACCACAGGAGTATATATGGCAATTGCCACATACTGAAAGATGCGTTTACCCAGGAAAGGAGCAAAAAAGGCATAGAACGCAACAACCAGTAGGAAGAATACTGTGATAGCTACAACCTAGAAAAGATAATGCCAGAAATGCAATTAATTGCCAAACCAAACAAATTTCAAGAGATGGAATTGCAGTACATACATGGAGGAGTATATAAATAAGATATTTCCTCTGTGCTAAACAATGTTGATGTAAAACAGATAATCAAATCATTTCTCCAGTCTAGAAATTTCTGTTGTACAATACGCCAGGAGAAATTTTAATTATGAATATAGAATATCCATGTATTTCCATAATACAAAGCCGTCTATATTTAACAGCCAACAAGATTACAAATTCAATAAGAATTAATTAACAAGGGTACATACCATGAGGAATAAAATTTGGAATGGAAAAAAGAAGTTAGTCTGAGGACGCAGTTACATGTACTGTTAATTAGTAGGGAGCACATGCTAATAGGAGAACATCCTCCACCACTACTATATTAAGTGCATGCCAATTTATGGGCCCAAGCAAAAGCAAGGACCTCCAAGAGGTCAACCATCCTAGTACTGCCCCCACACTATTCAACTGCAGCTTTTTTTCCAATGTTCTAAAAGATGCTACACTAACTTTTATGTTCATGGAACTCCAATATACTGTAGACTTTATCAGTGCATATCATTGCACTTTTGATGACATAAAGTTATATACTACCTTGATTCATCATTTAGTTTTTTCTCCAGATGAGCATTCTCTCATCAGGATCCGACTCTTCTAGCTTAAGTATCCATTTGGATGCCCCAAACAAGAACTTTGGAAACGGTCTACCCAACATAGTATTAGTCCTAACACGCATGCTAACAACGAAAATATTGGAACCTTTAAAACATTATCTTCTACTAATTCTTGAGTTTACAGGAATGTAACTACTGGAACCCTCACAAGCTGCACCTCAAGTGTGACCATTCATTACCCAGTGTAGACAGCCCAAATCACCTCCATAATTTTATTACAAGAGAGGCATGTTGAAATCTAAAGAATTAGACAGGTCATGGAAAATTCAGTACGAGTTCGTCCTTAAATAATTTATGACCAGGAGTTTGTCCATAAGAAATGGTAAAAACTCTTTTCACTTTTTAGGAATTTTTTTTGTTGTTTCACACCTTTGAAGCCCCAAGCTTTTACTTCAAAAGCCTGTTTAAGCTATCGCAGACTTTCGATGCATGAAAAATAGAAAAGAATTGTATCTAATCCTAGCTCCATGAAGAAACTATCATTAATTTAGTTGGCTCAGGACTTAGAACTTTAGTAGGCTTAGTTAATTTTAGAGTTTTAATTGAGTGGAGTCCAGTGTTTCAAAAGCAAAAGGTGACATAAAGGCGAGAAGGCGCTATATTTCTTGAGGTGAGATGCACCAAAAAAAGGTTATCACCTGAGTGAACAAAGGCAATAAGCATTAAAAAACATAAAACTAGCAAATAACATGCAATTGAACACAATGTCAATAAAGCACAACAAGAAAGATATGAGTTACAATCAAATGTCCCATGTCATGAAATATGATAACTCACATGACATAAAGTAGACATATAAAGTAGTAACTAACAAATAATAAACACTAACCAGTGACTACTAACATACATACATGCTTTAAGTGACAGTTTGAACTCTCAACTTTGAACATGTGACATTTTTTCAAAATGGTATAGGCACGTTATCAACAAAAATAAATTAATAAACCAAAAATAGGAGAAAAAAAACCCCGAAAACAAGGCGAATGTTACCTTGCCACTGGTCTTGGTCAGTAATAATCATTGATGGTTGCCAATGCAGGGAGGCATAGGGTGGTCAAAGATGCCCATCAAAGGCCAAGGAAGAAAAAGAAGAGGAAAGAGAATTGAAGAGTCATATCCTTACATACTAACTTGAATTATTATATAACCACTATTTTAGTTTTCTTTTGCGATTATAGATCCTCAATGGAGTACTTAAAGAAAATTAAACTTAAAAATAGGACGATGAATAGCCCCCTAAATAATAAAAAAAGAGACAAGGCACGAAAGATGACTTGCCTCACATGCCTCCAGCGATAGTGTGGGCACCTTTGGCACCTCATGCACTTGCCTTTGTAACCTTCGGCGTCTAACATACTGCAAGGCGCTAACATACAAAATCACATTGCCTAAGTGCCTCAAATGCTAAGGAGTGGCTCTTTTAGAACAATGGAGTCAACATTTAGCGGGACAAGTCTGTTTCCTTATATTCCATATCCATAACAGAAAAATTATAGCACCTTTTTGGAGTCAGAAAACACATACTTTATCATGCTTTCGAGTTTTTCTTATGGCAGTTTTTTTTGGTTTACACGCCTTTCCATAATTTTACGTAAGAGTTAGCTTAGAAGTGAAATATTAGCACACAATTCCTCTTCTTAATACAATCATTTTCTCTATCTCATAAAATAAATAAATAAATAATAAATCATTTCTCTTGCAAATACACAACCTTTCACCGATATTACAGAAGGCGCTAGGTGGACTAGGCGTTTGCGCCAGTGCCTAGTGCCTAGATGCCTAGGCGTACACCTAGGTGATGCTTAGGCGTTTAGCTATTTTTTAAATTATTTAATTATAATAATTGATAAAAACATGTATTAAATTCATATAAATTTGCCAAAAAAAGATAACAATCTTAGATCCACAATCAACTATGCGTATTTAAATGCTAAGTAGCCAAAATAATAACTAACAATGTTATAGAAAGCGCTAGGAAGTCTGGACCAGTCGCCTAAAGCCTAGGAGGTTTTTTTTTTACTTTTTAATTATAATAATTGATAATAAATGTTAATGTTATAGAAAGCTTAGGTGACGGACTGGTGTCTAGGTGAATTTCTTTTTTCATTTAAGTGGTGGTCGAGAAGTTTTTGCTAAAGGTCGGAGGAGGTAGTGGTAGTGTTTATGTTTGGAGGTTAAAGGAGTTTGAAAGAGGTCAGAGGATGTGGAGTCTGCAACACAAAATCACGATTAAGGCCTAAATGGTGCATTCTACGAAAGCAGACAATGCTCCCTTAAACACTTCTATAATCTAGGTAGGCAGCCTAAGCGTTAGTTAGGCGGTCTAGGTATCGCCTAGGCGTAGGCGTACGCCTAAGCAGACGAGGCAGAGGCTTTTTAAAACAGTGATTGTCACTCTAATAAGTAAATTAAGTCAAACTACCCTACTTAATAGTGATCAAAGTCTACTAAAGATAAATTTGCAGGGTAATATACAAGGCAGACCAATCCTCGGAATCGAAATAGAAAGAATGCTGAGATCCAAATAGCTCAGATGTCTAAACAAGTACGATCGTCCAAAACATCAAAAGGTATAAATGCAGAAAAGCCCATAAAGGAATATGAAATGATCTAAAACCTTTTAACTAAAACCCCACAAAACAAATTGAAAGATTCCAACTTTCCCGATGCAAGTTTTCTCAATTTCAGAAAAACCCCAGTAAACATTTTGAATATACCTGAAAGGTGTGAGCAGGGAGCTGCCATCCATGGCGCCTCACCATGGCTCCAGAGTTTTTGTGGGATCTTTAAGATTATATCTCAGATTCTAATAAAAGAGATTTAGAAAGAAAAACCCATGAGACGAGAGAGAAGAGAGGAGAGGAAAAAGGGGGAGTCGCCCCTTTTAGTGCAGAAAACAACAAAATTAACGGAATAGCACAATAAATAGGAGGAAGGGAAAAAAAAAGTTGAGGCCTTTCTGTGCTGTTGGGTCACAGAGACGAGTTAAAAGAAGCTTAGTGTTGGCTAGAGAGATTATATTAGGCCTTTCTGTGCTGTTGGGTCACAGAGACGAGTTAAAAGAAGCTTAAGAGTGGTGGCTAGAGATATTATATTCTCCATCTCTCTCTCCGTATATATAAAACTTAATTTGTTTCTCTTTCTTTTTTTTCTCTCTCTTTAAATCAAGAGAGTTTGTGGTGGGTCAGTCTGGCAACTATACTAAATCAAATCTAATTAGATGACCAAAGTTCATGTTAAAAGTTGCGGATAGAAAGTATATCCTAAATCGATGCTCCGATCTACAATTAGCAACGATCTACTCGTATCTTGACAGTGGAGAGAACTACGACGAACGAGGTCCCCCGCACTATTCATGACCCACATAGCAACCTCCGATCAATTCTCTCGAGGCACAACTTGAATATTTAGAATAGTGTAAGAGATCTGAAGTCTGCACCCGTATTTATAGGAGGAACTTCAAGCAAGGAATATAATCATTCAGTTAGCTACCAAATCCCTGTAGATAGGGATAATCTTAGATCTCACTAACTACCTTAATTCTATCCCAACTTATTTCCACTCGACTGAAAAATGTGTTGCAACACTCTAAAAATCAACCACAAGATTCATATAGTTGCCGTGTCGTGCGACCATCGACACTACATGCAACCGACAAGCTCTTATACTATAAAACCTTGGAAAGAGTGAGGGCCATAGAAACATTGAGCCCTTTGTGGAAAAAAAAGTATAGACGGACTCTCGTATACGTCAGATCAAACTGTAAACATGTCTCCTAATCCCTCTTAAGAAAATGATACTCCTTTACTGCAGCACTATTTGATAAGATCCACACTTTGTCAAATATGAAGCTCTAGATACAGACTCATTACTAAAGTAGATGCAGTAGTGATGTTTCTCTCGCACTACTGCTAATTCAATCTAAGAAAAGCTGCTTTTCCAATCACCTTCTTCTAGACTGAATCTATATGGCCATAGATGAGGAGTCAAAGTGGCAACACTATTACCAAATCTTCACAACATAATCGAATATCACTAAGGGTAGAAGTCGAGCAAAAAATATGCTCCACATGATTTTAGCTTCATAGGTAGCGAAGAAGGGATCTATTTGCCTACCCCAAAATCACATAAGTCGCTTAAACCACGTGGAAGGATCATGTGCCGCGATGGAATAACACCTCAAGGGAGTTATTCATCTCTACGTCGTGCAAATCTTAATCTAATCAGTGACCCCATTGCGCTTAAGCTTGTTTGCCTCCCACTTAGCAAGCATACCATTGCCCCTAAGTAGAGCCCAAACACATCTAGCTTTTAACAAGTCTTAATGAACCTGGGATGCTCCTTGGGTCGACCATTCTCAAGAATGATCTCACCTCGATTCTCAATCTAGGCGTTACAGCTCTTCCATGAATGCAACTTAATATCAGTGAAACTCATAATGCCACTCACTATCAATGTAATTCATGATGTTCTCATAGCCATCTCATATTTGCTCTCTCGATCATAGCGCCAAACGTGACTGCTCATGTGAATAAGCCAATTTTTTAACTTTTTTGAACATCTTCAATTGCTTTGCTCTTTATTTTTTATTAAAATAACATTCTATAATATTTCATAGCATTCATAGATAAATGTAGAGAAAAAAATGAATGTCAAAATAGTCAACCATATAAATTTGAATAAGTTAACAGAGACCATGCGCTCTGTAGCAATGTACTCCAAGATCACTTCCTCCAAATAGTTCCCTATAAATTTGAAGTTCATATCTATGTGTTTTTGTGGTATTTGGCATTTTGGCATGATCTATTGTTGCCATGCTATCATAGTACAGTCTAACTGGATTTGATGCAAATGGCACGATATATCCTATAAGAACTGTCATAACTAGATCACCCTTTGTGTTGCCACCGAACCAACAACAAACTCAGTCTCCATCATGAAAAATGTGACAATTGTCTATTTCTTGATGTACCAGGAGATAGTTCCACCTTCAAGCAAGAAAGCATATGTCAAAATTGACTTGCGCTCATCGTAATTACCTGCCCAATTGACATCTGTATATCATCTAAATCACATATATGATTTTCCACAGCAGAACACACAATCTTATGGACCTTTTAGGTATCACTTCACCCTCTTCATTGCTGTCTAGTGCAAGACTCTAAGATTAGACCGGAACGGACTGAGTAACCTAATAGCAAAGGAGATATTAGGGTGAGTACACACCATTGCATACATCAAGCATCCAATAGCATTCAAATATTGGGATATTTGTGATCTAATTCCATTCTTTACCTGATTTTGGACAAGATTCTAGCTTAGTTGATGATTCTTTTGAACAGGAGTGTCAATGGGTTTTGAGTAATGCATATCGAATTGTCTGAGACATTCCTTATGTACGTCTCTTTCGAGAGTCCGAGAATCTTCTTAGAATGATCTCTATGTACTCCAAGCACATAACTTGTATCACCCATATCTTTCATATTAAAAGTTGAAATAGTCAACCCTTGTTGGATGCTATCATCTCCTTATCAGTAGAAGACATCAGTATGTCATCAACATACGAGATCAAGATTAGAATAGTTGTTTGAGGATCACTTTATGTATACACAATGATCATCTTCCATCGTCATGAACTTGAAGAATGGCCCAATGAAACCTTAGATATCACTGCCTAGATGATTGTTTTAGCCCATAAATAGGCCTTTTGAGCTTGTAGACTTTGCGCTCAAGATCTTTAGATACAAATCCCTCAGGTTGGTTCATAAATATCTCCTCATCTGGTTCTCCATGGAGAAATATAGTTCTTACATCCATCTAGAAAAATTCCAAATCCATGTGATCGAGTGCTAGAATCATGTGAATTGAGGCAAACCTCACCACAGGGAAGAAAATTTCTTTATAGTCTACCCTCTCTCACTAGGTATATCCTTTTGCCATGAGTCACACTTTAAACTTATCAATAAAACTATTTGACTTTCGCTTGACATTCAAAACCCACTTGTTTCTGATAGCCTTGGCCCTACCGAATGGTCCACCAAGTTATAGATTTCGTTTGTCCTCATAGGCTCTATCTCACCTTTCATGGCGTCGATCCATTTCTCCGCATTGGGGTTAGAGAGAGCCTCATGGCAAGTATGTAGATCCATGTCATCTTCCAGTGCTATCATACATGCTTCCCCCTCAATCTCAAAATGACCACGAGGGATTAGTTGGTGATTGCTTTATCTAAGTTCTTGAGATTCCTGTGATGGTAGTAGAAAATCAATTACGGGAATGTTGCTCCTACTAACCCCAAGAAGTATAGGACATTGGTCCTCATGCTTAATTACGCTACTTGGTGTGCCTTCCTCCATCTCAAACAAGTGAAAGTCTTGGCTCAATTCCTATTTGCAGTGAAAATCCTCCTTGAGGAACTTTGCATTTTGTGACTTGATCTCAAAAGTTATTCTAATTTATTGTGCTCTAATGAACACACAAAACTTCAAATATTTTGAATAGAAAATAAATCTACACTTCTTCCTCCTTGGAGCCAACTTTCCATGTTGATGAGATGTGTTTGCATACATAAGCTGTGAAGCCGCATTGGCCGCAAATCGCCAAAGTTAGAATTTTCACTGATCCAGAGTTCATAAGGTGTAGGATCAATTGCCTTGGAAGACACACGATAGGTTCATAACACTTTTACATACTTGTCAAATTGATTTTGAACATCATTCAAGTAATGCTGCAAGAAACCCAGTGCCTAGACTTGTGGGAGAACAGGTTGACATGACCATATCATGGGTAATCATATATGAAGGTAATAAAGTGAGAGATTCCAGTCTAAGCCTTCACACTTACTAGTCCACAAATATCAAAGTGGATCAGTTGCAATCATGCAAACACAGGTTTAGTTGTTTCAAATAGTTTTCTTATAGCTTTGTCTACAAGGCAATGCTCACAAGTGGGCAAGATGACCTTAGAGAGCGAACCGAGTAGTTTGTCTCGAGTTAGGTAGGCCATCTGTTCAAGCCCTATATGTCCTAATCTAGCTTGTCATCTTATAGACTCGTTCAGAGAATTAGAGTTCATAGAATAGCTTTAACGTTTATTGGCAATCGTAGCTATTTCAGGTCTTTTGTATTGCAATTAACTTAGTTTACAATAAAAGAGAAATAAGAAACTTTTATATTATATGGGGTTCTTTTCTATGTGCCAATGAAGCATTGATCTTATACTCCATTGACGGTCTGGCTAAGATGATTGGTCATTTAGTAATTGATGATTTTCTAACTTGGTTACCTAGAAGATATCTCAATCTTCTTTTAGAACCTAAACAGAAGAGATCTAGGTGTGTATTTTTAGTGATCACCCCCTCGAATGAACAATCTTCTTCTCCTTTTATAGGCTAAGAGAGAATTAATAGAATTTAATTATGAATTATGTGGCTATTAAAGTAAGAGAGGCAGTTATCCCCTTGAAAATAGCCATCAAACACTTGATCAGATTTGCTAATTAATTAGTTAGCGAAGCTCGCTGAAAGCATTTGGAAGAGGCTCACTTGGATGTGGGTGGGTCATTGCTTTTGATTCATAGGTGACATGGCCCACATGGGTAGCTACAGATGTAGTTCACTGATAAATTGGTTGGTGAACTTCGATAGAAAAATTGATCATTTGGCAACCTTCACTTATGAGTTTAAATTTAGCATATAATTTAACTCATGAGTTGGCTGACTCAATGAAGCTTTTAAACTCGATCTTGAAGTCCAAATTAAGAGTCGACCTACTCTTTGTAGGATCTGTGGAAGCTCACACTAAACACTAGAGGGGGGGGGGGGGGGGGAGGGATGAGAGGGAGGGGTGGGGGGGGGGGGGGGGGGGGAGTGAATAGTGTTATTTAAAAAATTTTGCAAAGTGAATTATAAATTGCAAGAACAATAACAACACATCACGAAAAATTTGCAATCACAAACACGAGATTTATACTAGTTCCACCACCCCGGGTGTACATCCAGTCCCCAAGCAAATCCCACTTGAGATTTTCACTATGATTTTGAACCAATTACAAAATCAAAAACCAAACCTGGCCACTTTGTAAGACCATACAAATTGCAATAAATCTCTACACCAAGAGATCTTATCTCACACCCGAGAGAAACCTTCTTTGAAATAAAACCACAAATTCCTATAAGCCTTGAATGTGTAGTGAAGTGTAGCGGTGGCTTAGGAACCTTTTTTAACACTCTGATAATTACCTAATCAATCTTTAATAATGATGGGAACAAAGGCAATTTGAGAACTTTTCAACTCTTGACTTTTGGAATGCAATTTTGAATCAAGAGAGAGAATTTGCTCAAAGTTTGAATCTTATAAGTATGAAAGATGGTTGGCAAATTCTGAACTCAATACCTGTTTATAGCCCCTAAAAACTTGAATTTTAAACCTAATAAGCGTATTAAAACGTCTATAAATAGTCATATATTCAAATTCTAAAAAGCTGGAAAAACTGTATCTGTAGTCGATTATAATGCTTTGCAGTCGACTAATATGAGTTAATTCAGATTCTGTAAAGTCCAGAAACAGGCTTAGTAGTTGACTATAAATGTCATTGGTCGACTAATTGGTAAGACTAAAGTTTCTGTAATTTTGAACTGAGCCTTAGTAGTCGACTATTAAGTATCATAGTCGACTAATCTGTAATTTCACAGTTTCTAGAATTATGATTAAGACTTGAGTAGTCGACTACTAAGGGTATTGGTCGACTACTAACACATAGATATAAGATATATGATATGTTTTGAGGCTCACTATATATCTATAAACTCTAATTGTTAACTTAGGGGATTTCTATAGTTAACACACACTAAGCAGGTGTTAGTGTATTCTAAATACTATATGCGTGTATGTGTTGTGAGTGATCAAGGCTTGTACAAAGTTCTAAACAAAGAAAATGTAAAATTACAAATTTACGAAGCACTTCTTCCTCTTTGCTTGTCTTGTTGCCTTGAACTCATCCTACACTTAGTTCACATATCTTGAGCATATTGGATATTGTTATTTGTATTGATATGTTAGTGCATATATAATATACATAGTAAATAAATTGTTATCATTAAAATTATATCTTGGGGACAAGATATCCAACATTCTCCCCCTTTTTGAGGATAACAAACAATTTAAACACTAGTAAGTATATCACAAAAAAATTAAAAACTTATGAACATATATACTTACTCCCCCTGTATTAAAGCATATTAGAGTCATACATATCATAGTATCTTATAGTATATCTCCCCCTTTGTCAAGAATTAAATATTATTCTAAACATGCAAGAATTTCATCTTCATGAGCTAAGACTTCAAATAAGTCATCTTAAATATTATTCTAAACATGCAAGAATTTCATCTTCATGAGCTAAGACTTCAAATAAGTCATCCAAATTGTGAACATAGAGAATTTCATCTTCATGAGCTAAGACTTCAAATAAGTCATCCAAATTGTGAACATAGTCCATAACTTCACACATCCAAATAGATAAGCAAAGACTTGCGATAAAGATTAATATTTTGATTACTTCCATCGTCACAATTTGTATTTTAAAGATATAATACTCTAGATAAACATAACACGTGAAACATAACACATTAAGCACACATAGTACCAATATTAAACAAACATAGTATGAGATTACATAATGCAATTTTTCAAAAACAAATTAATACATAAGTCTTAAACAAACAAAGCAACTTACGACATAGTTTTTGACACAAACATTAACTAGTACATAATGAGATGAAATGCATGCTTCTCTAAAATGAAGGGCTTGGAGGAGGTGGATGTCCTTGAAAATACGAATCAAACTTGATATTCAAGTCTTTGACCATCTTCTTTATCTCTTCTTGATTACTCAAAATGAAAGTGTTTTGAGCATAGATTGTTTGTTGACCAGTCTCGAGATTGAGGATGCACGCAGAAAGTGTGTTGTACTGTGCATCCGAGAAACATGATGGGTCTGTTTGCATTGGAGGAGGTATTTGGTTAGTGGAAGGAGGTGCTTGATGTGAGGATTGAGGAATATCTTGAGGGTTTGATGCATGAGGTGAGTGTGGTTCATCTTGAGGATTAGTTTCAGGAACTTGAAAGTTTGTAAGTTTCAGCCTAACAAGAACATTGGAATCAAAGAACTCAACGGAACAAATGACAAAATTTTCAGACTCGATATCCGCATGGAATTTTTCAAAAATTTTAGTAAGGAAAGCACCATATGGAAGAAATCTTCTTTGAATAACTAAAAGATTATCATATATAACTTGAGCCCAATTGACTTGAATCTTAGCCATGATAGCATATAATGCCAAAGAAAGATCATGTGATATGAAATAAAAACTCCTAGTTTTTGGAAAAATATTGTAAGCTAGGATGCGAGCAATAAACCTAGGAATAGGATAGAATTTATTTGCTTGGTTGAGAGGAAAATCTTTCCCTGGTAGAAGGATTTGATTTTTTAGAATATTTCGATCTGTCATTTTAATGATATGAAGATCGACACCTTTGTAAGGGATGTTGAGAATTTTTCCAAGGATTTTTGGAGTTAAATCAATTTCAATACCCTTAACAAGTGTAGATAGCTTTTTGGTATTGTTAATAGTTTCAACATGAGTGATATTAGTGTGAAATAGTTGAACTAAAAACCGGATAATAGGGTTTATGATTTTCAGAGGAAAATAACTCCAATAATCCAACATCTTCAAAGTAAGAACTGAAGTTGTAAAGAACAAAATCCTCAAATTTGACAAAATGACTCGTAAGAATTTCATAATTTGAGTTGGTCTTAAATTCTTCAAGTAATTTTGGATCTTTTAAGTATATTGAGTAGTCCTCATCAATGGTTGATGGATTTTGCTTAGATTTCTTTGATCGAGACATAATATCACAAACGAATTGAAAAAGATCAAGTGATTAAAATCTTACCCAAATCTGGAAACAGCTCTAAGAGAGGAATAGTCGACTATTAGACGTTGTAGTCAACTACAGGAACTGAAACACCTTAGAAATTTTAAAACTTGAGAGAGATTTTGAAGAAAAATGAGAAAGATCAACTGCTCTAGGTTGTGGGTTCGGAAGTTCTGAAGTGGGGAAGGATTCTGTCGATTTTGGGGAGAGAGAAACGTGGATGGTTGGGTAGATTTAATGTGGTTTTTTAAAGAAAATAAGTGTTTGAGATTAGATCTATAAAACAAATGAATGGTTAAGATTTATTCTAGAGAAATCTTGAATAAAGGGCTAGGATAGATCCAATCTAAAATGAATGGATGAGATGCATCTAATTTAAGTTAAATGGATATTGGGTTTTGGGTATGGTAGATAAAGATCCAATAAGAAATAAAATTGGGTATATAGTGAAAACTGTGTGCATGTAGTCGACTACTAAGCAAATTAGTCGACTACTCTGTATTTCTTGGGTATATAGTGAAAACTGTGTGCATGTAGTCGACTACTAAGCAAATTAGTCGACTACTCTGTATTTCACAGAGTTCTGGTTTTCAATTTTTACTTGTAGTCGACTACTAAGCAAATTAGTCGACTACTCTGTATTTCACAGAGTTCTGGTTTTCAATTTTTACTTAGATTAGGCGACTACTAATGCTATTAGTCGACTATTCTGTAAATGACAGTGTGTCTTATTTTTAATGAATGTCAGAGTAGTCGGCTACTAAGCTAATTAGTCGACTACTAATGTTGTGTATGCATATGTTATGAGCTTAAAATTAATTTAAATCTAACATAGAACAAATACCTAATTTCCTTCTTAAAATAACAAAAGTTTCTTCTTTTAAGGGTTTAGTTAGGATATCTGCAATTTGTTTATCAGTTGATATAAAATCTAGTATAATGCCACCCTTAAGAACATTATCACGTAGAAAATGATGTCTTATACGTGAATATTGAATAGGATTTTTAGATAAGTTAATAGCACTAGTGTTGTCACACAATATACGTGATGTGCGACACTTATTGTTATAATCGTACAAAATTTGTTTCATCCATAAGACTTGTGCACATGCTAAACTAGCAGCAATATATTCTGCTTCTGTTGCAGATAATGATACATAATTTTACTTTTTGCTGAATCAAGATACTAGTGAATGTCCCAAGAAGTGACAAGTATCACTAGTACTTTTTCTATCAGATTTGCATCCAGCAAAATCAACATCACTAAATGATATTAAATCAAATGTGTAACCTTTTGGATAAAATAAACCAAAATATGATGTATGATTTAAATATCTAAAAATTCTTTTTATAGCTTTAAGATGTGATTCTTTAGGATTTGATTAAAATCTAGCACATAAATATACACTAAACATTATATCAGGTCGACTAATAGTAAGATAAAGAAGTGATCCAATCATACATCGATATAGTTTTTGATCAACATTCTTACCATTCTCATCCTTGTCAAGTGATGTAGTAGTACTCATTGGAGTAGTTTTGCTTGCAGTATTATCCATCCCAAAGCGTTTAAGTAACTCCTTTATGTATTTACTTTGATTGATGAATGTTCCTTCCTTCAATTGTTTAATTTAAAGACCATGAAAGAAATTGAGTTTACTCATGAGACTCATTTCAAATTCATTCTGCATAGACTTAGAAAATTCTTAGCAAAGATCATCGTTAGTAGAACCAAATATAATATCATTAATATAAATTTGAATTAAAAGAATATCTTTATCAATTTTCTTTATAAAAAGTATAGAATCAACTTTTCCAATATTAAATCTATAAAAAGTATAGAATCAACTATTCCAATATTAAATCTAGAATTTAAAAGAAAACTCTTTTATCTATCATACCAAGCACGGGGTGCTTGTTTTAAACCATATAAAGCTTTCCTAAGTTTAAAAATATGATTTGGATAACTTTCATGTTCAAAACCTGGAGGTTGTTCTACATAAATTTCTTCTTTAATAAAATCATTCAAAAATACACTTTTTACATCCATTTGGTAAAGTTTAAAATTCATATAACTAGCAAATGCAAGTAAAATTCATATGGATTCTAAACGTGCTACAGTTGCATAAAATTTAATCAAAAATCTATTCCTTCTTCTTGATTATATCTTTGTGCAACTAATCTAGCTTTAATTCTTATTACTTGTCCCGATTCATCTAATTTATTCCTAAAAATCCATTTAGTTCCTATTATAGAATGATTTTCCGATCTAGGAATAAGATCCCATACATTATTTCTAACAAATTGATTTAGTTCTTCTTGCATAGCAATTAACCAAAAATCATCTTTACATGCTTCATCTATATTTTTGGGTTCAAAAGTAGAAACAAATGCTACACAAAAGAACAAATTTAGCTGACTTCTAGTTCTAACATTATCTGAAATATTAGCTATAATATTTTCATGAGGATGATCTCTAACTTCAACATATGCTTTAGGTAAAACATGTATGTTATCTTTAATAGAAATATCATCAATATTATTACAAAAAATCTAAGCAAAGAAAATATAAAATTACAAATTTACGAAGCTCTTCTTCCTCTTTGCTTGTCTTGTTTCCTTGAAGTCATCCTACACTTAGTTTACATATCTTGAGCATATTAGATGTTGTTATTTGCATTGATATGTTAGTGCATATATAATACACATAATAAATAAATTGTTATCATCAAAATTATAACCTGAGGACAAGATATCCAACACTCTTGACTTGGTCTGGTCAAGTTGAGATGAGCCGTGTGGTGAGAATTTGTAAGGACCATGAATTTTGATACTAGTTAAAATAATTTTTTAGTATTTTAAAATATTTAATTATGATTTTTAAAAGAGTATTTATATTTTTCTCAAATTTCTATAATTTTCTATGATTTAAAGTCTAAGTTTTATATTTATTTAAATAATTTTAATATTTATAAATTCATTTCGTGTGGTGAAAATTTCTGGAATTAATCTGTTGTATTATCGATACTATTACGTACTATTTTAAATAATACATTGTATTATTGTTACTATTACATATTATTTCTTGTATTATTAATTACGTATTATTTGTGTAATTTGTTGTATTATTTTTACAATTACGTATCAACTGTCGTATTAGCACAACTGGTACGTTTTATTGTATAGATAATTATTCTATAATTATTTGATTTTAAATATAAGTAAATATATTTTTATTATTAATTATTCTTATTTAATTGTACAATATGTGAATATTTTAACTATTTCGTATCAACTGTTGTATTAGCAAAATAGGTACGTTTTTATTTTTAGATAATTATTCTGTAATTAGTTAATTTTTTAAGTACCCGTAATTAATTATTTTAATTATTTAGTTAAATACCAAAACCCTAATTTTCTCTATATAAATATGTATATATATATATGTATTTTCTCTCTACTCTGTTTCTTCCAAAAAAAACCCGCCGCCTCTCTCATTACTCCTCTCTCTCCTCTCTTCCTCTGTTCATCACCGCCGAGCTTGAAGCACCTCCGCCACACGCCGCAAGCACCCCAGCGCCTTCGACAAAGATCCCCAACCAACACCGCCCCTCCTCCGACCTGACCAGTCACCGCCACCCAAGCCGTCTACCCCTCCTTCTTCTACTCTTCTTCTTCCTCTCTTCTCTCCCCCGTTCAAAACCCCACGCACTACTCTCCCCGCCCGTCACCGTCCACCTCCAGCCACCCTTCACCGCCTCCAGCCACCTCAACCAGCCCCGCAACCCCCTGCAGCTCCTCCTCCTGCCGCAAACTTGAAGATCCGCCCGCGACCACCAGTCCCCGAGCTTCACCTCCGCCCCGCCGCGACTGCCACCGCCGCTTCCTTCTTCCAACCGCCCCCGCTAATGCCCTCTTGACAGCCGCCCTCCTCTTCCGATCCCAGATCTCCGACCAGCCCTCTGCCGCTCCTCCCTCAACACCCGACAAGCCCCACAGATTCAACCGCCCTCACCGAGCTCGCCCAGCCACTATCCGCGTTGAGATCCCACCGTCGGCCCCCTATTCACCGCCTCCGGCCACCCCCGCTCCTCCAGCAGCCCCCGCTGCGCCTGCACCTCAGACTCGTCGTCGTCATCGCCTTGCGCTGCTGGCTCAACAGCCACCCCGCGACGCCGCTGACCCCACGCCACAGTCGTGCTCCTCCTCCGCTCGTCGACGACTCGTTCGACAGCCCCTACACCGCCATCAACCTCCGCGCAGCCGCTTGTCACTGTCGCCTCACCCGTAGCCTCGCGCCGCCGACGTCGACTTGTTCGATGCATCGAGGCATGATCCCGCTCCTCTTGACTCGTCATTTCCTATTTATATCTGTCGTTAATTAGTTACATAGATTAGATTATGAATTGTTATTATCTACTTGGGTTTGATGAATAATATTGAATGAATAATATTTATGTGATGAATAGTATTTTCAGGACAAATATAATAAATTAAAGAATTTATTTTGGGTAATAGAATTATTTTAGATTAATTATGATATTTTTAGAATTTTTGTCATGGAAGGAAATTATTTTAGAATGATAAAAGTTTTTAAAGAAGTTATTTTAGAAAAAGATTATCTTTGTATTATGACAGTGTGATTGATAGTTGAAGAACACGACATTTCATGTACATTGACATCGACATGTTGACACTCTTATTTATACTCACTCATGTTATATATGCACACCTGATTTCATCGCTAGCTTATATATGTGACGCCCCATGGTTCACACAAGGCTGCAGTTCTAGGTAAAACCCGGATTATCAAACCTGCCAAGCACCAAACAGCATGCTACGACATGTTTCACCATCACAATCATTATCTCTCTAGTGAAAACAATAAATAGATGAAGGTACAGACAGGCAAAACTAGAAATAGAACAACACTGAATATACACAGAAGAAGCACAAGAAATATTAATAATGAGCCCAACTGGAATGAAATAGATATATCTCTGAGTCTGAACTAAATTTCAAATACAATGAGTCAAATAAACAAAGTCTTACAATAGCTCTCAACTCTATGAAATAAAATACCAATCTAGAGTCTGAAAATAATCAACTACATGTGGAGTTCTGCAATAACTACAAAATATAATAAATAGCTAAACGGACAACTAAGATGTCCCATCAACTTGCGACTCTCCATGCACCGGACTCGCTGTCTGAAAAGGGGGGAAAACAACGAGCGTCAAAGCGCTAGCGAGATCATCACTACCTCTCCCCAGGGAAAAGGGTAGGAGTATATAGAAAATAGAGTCAGTACATACATATATCAAATCATTCATATAACTCTCTATGAATGAAAAAAATAATCAATGATAACTACTCCAACCTCCAACATAAAGAATAATCATCTCATCTCGAACTACATCCGAGTGATCTGCTCTAACATAAGAGGATATCATCAATTGCTAAAACAAAAATATCTGACGTTCATAACGAGTGTATCAAAATCCCAAAGGAAATACCCTACTCGCGGGCAATCTATCATGAAAGTAAAGCTTATAACTGATCAATTATCTATGTGTGCATCATCTTGTGCTATAGCGATACTCTTGTAATGCTCTTACTCAATCGCTCTACAGCAATAGGTTTTATTATCTTCCTATTCTGGATACGTGTAATAATGATACTTTTGTAATACTCTTACTGAATCGTTCTACGGCAAATAGGTTTTATCTCCCTATTTTCGGATACGTATAGAACAACATTATTCATATGTGTTTATCAAATTAACTCATGTCGAAAATGTGTCAATCTAACACAACCTAACATACATGCACAAATCTCGGTGTGTGTGACCACATCTGAAGTTCACCATCATCCCAGATGTTTAACAATCACTAATATCATAGTCTATCATCATAAGGTCGAGAAATCCATTCGACATCCAATTCCAACCCTTATAAACATGCACAGCCAAAAACAAATTAGCGGTCGACCGTGACGGTCGACCGCGACGGGCTCCAGAGACTACCCAGGTCTCTGTCCTGCACGCGGTCGACCGTGAACCCTGATTCTATATTCTCAATTTTTTTGTGTTTGTCGTGTTCACACCGTGTTTTTGTGATTCAAACATGATTAAATCTTCATGAAACTTGTATGCAAACATATCACAGCAGATATGGACATCTGGAAACAACTTAACAACTATAAACATGATTTTATGCATTAGATTTGTATTCAAAACCCTAAAAACATGCACAAAAGCTCAAAACAACAAATCAAAATCCTTTCTTTAGATTAACCATGTTTTAAAATTATCATCAGATCTAAATTACATCTGTAAAAACGTTCTTAACCTTTTAGCATGAAAAGACTTAATCTTTATACATATAATACAAAAGAGATTGACTTTATTCATAAACTAGTCATTTAGGCTCTACAAAACATGTTTAAAAACTCTTTAAAAACATTTTGAAAACTAGGAGGGGGATTAACAGAGATGATACTTGCCTGGGGTTGTAGGAAAACGTGTTAGAAGCAACGTCGAAGGAGAACTCCACTCCAAAAGCCAAAAATCACCCGAAAATCTACTTAAAAGCCTTCAATCTTCTCTAAGAAATCAAACTAGGGTTTGGGGGGTTTTGGTGGCTGTTAGGGTTCTTAGGAAAACTAAGAAAAATGTGAAAACTCATATATATATCAGGGGAAACGGATATGGGTTTAGAAATCCGAAACCAATTCAAAACAGGAGAAAAACAAACTGCAGGTATCGCGGTCAACCGTGGCGGTCGACCGGGCTGCGATCGACTGCGGCGATCGACCGGACCGGACATTTTTAGCTTCCATATGTTTGGCCATTTGTGCATGTTTCAACTCTTTTCTCTCTCATGTATGAACTCGTTCATACTCAAAACACATGGTATTATACTCATATACCATTAAATGATATTTATCATACTAAATATCTACATATCATAATTTATCACACATTAATTATATTATTCATAAATTATCGGGGTTTTACAATATAGTCATGTTCATCATATGATTTGCATAAAATTAGTTGTATTTATTTATTATTTATTGTTTTGTTAAGAACCATTAGTGGTTCATGTCCTTAGTTGCCTAGCGTGTCGTGTACAAGACCTAGATACCTGTGTATTGTTGACTTAGAGAAGCGAGAAGAGTTGGGATGGGCAAGTCATGGCTCATGTAATCAGATAAGGCTGTTGATATATCTTCCAGGCTCGCACCAGTGGATCGGTGTCGCCACTGGGGTTAGTTTGTTGAGTCACAGTGGATCGGTGTCGCCACTAGGACTGGTTAGTTGGGTCAAAGTAGATCGGTGTCGCTACTTTGGTTCATGAATTTATTTGATTGGATGCACGTAGGGAATATGCGAACAGTCAGTTATCCAATAATATGAGCATTGACTCTGTGTGAGATGTGAACCAGTGATCTGTTATAGGATGGCTAGTTACATGACTTGTTACTAGTGGATCGGTGTCGCCACTGGGGTTGGTTTGTTGGGTCAAGGTGAATCGGTGTCATCACTTTGGTTAGGATTTATGGATTCTTGTGAGATGTAGATCAGTTGTATTTCTTTAATACATAGATCGGGATTAATATTTAATTATTTACAATTCAAGATATATGGTATATACATGAGGATTTCCTTGTTTGGACTATTTCGCTCGACGTACTACGTCTCGAGTTGTAGATTTTTTAAGTATTAATTCCATCTAGTGTATGACCTTGTTACTTAGATGATGATTCTGATTTTTAGCTGCATGACCTCACCACCCGATTGATTTTTGGTTTCTTGATTATTATATAATATTTGTGGATGTCATCTAGTTTTTTGTCTATTATTATTACTATTTCGCCTTGGTCGTTCGACCGTTTTCTTTTCTCCCTTGTGGGATCTTGCCATGTGCCATGCACGCTAGCGTACACCTGCTTTCTCTGGTGTACGTCAGATTTAGGAGACGAACAGCCTCAGTATGGAATCATACAGGAGCCAGAGGATTCCTTGCAGGGATGCCTTGCAGAAGGAGTAGAAGATCCAGCTGAAGCGTAGTGATTTTCTTCCGTAGTAGTAGTTGGATATCAAAACTCTTTTACCGTACTTTCTTTTTGTTGATGATGGATTTAGTTATTTTATCAGTACTTCTTTTATTATGGACTATGCATTTTATTCCTAGTTAGACCGTTTTTGTAATAAGGGTATGTTTGACCCATATTTTTGTCTGGGATGATTTACCATGGATGATATGTTTATTTCTTATTCTAGATTGTCTTTATATTCTTGCTATTGTGATCGGAGACCTGTGATTAAGATTTATGTATTTGACGCTTAGCGTATTGGATTGAGAAGAAAAAAAAGAAAAAAATGACAGTGTACATTTCTTCTCAATTTAATACGTCACGGGCTTGTTCACGTTCCGATTCCCCTGGTATTTTGGAAAGCGGGGCGTGATAGATTTGCTTGTTTAGTTAAATGAACCTTGCTATAGCTTGTTATGAGCTCAAATTTAGGCCTGTTTGAAATGTTTAGTCTATGGACGTCCACTTTTTGGATCCAAGCTGAACATCGGCTTAGATAAGGTATATTTTACCTGTCTACAAGAGTCCCCTAAAGTTTTCAAGATTCTGCATTTGACTTGTAGCAGGGATTGAAATATTTTGGGTGATTAGCTAGAAATGTACTGTTAAATGTAGCCTGAGTTGTCATGTTTGGGTTAAAAATTATCTTCGATCTACTTGGTTACCAAGGGTGTAAGGGTGTACTATTGAACATGGCTTCCTTTACTGTATACTTGTGTTGAAGGCTCAACGGTGCTCATATTCATCCAATTCTATGTTCGGAACGAAGTTCGCTTGCTCTAATACTAGGGCGAAGTTGAGACATCAACAAAGTTCAGCTGATTCTAGGTGTCGGCAAGATTCACCTTACTTTGAATGTGCTAGCTAAGTTTGTCGATTAGCAATGTTCGCTAGCTAGTAGTGGTAGTTGAGATCAAATCTTTGGATTTGCGCTATGATTTGCGGCTGAGATCTCTTGATTGAAGATTCACAAGATCCGCTATAGATTTGATCAAGTTTCAGGCTAAGATTTTAGCCTCTTTGTCCGGTCCAATCAAATCTTAAAAGATGCGATTTTCTTGGAAGTTTGGACTCAAAGAAGGATATAAATAGCACCCTTTTCCTTACAAACTTTTGTTGAATATCATGTTTCCACGATATTATTTTAATGATAACAATTTATACTATGTGTGTTATACAAATGCACTAACATTTATATGCAGATTTCAATATCAAATATGAACAAGTGCAAAATGAGTTCAAAGCATTATAAAGTAAAGAAGATGAAGAACATAGCCATCAATGTAATTTTTACCTTTTTTCTTTACTTAGAAATTTTGTACAAGCCTTGATCACTCACACACACACACACATAGAAATTAGAACACATTAACACAGGCTTAGTGTGTTGGTTAACAATAGAAATCCCCTATATTAACCATTAGAGTATTTAGTTAATCATTGAGTCTAAAAATATTTCATACATAACATTTTTTTACCCTTAGTAGTCGACTAATTAGAATAGTAGTCGACTATTGAAATCTGAGTTAAAATATAAGTTTCTGTAAAACTACAGAGTAGTCGACTACTAAGGATTATAGTCGACTACTCAGCTTTGAATTTTGATTTACAGAACTTCTATTTTACAGAGTAGTCGGCTACAAGAAATTATAGTCGACTACTGAGCTTTGAAATTTATTTTACAGAATGTTTATTTTACAGTATAGTCGACTACTAACAATTATAGTCGACTACTGATATTTGATTTTTATTTTCCAGACTTTCTGTATTATAGAGTAGTCGACTATAATGCAGACTACTATGCATTATAGTCGACTACTAATGTAGTTTTTCTGAACGTTAATGTTTGAATCATTGACAGTTTATAGCTGTTTTTAAACGTTTTGAAAGTTTAAAAACTTGTCTTTTTCAAGGGCTATAAAAAGGTTATATGTTCAGAAAAATGGCACATTATCATACACCTACAAGCTTTGATCTTTGTGCATTTTCAAGAGTTAAAAAATTCAAATTTTGCTAAAAACATTGTTTCTGAAATTGCCTTTGATCCTCAATCAAAATATATATTATTTAGGCAATTTTCAGAGGTTAAAATAATTCCTAAGCCACTACTACACAACACAACAAATCATGGCTTATAGGAATTGAGTTGCTTGATTAAAGGAAAGTTCTCTCGGTTTGAGAGAGGTAGACCTCTTGGTTTAGAGATTAAGGTGTAATTGGCAAGGTGTTATCAATTGGTGTTGTAATTTGTAGGGACTTGTAAATTGGTCAGGTTTGATTTTAATTTTGTACTTGATTCAAAATTATAGTGAAATCTCAAGCGAGATTTGCTTGGGGACTGGATGTACACCGGATTGGTGGAACCAATATAAAATCTCTTGTTTGTGATTGTGATTTTCTTAGATTGTTGCCATTCTTTATTACAATTTATTATCTATTTTGCATAAATTTTAAAAGAACACTATTTAACCTCCCCTCTAGTGTTCTAGTGTATCTATTTTAGATCCTACATTTGGTATCAGAGCAAGGTTAAAGATGGCATCAACAAATACATCACAATTCAAAGAAGGTTATTCTACAAATCGCCCACCAATGTTTGATGGATTGAACTACAGCTATTAGAAGTGTCGAATGAAGATTTACCTTCAATCAATTGGATACAAACTTTGGAACATTGTGGAAACGAAATACGAGAGGCCAACAAATCCATTTTTAGAATGGACTACTTCACAAAGAAATAATACAAATTTGGATTCTAAAGCAATGAACGCATTGTTCTGTGCACTTGACAAGAATGAGTTCAATTGGGTGTCAACGGCCATATCTGCATATGATATTTGGCATACACTTGAGGTAACTCTTGAAGGTACAAATAAGATTAAAGAATCTAAAATTTCTGTTATTGTACACATATTCGAATTATTTAAGATGAAGAAAAATGAGACAATTGGAGAAATGTTCACGAGATTTACTGACATCATAAATTCTCTCATTGGTCTTGGAAAAACATACACTCAAGTGGAGATAGTAAGAAAAATACTCCGATCACTCACTCCACAATGAGAAAAGAATGTTACCGCAATCGAAGAAGCAAATGATTTGTCAACACTTACGGTTGAGAACCTTAACGGAAACCTCATGGCTTATGAAGTTCAAATTGAAGATAGAAAGAACGATGATGAAACAAAGAATAAGAAAGTACTTGCATTCAATACTACTTCCGATAAAGAAGATTCGGATGAAGATGAAGAAATGAGCATGTTTGCATGCAAATTTCAAAAATTCAGAAAACAAGGTAAGTACAAATCAAAAAATTCAAATTCAAATAACATATTTTGTTTCAAATGTAACAAACTAGGACATATGAAGAAAGATTGCCTATTGTTGAAGAGTGAGCAAAAATCAAATTATTTTAACAACTTCAACAATATTCAAAACAACAAGAAAAGGAAAGTCATGGTGGTTACTTGGGATGATAGTAATGATTCATCTTCTGATGAAGAAATTAAAGAAAAGGAAAGTTCTCATATGTGCTTCATGACACAAGATGAAGTAAGTGACAAAGAAGAACTTTTAGATGCTTTTAATGAATTATATAAAACTTTTTTGAGATTGAAGGCTTCACATAATTTTCTTAAAGGAGAAAATAAAAGATTACTTGAAGAAAATTCAGATTTTATTTCATCTACAAATTCTAATTCTCAAGTAATAAAATTGAAAGAAGAAAATTATTCCTTGCTTAAAGAAAACCAATGTTTATCTAATGAGAATGTTTATCTAAAATCAGAATGTAATAATTTAAAAATTCGTATTAATAGTTTAGATAAATATATTTCTTCTATTAAATTAAAATATGATGATATATGTTTGAATGTTAGTAAATTCAATAAAGGTAAAGAAAATCTTAATAAAATACTTTCTTTTTAAAAAGAATCTCAAAAGATAAAAAGTTTAGGTTTTCAAGTTAATAGAAATATATCTAAGAAAACCATTTTTGTAAAACCTTCTTGTAATAGAAATGATGATTTATGTAAATAGAAATCAAAATTCTTTTCTATTTGGGTGCCTAAAAATTTAACTTCTTTACATAAAAACTTTTATATTTCTGAATATATTAAAAATATTTGTCTATCAACCAACTATTTAAGCAAATCAAACTCTTCATGAGTTTGGTTTCCTAAAGGCTAACTTTATGGACCCAACATAGTATGAGTACCAAAACTGTAAATGTTTATTATTTCAGGTACCCAAGAAAGATAAATGGATTTTGGATAGTGGTTGTTCCAAACATATGACTGGAAACATACAATTGTTATCATCTTTTCAAAACAAGGATGGTGGTACCGTCACTTTTGGAGATAACATCAAAGAAAAGGTCATCGTTATTGGAATTTTCGGTAATCCAAACAAACCTATTATTGATAATGTTTTATTAGTTGATGGTCTTAAACATAATTTGCTAAGTATTAGTCAACTTTGTGATGAAGGATTTAAAATTATTTTTGAAAAAGAATATTGCTTAATTTATTATATTGATTTAATTACTATTATATTTAAAGGATATAGAAAGAATAATATATATGTTTTATCTATGAAAAATATTTCTAATGAACACTGTCTTATTGCATCATCTAATGATTCTATTTTATGGCATAAACGTTTTGGATATGATAATTTTAGACATATTTCTAAAATTTCTAAGAATGATTCTGTAAATGGTTTACCTAAGCTTTCTTTTAAAAACAATTTTTGTGATACATGTCAACAAGGAAAAATGCATAAATCTTTTTTCAAATCTAAAAATGTAATATCTACAAATAGACCATTAGAATTAATTCATATCGATCTTTTTGGTCCTTCTAGAGTAGCATCTTTAAATGAAAGTAGATATGCATTTGTTCTTGTTGATGATTTTTCAAGATTTACATGGGTAATATTTCTTAAACATAAAAATAATGCTTTTAATGAGTTTTCTATATTTTGCAAAAGAATTCAAAATCAAAAATCTCTTTCTATTATTTCTATACATAGTGACCATAGAGGTGAATTTAAAAATGAATTGTTTGCAAATTTTTGTGATGAACATGGTATTTCACATACATTTTCTTTTCCTAGAGCAGCTCCACAAAATGAAGTTGTAGAAAGGAAAAATAGAACTTTACAAGAATGTGCTAGAACCGTGTTATGTGATAGTAATTTACCAAAGTATTTTTGGGCAGAAGCTGTTTCAACAGCATGTTATGTTCTAAACAGAGTTTTATTAAGACCTATTTTAATAAAAATATCTTATGAATTATTTTATGGTAGAATTCCTAAAGTCTCTTATTTCAAAGTTTTTGGTTGCAAATGTTTTATTTTAAACACAAAAGATAACTTAGATAAATTTGATTCTAAATCTGAAGAAGGAATATTTGTTGGATATTCTAACTATAGCAAAGCTTATAGAATATATAATAAAAGAACTTTAGTCATTGAAGAATCAATGCATGTTTCTTTTGATGAAATTTTTTCAAAAACACCAGTTATTTCAAACAATGATGATGATTTAGTTGATACTATAAATGATACACCAATGATAGATGCTTCAAAAGATGATAATTTACAAAATGATCTACCAAAGAATTTTGTAGAAGTTAAAAATCATCCACATGATTTAATTATTGATAATACTTCTGATAAAGTAACTACTAGATCTCAATTTAATTTAATTGCTCATACAGCTTTTATTTTAACTATTGAACCTAAAAATATAAAAGAAGCCTTACTTGATGATTTTTGGATAATTGCTATGCAAGATGAACTTAACCAATTTATAAAAAATAATGTTTAGGATCTTATACCTAGACCTCAAAATAAATCAATTATTGGAACAAAATGGATTTTTAGAAATAAATTAGATGAATATGGTCAAGTTGTTAGAAACAAAGCAAGATTAGTTGCACAAGGTTATAATCAAGAAGAATGTATTGATTATGATAAAACCTATGCACCAGTTGCTCGTTTAGAATCAATTAGAATTTTACTTATATTTTGCATGTTTTATGAATTTTAAACTATTTCAAATGGATGTTAAAAGTGCTTTTCTAAATGGTTTTATAAAAGAAGAAGTTTTTGAAGAACAACCTCCCGGTTTTGAACATGAAAGTTTTCCAAATCATGTTTTTAAACTTAAGAAAGCCTTATATGGTCTTAAACAAGCACCTCGTGCTTGGTATGATAGATTAAGGAATTTTCTTTTAACTTCAGGTTTTGAAATTGGAAAGGTTGACTCAATATTATTTATTAAGAAAATAAATAAATTTTTTTACTAATCCAAATATATTTAGATGATATTATTTTTTGTTCTACTAACAACAATCTTTGTCAAGAGTTTGCTAAGACTATGCAGGATGAATTTGAAATGAGTCACATGAGTGAACTTAATTTCTTCCTTGGACTTCAAATCAAACAATTAAAAGAATGAATATTCATCAATCAAAACAAGTATGCAAAAGATTTACTCAAACGTTTTGGACTGGAAAATACAACAAGCAAACCAACACCAATGAGTACTACAACATTACTTGACAAAGATGAAAATGGTAAGAATGTTGATCAAAAGCTCTATCGAGGTATGATTGGATCACTTCTTTACATTACTGCTAGTAGACCTGATATTATGTTTAGTGTATGTTTATGTGCTAGATTTCAGTCTAATCCTAAAGAATCACACCTTAAAGCTGTGAAAAGAATTTTTAGATATTTTAAAGATACTATAAATTATGGGTTGTTTTATCCAAAGAATAGTACATTTGATTTATTATCTTATAGTGATGCTGATTTTGCTGGATGCAAATCCGATAGAAAAAGTACAAGTGGAACATGTCATTTCTTAGGACATTCACTTGTATCTTAGTTTAGTAAAAAGCAAAATTCAGTATCATTATCAATGACTGAAGCAGAATATATTGCTGCAAGTCTTGCATGTGCTCAAATTTTATGGATGAAACAAACATTATCTAATTATGGTATAAATTATCCCATATCATCCATAATGTGTGACAATTCTAGTGCAATCAATTTATCTAAAAATCCTATTCAACATTCACGTACAAAACATATTGATATTAGACATCATTTCTTACGTGATCATGTGCTTAAATGTGATATTTTATTAGAATTTATACCTAATGATAAACAAATAGTAGATATATTAACAAAACCCTTAAAATAAGAAAATAATGTTAAATTAAGAAGGGAATTAGGTATATGTTCAATTGAAGATTTAAAGTAAAGTTTTAAAACAAATACATATGAATACATACTCTTAATAGTCGACCAATTTGATCTATAGTCGACTACATGCACAAGCATTGAATATAAGATGTTCTGTAAATTACAGTGTAGTCGACTAATTTGACTTATAGTCGACTACTCTGAGTTAAAATCTGAAAATCAGCTTTCTAGCGATTACAGTGTAGTCGACTACTTTCCTTAATAGTCGACTACTGTAGGCGTATAAAACTGCCTATAGGTCCCTTAACACAGCTCGACAACGCCAATTCGACGAACCGACCATCGGGCGACGTATGCAGACACGATTGTTAGTCCACAACACCGAAGCCAAGTGATACGCGACGAAGCGCATTAACGAGGCTACGAAGCTAATGAACCGCACGCAAACAACGGCAAATCCACTCGCGTGCGGAATCAAGCTAACGGTTTGAAGAGTCAACGAGTCATCCAACCAAGGGCGGACTCGGATGAATCACGACCGAATCAAGATCGGTTTCAGACTCGAACTCAGAAGTGGATTTACTACCAAAACAGGAATCGGATCTACTGCCAAATCAGATCAACAAATCAGAGTCTAAGTCAACCGAAAAAAACGGATACAACGGACAAAACGACGAAACCCAAATGTTCGCGGGGAAAATCGTTTTCTTCATTGAATTCATTGTGATCTCAAAATAACAACTTTTTATGGTTAGAGCCACCCGTGGGTGGCTCGGCCCAGTGCCGGCCACCCATGGGTGGCCAACCCGAATCTGTGCGCGGGCACAGTTCAGAGAGCCTATAAATAGGCCAAGGGTGGTTCATTTGAAAAGGTTGGAACTTTGAGAGCCGAAACTCTGCCGAATTGGAGATCGAGTTTGGAGTTTTGAAGACTTAAGGACTTGAAGATTCAGATCTGATTCTCGGTGAGCGTCCACGTCACAAAAGGCAGGTGTTCGAGAGGTAAAAACTCAGATCTAAGATCTACACGAAACTACACTCCGGATCAAAGCTTGGCCTTTGATCCCGAGATTCGGACGATTATTTCCTTGGTGAACTAATCCTCCCCGGCTATTATTCCCTTCGCGGAATAATACCCGTCGAATCGTGTAGATCCGACCGGATCTAGATTGTGCGGTGGTCCACGGATTAACCCCGGCGTCGGCAAAGAACCCACACAAAGCGAGCGACCGCAAAACAGGAGCTCGCGATTTGTTCAAAAGGAGAAAGTTGTAATTTATTTTTTTTTCTTTGATTTCGTTGTAACCGGATCTAAAAAAGACCGGATCTTTCTGTAACCGATAAACTGTTACCAAAGAGTGCAATGAATTCAATGAAGAAAGCTACGATTTTCACCGCGAACAACTACTTAAACAGATTTTACATATTTATAGTTTTCAAGCCTTTTGGATTTTTTACAAATCAAACCCAAAACCAAATACATGTTTCACTTAAGTAAAATTCATTTCAACCATATATTTTCAACTCTATCAATCCTAGCCACATATTTAAGATCAAATCTTCACCTTTCATTTGTTTTATAATTTAATCTTGACCATACAATTTAATTTTTTTAAATCATAAAAACCTAAAACTACCCACTATCTTCTTTTACAAAAACCGATCCCTCTTCTTCCCCTCTTCAGAACCCATCGAATCCAAGTTAGGGCATCATCAAATTTTCATTTTTCTTCTCAAAATCTTCATCAAATTCAATGGTTTCTTTAGTCTGACAGTTTCTGTAGTCGACTACATCCAGTAATAGTTGACTAATCCTATGGTTTCATCTGTTTTCATAATTTCTCAAATTGATCTTTCTTATCTTTTGGTATATTTCTGTTTTATCATGTCTAGAGCTAAGAAAGCTAAGCAAGTTCATACTAATGTTAACGATGAAATCATCATATATTTAAAAAGTCCTGATTTACTTGAAGAATTTAACAAAATATCCACATTTGAAGTTCTTCCAGGACGATTTGTGAAATTTGATGATTTTATCCTATGGAATTTTGGATCATATTTTGAAAATGTGGGGTTGCTTGAATTATTCTTTGCTGAAAATAGAAAACTCACATATCCTTTTCTGGTTCAATTGTTCTATACTAATATAGAACGTATAGGAACTATTAGTGGAACTGAAAAGCTTAGAACTCTTGTCAAAGGAGTAGAAATTGACTTGATTTCTAAGTCAATTGGAAAAAAATTTAACATTCCTTTCCGAGGAGTCTCTCTTAGGTCAATCAGAATGAATGATTCAAAATTTCTATCCAATCATATTTTTCTTCCTGGTTATAGTAAACCATTGAATAATTCAAATAAGCTACGTCCAATTCCTCGTTTCATTGCTCGAATCTTAGCTTATTACCTGTTTCAAAAAATTAGAAGTTTCCATTTCATTTCCCCAGACTTAGCAAAAGCATTATATGCTATAATGGGGAATATCCAAGTTAATTGGGCTGAAGTTTATTTTGATAATCTTCTGACAATACAAAAAGGATTTCTTCATTACGGTGCTTTTTTAACGAAAATCTTTGATAAATTTCATGTTGATATTGAGTCTGAAAATTCTGTCGTTCGTTCCATTGAATTCTTCAATTCAAATACCCTAACTAGGATGAAATTAACAAATTTTGAAATTCATGATCAACATCCTTAAGATGAACCTCACCCTCCTCAAGAAGAAATTCCACATGATATCCCACAATCTTCAACTCAAGCAGGTCCTTCTACTAGTCAACAACCACCACAAATGCACTCAGAACCCTCTTGTTTCTCAGATGTGTAATATAACACCTTGTCTGCACGCATCCTTGAATTAGAGACTGGTCAGCGAGCTCTTTATTCCCAGAATAGTTACATCATCATAATCAGGAGGAGTTAATGAAGAAATTTGATAACTTGGACATGAAGCTTAGTGCATTCTTCCAAGGACATCAACCTCCTCCAGCACCTTAGACGATCATGCATGCATCATTTAGTATTTGGTTGAACTTTATATTTGTTATCAAAACAATTATGTCTTATTTTGGTATGTTTAAGTTTGATTGTCAAAAACTATGTCGTAGTTATTGGTTTTTAAGACATAGGTAATTTGTGTGCTACTATGTTTCTTATTTGACTGCATTCTAAGTTATTATTATGGTGCTTATTTAGTTAATTGATGTGCTATATATTTTTTAAACAGATTATGGTGATGAACATTATGGAACTTTTAGTTTTTATGGCAAGTCTTTGCCTACCTATTTGGATGGGTGAAGTTACGGACTATGTTCATAATTTGCATGATTTGTTTGAAGTATTAGCTCATTTTGAAGAAATTATGACATGTTTAGCATAATTATTTATTTCTTTTTGTTAATGACAAAGGGGGAGAAATGATATAAATGTTATAAACTCATGTTAATATTACAGACTCTAATATGCATTTATGCAGGAGAAGTAAGTATATTTGTTTCAAATGTTCTAATTTTTTTACATATGCATAAATTGTTTGTCATCATCAAAAAGGGGGAGAATGTTGAATATCATGTCTCCACAATATTATTTTGATGATAACAATTTATACTATATGTGTTATACAAATACACTAACATTTATATGCAGATTTCAATATCAAATATGAACAAGTGCAAAATAAGTTCAAGGCATTATGAAGTAAAGAAGATGAAGAACATACACATCAATGTAATTTTTACTTTTTTCTTTACTTAGAAATTTTGTACAAGCCTTGATCACTCACACACACACATATAGAAATTAGAACACACTAACACAGGCTTAGTGTGTTGGTTAACAATAAAAATCCCCTATGTTAACCATTAGAGTATTTAGTTAATCATTGAGTCTAAAAATATTTCATACATAATATTTTTTTTACCCTTAGTAGTCGACTAATTAGAATAGTAGTCGACTATTGAAGTCTGAGTTCAAAATATAAGTTTCTGTAAAACTACAGAGTAGTCGACTACTAAGGATTATAGTCGACTACTCAGCTTTGAATTTTTATTTACAGAACTTCTATTTTACAGAGTAGTCGACTACAAGAAATTATAGTCGACTACTGAGCTTTGAAATTTATTTTACAGAATGTTTGTTTTACAGTATAGTCGACTACTAACAATTATAGTCGACTACTGATATTTGATTTTTGTTTTCCAGACTTTCTGTATTATAGAGTAGTCGACTACTATGCATTATAGTCGACTACTAATGCAGTTTTTCTAAAGGTTAATGTTTGAATCATTGACAGTTTATAGCCGTTTTTAAACGTTTTGAATGTTTAAAAATTTGTCTTTTCAAGGGCTATAAAAAGGTTATATGTTCAAAAAAATGGCACATTATCATACACCTACAAGCTTTGATCTTTGTGCATTTTCAAGAGTTAAAAAATTCAGATTTTGCTAAAAAGATTATTTCTAAAATTGCCTTTGATCCTCAATCAAAATACATATTATTTAGGCAATTTTCAGAGGTTAAAATAATTCCTAAGCCACTGCTATACAACACAACAAATCAAGGCTTATAGGAATTGAGTTGCTTGATTCAAGGAAAGTTCTCTCGGTTTGAGAGAGGTAGATCTCTTGGTTTAGAGATTAAGGTGTAATTGGCAAGGTGTTGTCAATTGGTGTTACAATTTGCAGAGACTTACAAATTGGTTAGGTTTGATTTTAATTTTGTACTTGATTCAAAATTATAATGAAATCTCAAGCGGGATTTGCTTGGGGACTAGATGTACACCGGATTGGTGGAACCAGTATAAAATCTCTTGTTTGTGATTGTGATTTTCTGAGATTGTTGTCATTCTTTATTATAATTTATTATCTATTTTGCATAAATTTTAAAAGAATACTATTCACCCCACCCCCCTTTAGTATTCTAGTGTATCTATTTCAGATCCTACAACTTTCTCATCTTCATCTTTTTTTTCTTTTCCATATCTAAGTCTCCATTGCTTAGATCGGAGATGCTTCTCAATAGAGAAGCTAAGATAAAACAACTCTAACAGAAGCTTGCCTAAGTAGGGGGCAACAAAGCGGATGAGCTCTGCATACTCCGCCAGCTGGTGGACTTGCTGTTAGTTGAGAAGGTGAAGCTTAAACAAATTGTTGAGAATCAGTCAGTGGCTTAGGGCAAGGTGTTATGATAGAGATGTGTGGAGCTTTGAGTGCCATGCTCTGCGTAGGACTGTTCGATAACTGAGATGGTGGTTGAAGAAGGATCCTTTGAGCTCTACAAGTGAGGACTCCGATAGTAACTAGGTTTTACAAACCTAGGTCGTAATTAGACGCCGTTGTTGGCCTTCTTGTTTTGATGATGATTTACAAACAATTTACTACTAATGTTGTTTGTCTAGTGTTTGTACATTCCTATGTATTGTAGACAAACAACGTAGTTGGAGGATGGATGGAATAGAGCTTTAACGATGAAATCCAATGGAGTTGGCGGAATGTCGGTGAAGCTTATGCAATTCAAAGTTAAAGATCAAGTTCAAGCTTCATCCGCAACGTGTACCAAGTTGAGCTACAATGAAGATCAAGATTGCTTGGGTAATTTAGTATAGGTTTATATTATGTGTGTTTAATACGTTAAGCTCAATATCTATACACACACATTTTATTGGTTTCTTCGTGTATATA
Organism: Asparagus officinalis; assembly: GCF_001876935.1. Lineage (NCBI taxonomy): Eukaryota > Viridiplantae > Streptophyta > Magnoliopsida > Asparagales > Asparagaceae > Asparagus > Asparagus officinalis. The sequence goes on along the minus strand of NC_033801.1, from coordinate 99,515,168 downwards.
TATATATATATATATATATATATATATATATATATATATATATATATATATATATATATATTATAGTATATATATATATATATATAATATAATATATATATATATATATAATATATATAATTATATATACTATATATATGTTCGGGGGGTAAAAATCGTTTTCTTTTCATTGAATTTCATTGCACTTTTGTAACAGTTTTATCGCGTTACCAGAAAGATTCCGTCTTTTATAAGATCCGGTTTACAATGAAAATCAAAGAAAATAAACAAAGATTTACAACTTTCTCCTTTTGTGTCGAACAAATCGCGCAGCTCCGTGTTTTGCGGTCTGCTCGCCTTGATGTGGCGTTCTTTGCCGCGCGGGCGGTTTATGACCCGTGTGGACCACTGCGAGATCTAGAATCCGAAGATACTAAGCCAGTAAACAGCGTATTATTCTGTACGAAGAAAATAATAGCCGGGAGGGATTGATTCACTAAGGAAAAGCAATCGTCCAAGTCTCGCCGGATCTAAGACCAGCTTAGATCCGGAGTATGCCTGCGTAGATCTGAGATCCGGTTCCTCTCGAACTCTTGCCTTATTTGGCGTTGACGATCGCCGAGCACCAGATCTGGATGAGCAAGTCCTTGATGTCCCAAAGTTGAGATCTTTTTAAGTTCTGAGTCTTGAATCCAGCAGGGCTTCGCCTCTCTCCCAATTTTCCAACCCCTGAAAATGAACAATGCCTAGCCTATTTATAGGCTCTCTTTACTGTGCCCGCGCACGGAACAGTGTCGGCCACCTATGGGTGGCCGACACTGGGCCGAGCCCCCTTAGGTGGTTGTTTTCCGTCGTTTTTCCGTTGTGTCCGTCTCTCGGTTCTGTCCGTGATTCGGTTGAATTAGACTCTAATTTGTTGATCTGATTTGGCAGTAAATTCGGATCCTGATTAGGCAGTAAATCCACTACTGAGTTCGAGTCCGAAACTGATCTTGATTCGATCGTGATTCGTCCGAGTCTGCCCTTGGTTGGATGACTCGTTGACTCTTCAACACTTGGCTTGATACCAAGCGCGAATGGATGTATTCCGTGGCTTGCGTGCGATTCGTCGATCTCGTCGCCTCGTTGGTTCGTCGGTTTGTGCCGAGCTGTGCTAAGGGACCTATAAGCAATTTTATATGCCTACAGATACCCCCTCCAAAGTATTTCAGTCTCGTTCTTTTATAGAAGAGTCTGGAATACTTTGGATATGATTGTCCCCACCTTCAGTCGGTGTAATGGGACCTTGGAATGACTTCCGTTCTTGATTCCTTCAATCTTCCAGGCTATTCGGTGCTTTGTCGAATGGCTGTAAGAGTTCCGGTGCTGCATTTATTGTCTGACCGTTGTCAGAATTTTAAACTTGAAGTCGGTTCCTGATTTTCTAATCTTTAGCTGACCATCGATTGTTGGCGTCGAATCTTTGTCTGCAACGCGTTGTCCGGTGTCGTGTTGTTGAGTTATCCTTAAGAATGTTTATAAAAACATTCTCCAGGAATTTCTCAACAAAAATTAGGGAACAGTTTATACTCATATACCTTATTGGAGTATTAAGAAGCAGTTTATACGTTGTATGACTCGATATACTTTTTCTGAGAAGTAATTATGATTTCTTTCATTGCACCATTTGAGTCTAGACCGTTTGAACCTAGGGTTACCGTTGGTACCGGCCGTACCCTTAGGGTTTTCGAATGTCGTACGTTGACTACTTTGATACGCCAAACAGACTTTTTGACTGGCTTTGAACTCTTAGGTTTACGCGTTGAGTCCCGGTTTAAAACCTTAGGAGTTTATGGAAATGTCGTTTTGGGATGCCAAAGTTCAACGAGACCACTAATGAAAAGCTGATGCCAAGGTCAGTGAGTCTTCTGTATTTATAGGATTTTTGGGCAAACCCTCACCCTTCAACGGGTTTGATGAACCGTTTATCCCGAGCTACCTGTTTCTAAGTCCGGACCCATGTGGCTGAAGCATGCCGGATTGTGCGTAATACCCGTTTAGCGCGAATGTAAACGTTGTGCTATAAGGAGACATGAATTCGCTCTGAGCTGTCTGTGCTCTATGATGCTGAACTTCAATACATAGACCTTCGCCATTGCTGTACAGGGAATAGGCTATCCCTGGCGACACGTGCTTAGGTATTTGACTTAGGATTTTTGGTAACCCCCAGCCATAAACGGTTTGATGAAGCTTTATCTGGATACTCAACCGCTTTGAGCTCGGCTAGACTAGCATGCCGACATTTGTAACAAATCGTTCCCAATTTAATGTAAACGTCTCTATTAAACGTACCATGCTGCTAAGAGAGCTTTAACGTCTTTAAGGTTAGCTTACGTATAGTTAATAAATGAAATTACGTAGAACTTTCGTCAATTCTACATAGGGAATAGACTACCCTCTAGGCGACGCCGTGTTAGGCGATTGCCCTCTTTAGGGTTTTGGCAAACCCCAGCCGTCAACGCATGTTTGTATGGTGCTTGAGCCTTACGATTACGTTTGCTCGCGGCTTACATGCAGAATTGTTATTAAGTCCGTCCGCATGTGACGTTGCCGCTCAGAGATGAATCCTCTGAGACTGTTGCTATGCACTTGAAATACATAGACTTCGGCCTTCGTTATTGGGAATAGGGCCTAGTCAATTCCCAACATCTGCTATAGACGCTGGACTTATTCCCTACATTTTCAGGCTTTGTGGTAGAGATACCCCAGGAATCGGAATCTGGTGTCTTTTTCTACGGAGAAAGACTAAACCGCGACGCGGTGTTAGCGTCGGCATATCCTTTTTTAGGGATCAGTATGAAATACCCCCATCTTCGTAAACGATATGGAACTTGTTCCGGTCTGTTATTAAAACAACCTGCCACAATGTTGAATATGTGGGCTGGGTGTTCTTGTAACGGTTAGAACTAAACTGCGACCAGAACGACGCGGGTTAAGCGGAATGACTTATCCGTGCTTAGGGTTTTCAGGATAGAATACCCACCATCCAGAATCGAACTTGGTTCTTTGTGTACGCCGATTAAAAAGACTATTACCTCCGGGCAGCAGCGGTGTTTAGCCGCGCAGAAGTATCCTGTATCACCATTGCTTTTTAGCCGAATGTCAGCAGCTAATTCCTATGATGAATTTCGTCACATTCTTGGAAAAACGTTTGGTGGGTCCGGGCGGATAAGAAAAGAATTCATTATATATTCTATCTATTCTTCCGAGTCACTGAAGCATGAATTTATATTATCATTTCTATGTCTTACAGCCTGGAAGGAGACCTCGAGGTGGGATCTCCACCCCCAGAATCCGGAAAGGTGATAACTGAGAGTAGGAGGGATCTCCACTCGTGATGAATCGAAAATCGTATTCAGGAATTTAAAAAAACCAGCCTGAACTGTTGCGAAGGCTTTGATTACCAAAAACTAAGATGAATCGTGTTTATCGCAGGAGTGAATTGTGGTTTGGTCCTAACTGTAGGAAGTTGAACCAATTTTTCGTGCGCCCAGGAGCTTTGAGATGACCTTAACGTGTTAGGAAGGTTTATCCTCGATTGATAAGTGACCTTGCTCGTTTCATTTGGGAGGAAACTCGGCGAGAGTATCTTTGAACGTGTTGTGGTTCCCGTAACTGTTTAGAAAGTTGATCAATTGGGAGTTGAGACCAGTCTCTAACTGTTTAGGAGGTTTGAGCTCCGCTCGATTTTCGTGGACCTCTCCGTATGCGGAATCAGAGGCGTCGATTTTTTGACCTTGTGGTCTAACTGTAAAAAAGAGCGGTATACCAATGTGGGAGGTGACATCCTAAACTGTGAGGAAGGTTTGATCGCGCGCATCTTTTATGGACTCACTCGCTTCATTTGGAGGAATTCGGAGACGGGATTTTGACCTGTTTTTGGGTTCTTTAACTTCTACTTAAGAAGG
>NC_033801.1:99508589-99510242 GCF_001876935.1 Asparagus officinalis | reverse complement strand
TCGTTGGCTCGTCGGTTTGTGCCGAGCTATGCTAGGGGACCTATAAGCAATTTTATATGCCTACAGTTTCTTCCAGGACGGGTGCCTGGGAAGGCCGCTTGGCGACCCATCTGGCAGGCCCTCGTCCTGTGTTCTTGATCTCTGGCTTGGCCTTGATCGATTTTGAGGGAGCGGGTTCCCCCGACGAGACTCGTGTAGAACCCTTATGTGCGGAGGCTTTGGCCGTTTGAGGTCGGCCTCGGCGCACGACTCTGTGGCGTTTGCGGGATGCATCGCCACCAGAGGAGGAAGAAGATAAGTACTCTTTGTACTTGGCTTGGTCGAACTCGATCTCTAGGGACTCCACAGTCGTCCTAACAACGATTTCGTCAAACTGAGCTACCACCATTTCGGTTGAAGAAACAGCTTCTCTCACTGTGGTCGCCATCTTCTGTAGGTGTAAATTTTGATCTCCAAAAAAAAAAGGGAACTTTGTTTGTATTAATAAGAAGGCTTATTACAAACTAATCAATCGAAATTACAACATAAGCAGAGGGAAGTCCCTCCTTGTTTAGTGTGGGGACTTTTCGGTAGCTACAGGATGCTTCGCTCGATGCTCCTGCCGAGTCTGCTTCCCTTGGACCGTTCGACCGAGGTCGCTGGAGAGCTTCAGTACACAGTAGAAACTCGGTTTGATGGAGTTCGGGTCTTCTAGTTCACCGGCGATCAGGGCCTAGAACTAGGAAGTGGCGCTGTAATGCAAAAGTGATGCAGAGAGCAGGCCGTCGATGCTTTTTCCTAAGTTTACCGACCTCCTCTCAAGGTTGTTGGCAGAGGCTCTTAAATGAAAGAGAGGCAGCTTGGCTGCTCCTTGAATTATGGGATGTGACCATACATTGTTCAGAGATATCCTTCTATTCACCTGTACTATGAGCGGTCATTCGAGGAGCCGTGTTTGGCATCACGTCAAGTAGGAGTGGGAAAGCCCCTCCTCGTATGTGTGACAACGATCGTCAGATACTCGAGTGGATCTGACCAACTCACCGAGCGCCGGCGGCCCTCGTCCTTCGCTTAGACAAGTGAGGTAAGTTGCATTTATGAGGGTGCAGGTTGATTTGGCGTCTGTCCGATCACTTGTACTGTGAGCGGCCATTCGGTGGGCCTGGGATACCGCGTCTTCTCCCTTCAGGTCGAGAGAGGTGGGGAAGCGGGTTCCCAGTACTCGAGTGGGCTTGGACAGCTTGCCGAATGCCGGCGTATCCAGCTCTCGACTCGGACAGACGAGGGGAGCTACATTTATGAGTGCCCAGATCGATTCGATACCTGTCCGCTCACTCGACGGGCCTAGAATACTGTGCTCTCTCCCTTCGGGTCGAGAGAGAGGTGGGAAAGCCCGCCTTAGCATGTGGGGTAGCAGATACCTAGCTATACTAGCGGCCTTGAGGTTTGCTGGCGAATTCGACTACAGACTCGGTCAGGCGAGTTGTGATAAAAGGTGAATTCCCACGGCTTGGGCGACTTCTCCTTGCAGGTGAATTTCTCGCAAGCTCACGGAGGTATTTTTACAGTCTACAGTCCACCTCTGCGTTTCCCAAACTCAAAACACATACGAACTGTGCATTCTCTAGTAGACGTTCAACTCTGCAACGCAGAGTTAAAACACAAAACGCACAG
>NC_033801.1:99461089-99506089 GCF_001876935.1 Asparagus officinalis | reverse complement strand
ATTCCACTAGTGTAGAGTTTGGAATGGGAGAATCAAGTGCTATTGGAAGTGAAATTGCGGTCAATACTGGAAATTCTCTTAAACCACTAATAGGAATGAAGTTTAATAGTTATGAAGAAGCTTATAACTATTATAACTCTTACGCATTGTTGATGGGTTTTGGAATAAGGAAGAGCACGGTAAATCACTCTCGCAAGACTAGAGAAGTGGTAGACAGAAAGTTTGTTTGTGATAAGGAGGACTATAGATCTAATAGGGACAAGATGGAGATCCCTTTTCGACGAGAGACCCGAGTGGGATGTAAGGCAATGATGTGAGTTAAATTATTAGAGGAAAAATCGTGGGAGGTCACGGGGTTTGTTGAAGAACATACAAATCCTGTGTTCAGTAGTCCAGACAAAGTAAAATTGCACAGATCACATCAACAATTCCATAGAACTCAAAGATGTAAAAAACTTATTGAGAGTCTGCGAGAAGAAGGTATGCCTCCTTCTACTATTTCTCGCATCATCAATGCAACCAATGGACGAGAAGGTGAATTAGTAACATCACAACAGTGCATTGATCATATCAGAACCCAAAGAGTCAATAATATTGGTCATGAATGCATATCTACTATTTGACATTTTCAGAGTATGATAGCGAATGATCCAGAATTTTATTTTACAATAGAAGTAGACATTAATGGACAAATGAGGAGTGTTTTCTGGGCCGACGGAAGATCAAGAACATCTTATTTGCAATTCAGTGATGTTATTGTGTTTGATGTGACATACAAAACTAATAAGTTCAGTCTTCCATTTGCTCCATTTACTGGTGTAAATCACCATAGACAGTCCACTTTACTTGGTTGTGCATTATTAGCCGATGAACAGGAAGATACCTTTGTGTGGTTATTTCAAGAATGATTGAAATGCATGCATGGAGTTGAACCAGGTGCTATTATAACAGATCAGGATAAAGCAATGTATAATGCTATTCACTCAGTGTTTCCAATGACAAGACACCGTTATTGCTATTGGCACATGCAAAAGCACATTACTGATCATTTGCCTACTTTGGGGTCTCGTTATGGTGATCAGTTTCAAAAGTACTGGGGATTGTGGTGTAATAGCTCTTCAATTGAACAATGTGAAGGATATTGGCTTGAGATGAAGGAGAAGTTTGATATAAATGAAGAAGGGGAGGGATGGTTGCAAACAGTTTACAAATGTCGAGAACATTGGGTGCCATGTTATCTGAAGGACACTTTTTTTGCTGGAATGAGATCGAGCCAAAGGAGTGAAAGTATTAATGCATTTTTTGATGGGTATGTTAACTCACAGACTCAATTACACGAGTTTATGACACAATATGAAAAAGTAGTAACTCATCGTCGCTTAAGCGAAGCCCATGAATATTTTAAGAGTCTTAACATAAAGCCTGTCATACTCCTTGGACATCCAATCGAGGTTCAAGCTGGAGAAATGTATACACATAATATGTTTGATGTGTTCCAAACTGAATTCAAAGGATTTGGTACAGAGTTTTGTGAAGAATTAAGAAAAGATGAAGACATTGTTGAATACAAGATCTGTAAGTTTACAGATAGAGGAAAATGGGAGGTGGTTACTTATGAACAATCCAGCCAGATGAAGTTCCGTTGCACTTGTGCTTTATTTGAAACTAATGGTGTTGTATGTAGACATATATTGTCGCTAATGATTGCTAGACAAATGTCTTCATTACTCGACCATTACATCCTACACCGTTGGACTATACATGCTCGACATCGTAACATTGGGGTTGACAACATTGCATTTGGAAGAAACATCACAACCTGTGAAGAGAAGATTAATTTATTAAAATCTTGGGCTTTAAGAGCAAAATTCAATAATGCGCTCGAGCTTGTATTTGATTCAGAAAAGAAGATGCAAAAACTAGATGATGTGCTAACAAATTTCATAGAATCACTTGAAAAAGAAGTTGGAGAAACTCAAGATCAAATGGTGGATATTCCTCACGTTTCCACACCCATTTCACATACAATGGAGCACATTCCCCAGATTATAGTTCGTGATCCTGATAGACCTGCAAGGACCAAAGGTCGTCCACGCAATGCTACTAGAATTCAGTCAAGTTTAGAGCAAGCACAAGAGAAGAAAGAAATGAAGAAACGTATATGTAGCAGATGTGGTGAACTCGGGTATTATAGAACCAGCTGTAAAGTCAACTTGCTAAGGTACAATTAATATATTTTTTTCATGAAACTTCATAGCACAAAGCCATATCTCATAATTAATTTGTAATGTCAATTGCAGCTAAACATGTTGCTAGATACTTGTGGCGTTTCTTGAGCACAAGTTGTTGGATTTGTTCAAGTAAAGGTTTCTGGACCTGATTCTTTCTTTACATCTATCTTCAATTCATGTTTTTTGTGTAAATCCTTTTTTTAATTCTATATATGTAATAGCAAGTATATCCCTCAAGTTGTTAGTATAAGCTCCTAGTTTAATCAAGAAATATCCCTCAAATTTGGTGACATGATACTTGCAGTTATTTTGGGTCTTCAATTTTTATTTCTGTATCAACAAATATCCCTCGAAAAGTGTTCTGTATCAATCTTTAATTTTCTCAAAATTCTTACTTGCCCCATTTTAAAATTTTGAATACTTGTGGCACAGGTTGTTGGAGCACATGTTGGAGCATACTTTGAAAATATTGGATCACAATATTTTGCAGAGAGCAAGACATGATTGGTTGCAAATTTTTTCTGTTTTCAAACATGAAAATGACTCTAATTTGTGAGAACACCTGGATGTAACTTGGATTTCTTCCTTTGCTGTTTTGGATTTCTTTTCCAGTAATGGGTATTTTTCTGTTGGGTATTTTTTTGATAAATTAATGGGTAAACTGTAGTGTTTGTGGCACAGGTTTGTACTTGTTTGAAGTGCTTGTAGTTAATTTAAGCATGTGAGTTTCTCATTACGCTCAATTTTGGTTGGTGAAGTGGTGATGTATAGTAAATGAGCTACAAGATAAATGTTCTTAATGGGACAACTTAATCACCTGCAACCATAGGATCGCTCACATGGCTATGCTAATCATGTTAGAATACGAAATAGGATATTGTCATGATTTTCTAAAAGTACAACATGTTCATACTATTTCAGAAGATAATTTTACAAACCCAGCTTACAAACCTAATTCTAGCATCCAGGAGAAATATATGAAAGCTATCAGAAATAATAATTATAGGACAATGATGGTTCCATTATATCGCCATGCAAGATATTTGGCGTCTGGTAATTGAAATATTATCTCCATCTTGAGATAGATATTCACTCAGGCAAAAGCCTATTCATCATGGGAACAAATACTGGCAGCAATATTGGTGGAAAAATAATCCACTATTGCATAAGCCTATTCATTCAGACAACAAGCGTTTCAGAATAAATTACATCACATAATATTGTATCAACTTACAAACCTAGTTGAGAAACATCCAAGATCCAACACATAACAACTTACAAATCACATCACATATTTTTTGCAATAAAGAAGCCAATAAATATTGTAACGATACATACTACAAATACTAATATTGTAAACATTGAACCTAATGCAAAAACATAAATGGAGGAAAAAACAGATTCCCTAAAAATTTCCTTGTCCACATCTAGATTGTGCCGCTCCGAAAATATTTGCTGTTGAAATTGAACTGGTATCGGGACAAGCCTTGAACTGGATGCTGAATCACGATGTTCCAAAAAAACCCAAAAACATAGAGCTCAACAAGCTCGCATCATCCTATTAACAAAAAACAGCCACTTGAGATTTAACTTTTAATGGCCGTGGATGACAAAAATATATGGAAGCAAATCAGATAACAAACCTCAATAATGGGCAATCTGGCAATATATTAAAGCTAATATTTCAACAACAAAAGAAAAAGGATCAAAAGACATTACTGGGCTGTTGTTTTCATTTATTCCCATCATCTTTAATTAACCTTCTTGCTGCTCCTTTTCTTTATATTGTAATGAAGGATTTTTGACGTAGTAATTTGCGTTCGTGACAACAACTTCTAGCAACTCCGTCAGCAAACTTCAATCACAAAAAAAAAGACAAACTTGACTAAGAACTTTTACCAATTATCAAAAGGAGAAAACAAATAAAAGATCAATTTACCAAGGAATGAGGAAAAAACGCACATCAAGCCTGAGAGATGGATCGGAGGGAGGAGGGGGCGGAGGGGGCTCGACGGAGGGGGGCGATTGATGGAAGGGATCTCGATCTGGTCCTGGGAGAGTGGAAGCGGTGTCGACGGATGGCGCCGGAGCTGAAATCGCGGAGGAGGAAGGAGCTCGACGGAGGAAGGAGCTCGCGGCGGCGGTGTCGGAGTCGTGGCGGAGTTGCGGCTGGGGTTGGGGGAGGGGAGGAGGGTGGAGAAGGGTTTTTGAGTAGGACGGTTCGGGTCGGTTTAAAAACTTTTCAACCCGAACCGACCCGAACCGATCGAATATAGTGCAATACTACTCATTTTGTTCTCAAACACTACCCGACCCATCCCCAAAGAGTCAAAGACTCAAACTCTAAACTCATTTTCTGGATCATTATAGGTTGAAAACAATATCATTCTATCAGTGTTTAATGCTTCATAATCTTCTACTTTGTTTATTTTTTTTCTTTAACACAGTTTGTTGTTTGGTAAGAAGTTTGATGAAGTTAGAACCGAATAAACCGAACCAAACTGCACCGAACCGACTTGCAACAGTTCGGTTCGGTTTTGAATTATAGGCGGTTCGGTTTGGTTGTTCAAATTTTGGTAAAAACCGAACCGAACCGACCGTTGCACACCCTAGCTGCCAGCCTCTTGGCTAGTTTTCTCTATTATATTATATATATATATATACTTATATATATATATATATATATATATATTATAATCTTATAATATATATATATATATATATATTAATAGATAGACAAATATGGGTATGCTTGGTACCAAACACAAAAATTGTGCCTTGGTTAGTGAGGTGTACATCTCCCTCATCATTTCAAATGTGGGACCCATTCACATGAGTAATGGTGGATGGGGGATTCACATCACTACTAAGCACACACATGTTTGTGCTGGTACAAGTTCATACCCATAATTTTTATATAATATATATATATATAATTTATATATATTAATTATATATATTTATATATATATTATTTTATATATATATATATATATTATATTATTTATTATATATATATAATATATATAAAGTACGAGTTCGGAAAAATCTTTCTATAGCCAATATTACCCTTAGCTTTTTTTAAATATTACATTGTTATCCTAGTCTATTCTAATTATCTTATCTTTTTTGAATTGTTAACCAAATGATTTATTCTATTCATAATGAGACTTAACATGTTATTGGATAAATTAGATATGTTTCATATAATTCAAATCATTTACTTATTTCAGTTTGTAGAGAAATCTAAAAAACATATACTAGCCAACAGCTAAAAGTTTTTAAACTTTGTAAAAAATATTCTCCAAGTTTTTTAGATTAAAAAATCCCCTATAAATTCAAATTTTTATTAAAGCATCTTAAAAATTATAAATTTTACTTATCTCAATTCAGTGAGAAATCTGAAAAATATACACTAATTAGAAACTGAAAGTTTTTTACTTTGAAGAAAATATCTTGTTAGTTTTATAAATTATAAAAACACCCCTAAAAGTTTAAAATTTATAAAAAACACATTGAAAATGTCAAACTTATAAACATACTAAAAACCTACAAATAACACAAACAATCCCCAAAATTTTATGGAATTTTTAATACATACTCTAAACATTTTACAAATTACAAAATAAAACCCTTAAAATTATAAAATTTACAAAAATCTTGATAATTTCTGACCTAACAGTATATTAAAAATATAAAAATTATAAATATCCCCTACATAATTTTTAATTTATAAAAACACCCTAAAATTTTTAAATTCATTAGTAAATTGAAAGTATAGGAAGTATTAATAGTTTATAAATATTTTACAATCTGTAAAAAAGGTCTATAAGTTTAGAAAATTATAAAAAGTCCTAAAAATTTATAATTTACAAAAAAAAAACTCCATTAGAATTTCTAACCTATAGACACTAAAATGAATGTGCAAAATTACTAACAACCCCTAAAAATTAAAATTTTGCAAAAAATATCATACACCTTTTAAAAGTTTAGGTTTAGAAAAAACTTTTCATGGTAAATATTACCCATAATTTTTTTTGAAAATAACATAACTAATTAAAATTTTATTAAATTTGAAATTTATAAAAAATACCCTCGTAGTTTAGTATATTGCAAATTACCCCTCCAAAGTTTGAATTTTTTTTTTGTAATTCCTTGATTTTTATGTACTGTTTAATAATTTTATGTATTTATAAATTACAAATTTTAGAGTGTTTTTAACACTTTTAAAACTTTTGAGGGTGTTTATTTTGTAGTTTTCTAAATTTTTATTGCATTTTCAGTGAACTGCACATATACATCAATTAATGATGATATTGAAGAATAAATCGTTCTTAAGATTATTAGATCATAGTTAAGTGTGCTGTAGGCTGTCTAAAAATCACAATGGATAGCTGATCCCCAATCAAGCTTCAACAATGGAAGTTACAATCAGACGACTTTCTAATCATTACATCCGTAACTCTACAATCGCTACAAACACGGTCTCATATTTGAGATGATTGATCTTAATGGCTGCGACAACAACATGACTAATATTATATTAGCAACTATTAGAGATGCTGATGAGCAGTATAATGATTTCAGAAATAAAAGGTTGGACTTAGTTGATGAGTTGCTTGGTAGAGAGCTGTGGGTAAATATTCGTCTAAAAATCACAATGGATAATTGATCCCCATCAAGTTCCAACAATGAAAGCTACAATCAGATACCTTTCATGTCAACAAACGAAAGCTGCAAATGGAGGACTTTTCACATAGATGGAGAAGAGTTACAATTCGACGACACTTCCGACAACTGATGAAAACTCTATTCAGTAGCCTTCATAATCAACCGTGAGAGTTACAATCTGACGACTTTCACACCCCATAACAAGCAAAGATCAATGAGCCGTAGCCTTTGCGATGTTGTAATGGATGAGGTTACAATCCAACAACCTCTCCCAAACGCAGAGTCCACCTCTGCGTTTCCCAAACTCAAAATGCATACGAACTGTGCGTTCTCTAGTTGATATTCAACTCTGCAATGCAGAGTTAAAACACAAAACGCACGGACTGTGCGTTCTTCAGCAAACACCCAACCCTGCGTCTCAAACTCAAGACGCAGAGTTAAGGTTCAGCACACAAACAACATGTACGTTTCAAATCTCTAGCAGAGATTTAACTCTGCGTCTCAAGCCTTAGGCGTAGATTTAAGGCCCAGAACGCCAAGTCAGGCGCTTGACTTGTTCAAACACAAGCTGAACGGCCTAACAACCGTTTATCCCATGTTCTGAGGGATTCTCGCCCACTTAGGAGCAGATTTAGGGGTTGGTTACACCCCTTATCCCCCTATAAATAACCGCATTACTCAACTGAGTAAGGGGTTGATCGGTTTTAGCATCTAAACCGCATAGGGTTGGAGTTTTCTGAAGATCAAGGAACTGATCAGCAGTCAGTTAATCAAATCTCGGAGAATCTCTTCACCAATAACGGGTCTACTCGGCTATTAACCGAATTTTCGGTTCTAACAACTCTGTTACAGAGTTTCAACTCGTTCTAAGTTCTTAAACTCGTTAAGAGTTCTTAATTAGACTTGCAACACAAGCTAATTACACTAATCGATCATTCGGTTTTCAACAACTCTTTTCAGAGTTTTCAACTCGTTCTGAGTTTATTAAACTTGTTAAGAGTTCTAAACCGGATTCATCATACAAGTCAATCATTCTCGTGAGATAGTACGGTCGGATCGTTAACGGAGAGCAAGTTCGACGCAAGCAATCGAAGGAGGCACTCCATCGCTACCAAGAAGAACCCAGTTTTAAACAAAAGGAAGAATCAAATTCATTCTCCTCTCTTTTGTAATCAGAATCCAAATTGTAATCGATTTTGAGAGAATACAAATCAATTTTTCTTTTATTTCTTTTACATCGAATTTTTTCCACAAACAAAGGATGGCGACTCCGCTGGGGACTAGCTTCTCTGACGAAGAAGTGGTGGCGTAATCCGACGTTTACCTCACTGGAACCACCGTCGAAACTCTTGTCGTAGAGTTCGACCAAGCCAAGTACGAGGAGGCCCTCTCCTTTGGGTCGCTTAGCCCTAAATCTAGGCGTGATACCCGCAAGATCTCTAAGGAGGTCGTAACTACTGCTGAGATGCCAAAGAAAGCCCTCTCCTTTGGTCAAGGCCTTAAACTCGCTCTGCTAGCTGAAGATGCTACACCCGTATCAACACGGCGTGTAATAGGTTGTAAGAGACCTATAGTGGAGGAACATCCAACCAACGCCGACGACGCTGCGGCCAAGGCGTTGAAACAAGCTAAGAAAAATGCCGCTCGACGAAGGAGAAGATCTATACGCCGATCATATTTGCGGAATAGCCGAGCTACTGCCCAACGCGAAGATTGCGTTTCTGAACCTTTAACCGAACTGTACGTCTCTGCTCCAGAACGCACACTTCGTGGCAATGAACCCGATTATGAACCTCGAGTAATCCAACTTAAACGCGACCCTCAGTGGTGCGTTGTTCAGTCTAGACGCACACCTCAAGAGTGCGTCTCAAAACACGACCCTCAGGGGTCTGTTCAGTCATCTAAATGCACACCACAACTGTGCGTTCAATCAAAACACGACCCTCAGGGGTCTGTTCAGTCCACCAAACACACACCACAAGTGTGCGTTAAATCAAAACCCGACCCTCAAGGGTCTGGTCAATTAACCAAACGCACACCTCAAGTGTGCGTTCAACCAAAATACGACCCTCAGGGGTTTGCTTCATCATCAAAACGCACACCACAAGTGTGCGTTCAATCAAAACACGACCCACAGAGGTCTGTTTCATCAGTTAAACACAGGCCTCGGCCTCGTGTTTATAAACCTAAACGCGACTCTCGCGTTTCTTCTCAAGAACACGACATGGTCCGTCGAGTTCAAGAGAATCAGCATGAATTTAAAGTTCATGTCCAACCCACCCAGGGGTAGGGGGTTCCATCTCCACCCTCACAAAATTCTTCGCAAGTTTCTGATCTGTGTGAGCTACTGTCGAGAGGAAGGCCAACACAGCAAGTGGCTCATTCATGCCAATGTGAGCGGCTTATTTCCGCCATCCTCTCCGAATGCGGCTGTTGTTCACCTACGCCTAGGCAATCCGTGTTCAACAGATTGACGAATGTCGTTAGACCTGCTAAACGACAACGTCGCCACAAAAAGAAGACCTCTGAAATCGAATATCCCGAGGTTACTATTAACATGATCGGCAGAGGAAAAGCCTCACAACCCGATTCTGATGAGTCACAAAAAAGTCATTCCCTGACTATTCGGGAAATTTGTGATGAGTTCGAGGGAGTATACCGACACACTCGGACTCGGACATGAGCTATCCGTTCGGTTAACTATCAAAAGTTAGCCAAAGGGATTACGTCAAGTGATGAACATTCGGCAATAGCCGAGTCTCAATCTTCAAGCTCTGTCGGAGCACAATAGGTTTCTGCTTATATGACAGGAAACCCCGAAGACCTAGTCAAAAGAGTGGACGAACATCACGTCATACTCCAAGCGCAACAAGAAACACTTCTTCAGATGAAGGATATGTTGGCTCAGCTCCTGGCTGAAAAAGGCCAAAAACCTGAATCTTCCCGGAGGACAACCTCCAAAGGGAAACAAAAAGTGACCGAACATTCAGATCGTGAGACTCACAACTTGGAATCCTCTTCTGAAAATGAGAAGGAGATGGAAAAAGAGCTACACCCTCAGTCCTCTAATGTGGATGAACTGGAGGCTCGCCTCAATGCAATCGCCAACAGAAGCGAGCTCCGCGAAGAAGGTGTGGTGCGGCCTTATCCTGCTGAGTGGGACACAGCTCCATACCCACCAAAGTTTAAAGCTCCAACCTTGCAACCATTCGATGGCACAGGATCACCAAATCAGCACATCTACTACTTCAAGTCTCAGACTGGAGATGTGGTGGCAAACGACGCTATCCTAACACGCTTGTTCATCGGCACTCTTAAAGGAGTGGCCTTTGAGTGGTTCATGAAATTGCCTGCCGGATCTATTCAGAAATGGGTAGATTTGGAAAGGCTTTTCTTGGCCAGGTTCTTCGAGGACGATACAGAAGTTTCGGTTCCGACTCTTCTCGCCACTAAGCAGAAGAAGGGAGAATCCATCAAGACATATGTGGAGAGATTCTGTAGCATGGCGTTGCGATGCCCTTCAGGTATGACCCAATCAACTTTGGTTAAAACTTGCAGGCACAACTTGCAGACTCAGCTCCTTGCTCAGATGGGGGTAGCGGAATGTCGCTCCTGGAGGTAACTGGTATTGCAAGGAGAACAAGCCGAAGAGATTGTCGCTCGAGTTAAAGCCGAAGAAGCTGCGCAACCGAAGCCGCAACAGCAACGCAATCAGCACAATGCCCAGCGGTCTAAAGGAAAGGAGACTTTGGCAGCCGACGCCGACACACGGGTACCACCACCTGCTAAGCAAGGCAAGGGACCGCGAAGAAGCTGCGCAACCGAAGCCGCAACAGCAACGCAATCAGCACAATGCCCAGCGGTCTAAAGGAAAGGAGACTTTGGCAGCCGACGCCGACACACGGGTACCACCACCTGCTAAGCAAGGCAAGGCACCGAATCAACAAAGAGCACCCAAGAAATATTCATTTAAAGAGGATCATGTAGATACCTTGTTCCAGTTACTACGAAAGAATAACAAGCTATAGCTTTCCGAAATCAAGAAGCCGGATGAAGCAGGAAAAGTGGATGATCCTAATTATTGCCGCTATCACAGATTCCTAGGACATCCTACCAGAAGGTGTTATGTCTTTAAAGACATCCTCCAAAATTTGGTGAATGCTAATGTGCTTACCTTGAAGCTAGAGCAAAAGACCGTATCCACCAATATGATAGCGGTCCAATTCGGTGACTTCCCTCCGGTAGCGGCCGCAGATGGTGTTGTCCCCATTCATAAAGGAGAAATACACCTGAAAAACACTGACTTGTATAGTCAGAAGGACAAGGGGTTGGTACCCCTCACTACCCTTAAAGGGGAGATCATGTAGGTACATCCCGACCTGGTAGAAGATTGGCAGAAGACGAAAACTACGTCCAAAAAGAAGAGAGGAAAAGCTAAGTCATCCAACATGATTAGTCCCTCTGTTAATGAGAATGATGATCATCTCAAACCTCTTACTGACTCAGAAGAAGAGAGGATTGCCCTGGCAGCATACCCAGGAGACAACCCTGGCACTCGGTCTGAAAAGGCTTACTTGAGAGACTACAACCAGAATACTCAAGAAACCGACGAACAGCCCCAAGACGCTGGGGGTTCTGTACCAAAGAAGCCGACCGATAAAGAGAAACAAAAAGAGCTCCGGTTCAACAAAAATCTCCACCAGGAATCCGGGGAGTCGAGCACTCCCTTCCAATTCAATGTCATGGCGCAGCTGGCTAACATACCGGCCAGGATTACTCTGTATGAGCTCTTGAGGTTATCCAAAACTACCAAGGAAGCTCTAATCGAAGCCTTAAAGAACACGGAGAGCTTCATCACCCAAGTCACTCCAATTCCCGAAGCTTCTAAAGATCAAACTTGTCGGCAATGTCTGCAAGCGGCGAGAAGTTTACCCTGCATATCATTTACTCAAGAAGACATGCAGGTCAAACACAAGCACGACATACCACTGTACTACACAGGGTATATCGGATCCTCCGAAATCAGTCGTGTCCAAGTAGACCCAGGCTCAGCGCTCAGCATCATGCCTTATAGGGTCATGCAGGTCTTAGGGATTCTCATGCATCGACTGAACACTACTCAGACTACCATCTTCGGGTTCAATGCAAACAGCACTCGGCCCCTTTAAACTCAGATGCCAGATCGGAGATCTTAGGTCCGAAGTGACTTGTTACATCATAGATGCGGACACGTCCTACAACCTTTTGCTAGGACGACCATGGATACATGCAAACCGCATTGTCCCATCTACCCTACATCAGGTCATGAAGTATGCTAATGATGAGGGAGAAGTTCGAACCTTAATTGTGGAAAAATACCCTTTCTGAGGAGTGAAAAATTTCCACACCGACTCCGTCTTCTATTTAGAGTCCCAGGAGAAAGAAGATGTGGACAGTGGTAACGAAGTTGACATCAAACCAGATCCTGATGAAGATTGTCTATGGGAGTTAAACCTCGATGTAATGGGTCAGGATGAGAGCAATAATAATGTACCGAGTGAGGGCGAATGGTGTATTAATGAAGGTTTTATTTTGGCGTACTTGTTTGATGTGTCCTCTAAAAATAAACAAATAGAAAATGATCCTAATGCAGGTACCAACTCATGGCACGCACTGTGCACAGATACATCACTCACATTGCTAATCGAGTCATCCCTCGCGTCAGACGAAGAAGCAGAAGATGCACAAAAGGCTTTCTTCAAAGTCCCGTCCAAAAGGAAAGGGCAGAGGCCGATTCATTTTGGTAAAGTTAAACCCGAACAACTCAAACGAGGAAGTTCAGAGGAAGATGACGGAGTTCCCCAATTCCATTACCACGAACCCAATTCTATATATTTAATGAAACGAATGAGGTATAACTTTAATGAAAAACATGGTTTAAACTTTGGGAAAGGAAGGCGAACCCCGATTCGAATGTCTCTAACCCCTGAAGGAAAACCCCCGTATTATTATCAAAAAACCGAAAGAGGCTTAGGTTATGTCACAACTCCCTCTGCCTCAGAAAATGAAATAAGTAATTATCTACGTCAGGACCATTCATCCGGGACATCTTCCTTGGAATCCGACGTCAGTGTCGGACCTTTCTTTAAAAATCTGACTGTGAACATGGTTTCAACTAGTCATCCAGATGAAGACGCAGGGGGTGATGAAGGATTAATTGAATCAACTGACGATCCTTGGATCAAACGCCTCAACATCTTGTGGGATATGTGCTTCGAACAACGCGAACCACCCACTGAAGATAAAGTGATCCAGGTCAACATGGGAGATGAATCTAACCCTAAGCCTATCTTTATAGCCGAAGACTTATCATCATCCGAAAAAAAGGACCTTATATCTCTCATCCGAGAATATATAGATGTCTTTGCTTGGAATTATGAAGATATGCCTGACCTGGACCCAAAAGTTGCCATGCATCGGCTTAACATCGATCCGGATGCAAAACCCGTTAAACAACAGCAACGTTGGTTTCGTCCAGAGATCATGGAAGCAATTGAGTCTGAAGTTAAAAAGCTTATAGACTCGGGCTTTGTTAGGGAAGAACAACACTCGGACTGGGTGGCCAACATTATTCCAGTTCCCAAGAAGAACGGTAAGGTCCGGATATGCATTGATTTCCGTGATCTTAACGCAGCTTGTCCCCAAGAAGAACGGTAAGGTCCGGATATGCATTGATTTCCGTGATCTTAACGCAGCTTGTCCAAAAGACGCGTTTCCTCTTCCTATCACTGACGTCATGATCGATAACACCTGCGACTATGAAAGGATGTCTTTTATGGACGGATTCTCCGGGTACAATCAGATCAAGATGCACCCGGAAGACAAAAAGCATACTGCTTTTAGAACACCAATGGGGGTGTATTGCTACACAGTGATGCCCTTCGGTCTGAAAAACACAGGTGCAACCTATCAACGTGCAATGAATGTCATATTCCATGAACACTAACGTAAGAAGATAGAATGCTACATTGACGATATAGCAGTGAAAAGCCAACATAAAAGGGATCATCTTACAGACTTGAAGACAATGTTCGACATCATACGAGCACATCAAGAAAAGCCAACATAAAAGGGATCATCTTACAGACTTGAAGACAATGTTCGACATCATACGAGCACATCAACTGAAGATGAACCCGACAAAATCATCTTACAGACTTGAAGACAATGTTCGACATCATACGAGCACATCAACTGAAGATGAACCCGACAAAATCATTCCTTGGAGTATCAAGCGGCGAATTCCTAGGATTTATCATCACATCCAAGGGAATCTCTCTCGACCCTGAAAAAGTGCGTGCTATCCAAGGCATGCCACCTCTAAAGAATCTTAAAGAACTTAGGGGCTTGCAAGGGAGGCTAGCCTACATTCGGAGATTCATATCGAATCTTTCAGGGCGATGCCAACCCTTCTCTAAGCTCATGAAGAAAGGAGTATCCTTTGTTTGGGATAGGGAACATCAAAAAGCATTCGAGGAGATTAAGAGATATCTCACTCAACCACAAGTTCTCGTAGCCCCAATATCAGGAAAGCCATTCCTGTTGTATGTGAGAGCCATGGAGGATTCTCTTGGAGCTTTGTTGGCCCAGAATAACGATCAAGGGCAAGAGCAAGCCATCTACTACTTAAGTAGAACCATGATGGGAGCTGAACACCGGTATAACCCAGTCAAAAAAGAATATCTCGCTTTGGTATTCGCAGTTCAAAAGATGCGACATTACCTAGTTGGACAAACGATTCACATCATCTCTAAGGTGAATCCCTTGAGAGTGCTGATGACGAAGTCATCATCTCTAAACTGCTGACTAGCCAAATGGGCCATTCTCTTGTCACAATATGACATGCAATTCATGCCCCAAAAAACGGTCAAGGGTCAAGCATTGGCAGATTTCTTAGCTGATCACCTGGTGCCAGGGACATCTAAGTTGTTTGAAGAATTACCCGACGAAGTCGCTGAAGCTTGTGTAACTCAAGAAACTACGCAAGTGTGGAAATTATTCTTCGACGGTACATCTAGAGCAAATCCTCATGGGGCAATTACCGCAGGATTGGGGGTCGTACTCGTTTCCCCGAACAGCCATATGATCCCAAGAGGGTTTTCCCTAATCGAGCCCTGCACCAACAATGTAGCCGAGTATAATGCTCTGTTATTAGGAATGCAATTTGCCGAAGAACTTAATATTCAGCACCTCGAAGCTTACGGTGACTCTCAGATCATCGTTAATCAAGTCTGAGGGGAATACGAAGTACGTCATGAGGATCTAATCCCGTATTAGTTCGCAGTGCTAAAGCAAGCTAAGAAGTTCGAAGGTTTCTTTATTGAATACATTCCACGGGCTCAGAACGCGTATGCGGACGCTTTAGCCTCCTTGGCAACTTCATTAGCATTGCCACCAGGGGCTGAAACGATGATTCTAGTCACAGGACGCGAGCTATACTGTTACAAAATTCCTATAGAGGAAAACCCAGACAAGACAACGACAGGAGAAGTATGTACAACCTCTATGGAGTTCGAATCTAGGGATTGGAGATTTCCATATATCGACTACGTCCTATATGGAATCCTGCCCGATGATCCTAAGGAAGAAGCCTCTATCAAACGAAAGGCCCTCCGATTCTATTACGATGCAGTTTCTCAAATCCTGTATCATAAATCATATGATGGAGTTTTGCTTCGATGCCTCTCTCGGAAGGAAGCAAAAGAAGCCCTCAAGGAAGCTCACGACGGAATGTGCGGAGCTCATCAGCCCGGAGCTAAATTAGGAGATCGCCTCCGACGAATCGGCTATTATTGGCCAAAGATGTTCTCAGACGCAGTTGACTACGCTAAACGTTGTCACGCGTGCCAAATTCATGGGGACTTCATCCACCAAGTACCTGGGAACCTGCACCCCACATCGGCGTCCTGGCCATTCGAAATGTGGGGTATGGATATCATGGGACCGATTTCTCCTCCGACGTCTAAGGGACACCGGTTCATTCTAGCTGTGACCGACTATTTCTCCAAATGGGCAGAGGCAATCCCGTTGAAAGAAGTCAAGACGTCAAATGTAATTAAGTTCATCAAACATCACGTCATCTACCGTTTTGGAGTCCCGAGACGAATAGTTCACGACAACGGGACACAATTCGTCAGTTTTGGGTTTCAGAGATTTTGTGATAAATTCAGAATCCAAAGTGTCGCATCTACGGCGTATTATCCGCCAGCGAATGGTCTGGCAGAAGCTTTTAACAAAACCATTGTGAAACTTCTCAAAAAGTTCGTTTCTAAGAGCCGACGTGATTGGGACAAAAGACTCGGCGAATGTTTGTGGGCCTACCGCACAATAGTGAGGACCCCTACGAGAGCTACACCATTCTTTTTAGTATACGGCTGTAAAGCTGTATTACCACTTGAGATTCAAATCCCTTCCCTGAGAGTCGCAATTACAACTGGACTAACAGAAGAAGAGAAACATCAACGACGTCTGCAAGAACTTGAAGCCTTAGACGACAAACGACTTCAAGCTCAGTAACAGATCGAATTATATCAAGCCCGTATTTCTAAAGCCTACAACAAAAAGGTTAAAGAATAGATTTTTAAGAAAGGCGATCTAGTTTTGGCCAACAGACGACCCATGGTAATGACCCACAAAACCAAAGGGAAGTTCAATCCCAAATGGGAAGGGCCCTTCGTAATAGAATCAGTCTATTCGAATGGAGCTTATCGCCTCATTGATCAAAAAGGAGACAGGCTCATGATGCCAATTAACGGGAAATTTCTTAAAAGATATTTTCCATAAATCATGCAGCCCCCTAAATTCCAGCCAAGTCAGACTGGGGGTTGCCAATTCATAGTGTATTTCGGGAATAAATTTTTATTTTCATGTCTTGTATGTCGTCATGTTAACATTACACCTCTGACGATTAAAATTTTCTGGAATTATTCTAAGTAGTAATAAAGAGAATTTCGTTTTCATGCTAAGTTAACACTACAGCATTTGCATTACTTTTCATTGTCCTGAACTAGATTTCAACAAAAGAGATGATGAAATGCAAAATGATATCATTTTCATTCAATATTGTTAATTTGAATATAAAATAAAGACAATCGAAATGAAAATGATACAAACTTATTCCCTAGCTACAAAGCAATGCAAATCCTAGGCGTTGGGGCCCATCAGCCTAAATGACTTGAGCTTAGACTTCAAAGCCAATATTTTCTCCTCACGAGCCTTTTTGACCTCCTCTGTTATCTTGCTCTTGAGCTCCTCTTCATTTGGTGCTGCTTCTGCAATCTCTCGCCTAATCTTATCGGCAGCAACAAGTTCATCGCAATAGCCTTTGAAAAGCCCGTCACAGTAAGCAGCTAACCCTTTTATAACTTCCATATCGTCAGCTAACTGAGCATTTATCTGAGGTAGCTCAACACCAGCACGGGTAAGCTCTGCTGCAGTATCTCGAATACCCGTAGCAAAACTACCTAGGTCCACTTGTACTTGGAGATGTTCCCCACGCAAGCGGGCAATACGAGATTCTGTTTCAGACAGACTCTTCTGAAGAGCCTCTTGGTGTTGTACTTTCAAAGCTTTGGCCTGAGAAAGAGCCCGATCCACTTCTGGTTCTATGTCGTCGCGTTGTAACATTGAAAGGAATTCCAATTCATATTCCAGAATAACAATGCTCTCACGACAATTGTCAGTCCATAATGCATTCCCCTGGTTTCTAATCTTGGCGAGACACTCCAGCAGATAGGGTTCAAAAACCTTGAAACTCACGTCCCCGAGGCTGACGACGTCGATAGTCATTTGCATCCAATGCTCTAATTGTTCGATAAGCTTCCTCAAAGTTTCCGAGCTTGGGGGTGAAGCAGTCGGATAAATAAAGCAATTCGCATAATCAGTGCGAGTGGGGCGATGGTCAGCTTCAGAAGATAATTTTTCGGGCATATTTGACAATGAGCCTGGGGTGGCCGACCCCTGCCCACCTGTTGTCATCTCAAGACTGGGAGGAGCATCTTGAAACATAGTATCCCCTCTGTTCTCAGGAGATGCAGCACGCGCCGACCTTATGCCATCCCCCATCAACTTGGCTTTATTGGAATTCTT
Source organism: Asparagus officinalis (assembly GCF_001876935.1). Classification (NCBI taxonomy): domain Eukaryota; kingdom Viridiplantae; phylum Streptophyta; class Magnoliopsida; order Asparagales; family Asparagaceae; genus Asparagus; species Asparagus officinalis. Next base: position 99,488,060 of record NC_033801.1, on the reverse strand, counting down.
AGTTGCGCTGGGTTTTCGCTTGCGAATTCTCTTTTCATATTCGCCTTCCTCCTCAGCAGTAAGATCCCGCTTCCCTGATGATCTCAAGGAGCGAGGCTCATGAGGGGGTGATCCCTTGAGAACCTCTTTAGTGTCCTCTTCTTCAGAAGGCTTAGCAGCGGGTAATTCCTCTGGGATCTCCTCGATTCCGACCGCCTCTCGTTCGCAGGACAGATAATCCTCTATCCCTGGTAATCGAGTCCTGGCGGAACCACTTCTCGATTTATAAAGCTCCCGGATTTCATTTATGCATGAAGCATATATATCATATTCGGGGATTTGAGAATCTTTGTCAAACCAGTCACGGAAGTCAGCTACGGTTGAGCAGCTAGGTGGCAAACTGGGTAGAGTGAACTGCGCATGAGTCCCTCTGGCAGAAAAGAAATACCAAGCACGAGCACCTTCGTATAAATTCCCGATGTGAGCTAATCGCGGATTAGGGTTACCAACATAAAGCTGGTCATACCCGAACTGTCGAGCAAAACGTGAAGGGACGTATGGCTCAATTATACATCTCGCACCTAGCCGGAAAACCAGGTAGGCCACTCTGATAGTGAGAAGCCATTGGAAGGTCCCTGTGTTTAAAAGCAAGGACCCTTCGAAGACTACGTCGCCAAACTTCGGGCCTTCTTTTTCAGCCCCATCGAAACAAGGGCGGCAACAAAAAAGATCATAATTGTCTTCCAAAGACAAGAGTTGTCTAACCCGAGTTATGTACACGGTCGTCCATGTGGCTGACTCAAGCCTCTGTACGAAAGGAACAGAGGTGTCATTATCATGTATGATCCCCGTCATCAAAGAGGGACAATGCAGCACAAACCAAGCCACTAAATAAGTATAGGACATTGGTGCACGGGGTTGGGGAGTATTCCAAACTTTCCTCCCAGCAACATTCATCTCCTTGACGTCGAGGAATTCAGAAATCAAATCCCTCAAGCCTCTCTACAGACAACCTGTCATTGCAGAGAGAAGACTTAGAGGTCTCCCATGAGCCAGGAGAACGGCTGGATAGACCACCTCAACCAAGATCGATTCAGCCGGTTTCGACGCCACGACGCACCGCTTCAATCATAGCATCAGAAAGCCAGCAAGGAGAGCCGCGTCAGAGATGAGAATTGCAGCTTGATGATGAAAACTTTCAAATTCACTGTCAGCTTCAAATCCATCTTCTAAATACTTGTTCTTATAAGTAGCGTTAGGAGCCTTGATACGTGCTTTAATGCTCTTAGAAGAGCTTACAGCAAGACGGGTCACCTTCAAATCTTTTTGACCCAAATTCTAAAATAAATAATCTGCCCAGGCAGTATGCATGAGACCACCGCCACGCATCCCGGCGATCTGAGCGCAGATGTGGAAATGAAATATCAACTCCCAAAAAGTACTGTATATCTCTGGATGAGCAGTCCTCAGGGTGGAAAGCTCTTCAGTTGTTGGAACAAATTCTTCATAGGGCATTTGCCCAAAGGATAGTCCTGATACTGCATGCATCTCGTGGAGAGAAAATCCTAACTCCCCGACGGGCGTGAAAAAGGTACAGCTATCCGGATTATACCGCTCCAGCATAGCAAGGAGAAAGGGATAATTCTGAGCGATTCCGCGCCTCGTAGCCTGTACTGGTATTGTAAGGCCAGACTGAGCGAGAGGCTCCTTGAGTTCCTCAAGAATAAAATCCACCATCCGGGTCCACCAGCCATCCTCTCCTGAGAACAACCAACCAGGGGAACGAAAGGCTTGCGCAGGAAATTCTCCTCGAGCAGCAATGAACTGGCGTATGAAGATGTTCGCCGGAAGAGGTGCCTCCTGAGCAAAGTCCTTTTTCTCAAATCTGCCAGGCCTCAGACCCTTGAGTTGCCCAACAATGTGTACCCGGGACGATCGACCAGATCCAAATGAAATGTTCTCCTTCTCCTTGACAAGGTCGAAGGCCAAACCTCGGCGACAACCGACACTCAGAAAGTATGAAAGTGGGTACATTCTCTTCATACTTGGAAGAAAGAATAAACGACCATCGATTCTTCACAGCATTCAGGAATCTTCTACATACCCAACTTGGCCATCAGCAGATATATGGTCTCTGAACAAAAACGAGGGTTTGACAAATTGATCCAGACCCGCAGGGGTTTCTAGATCCAGATCAGTGATCAGAACCCTAAGGGTGGAACACCCGGCAAACCTAATTAAATGTACCCGCTCCAAGCTAGGGAAAGTGCATAGAGGAATCTCTCTGTGAAGACCAAAAGCTCTCCCCACTTCTGGATCGTCAGTATAACTAAAATGTTGCTCTGGCAGAAGTGGCACGTTGGGAAAAAGCACTGCGCAATCAGGAACAAATAGTTAGTAACAGAAATAGATTGCTAACACAAAAATTGGGTTATAACACGAAAGACAAATTCTACGTGTCAAGCCTTAAACACAAGGGCCAACCCTTGTATCAATACTTGAACGCAGAGGTTGAACCCTGCGTTGTAACACTTGAACGTAGAGGTTGAATCCTGCGTTGTGATATTCAGACGCAGAGGCCAAGACTCATGTTCAACATAGAGTCTTAACTCTATGTTTTCTAAACGCAGAGTTTTAACCCTGTGGTCTCCAATTTTAACTTGGAGTCTTAACTCTACGTTTTCTAAACGCAGAGTTTTAACCCTGCGGTCTCCAATTTTAACGTGGAGACTCAACTCTACGTTTTCTAAACGCAGAGTTTTAACCCTGCGGTCTCCAATTTTAACGTAGAGACTCAACTCTACGTTTTCTAAACGCAGAGTTTTAACTCTGCGGTTTCCAATTTTAACGTGGAGACTCAACTCTACGTTTCCTAAATGCAGAGTTTTAACTCTGCGGTTTTTCAATTTTAACATGGAGTGGCAACTCTGCGTTTTTGACAGAAACGAGTCATCTTCCTCGTTGACAAGAACCCATCTAGGGCTTTCAGAAAACTTGCCGAAACAAGTTACCATGGCCACCACTTACCACAGCAGCAGGGCCCGTATGACAGCGACGGCAATGTCGAAGCGCTCGTGAGAGCTGCAATATCACCGGTGTTCTCGACCGGTGATGTCTCCAAAGCCGCCTTGGCGATCTTCTTGGAACCCGAACTCATCCTCCTGGGCGCCATGCGTGTAGGTGATCGGAGAAGACGGAGTTCGTCGGAGAATCAATTAAAACTCAAACGAGAATTCTCGTTCTTGGAATCAAACCAAAAGTAGAAAGAGTCAAATGACTCTTGATGTGACCACACAGGTCTATTTATAACAGCCGCCAAGCTGTTAAATTGGTGCGGGATTCTAGGAGAGAATCCCAACCATCGTTGAAACGCTATCTTTCGCGTTTACAGATAAGGTCGGTTGGACTTTAACGCAAAGTTCACCTCTGCATTCAAATTCTTCAAACGCCAGGCCTAGACCTGCGTTGTGATGGTTCTTAACTCTGCGTTTCGAACCTCAAACGCAAAGGTTACCCTTTTTGCGTTGCCAATCCTAAACAAAGAACTCACCTTTGTATTGCCAAACGTGACACTTATTCGTTAAGTTCATGAATTCTTTTAAACAGAACATTGTTAAACTATTGTATTTCTTCAGCAAGATCTAAATTTTTGTCAGGTTAATATTACACTCTAGACGATCATCATCCTCACAGAGTTTGAATTTAGCTGACATCAATATCTATACGGCTATAATTCCTCTGTCAGAATCCACTTATCAATTCTCACCAATGGAACGATAAGTCTCCAAAATCATTCAAACCATGATCAATTTACTAACTCTCCCCAACAGAGTAGTAAATGTCCAATTTATCGGCTCACTTTAATAGAGTGATAAAATTCCCCAAATCTTGTTCAAACCACAAGTAATATGATTCATCACTCCGACGATAAAACATTTAGCAATCCTCCCAAGCGAGACGCAAAATATCTCCCCCCAGATGTCACGTTAATATTACACCTCTGACAAAATTAACTTATCGACTCTCTCCAATAGAGCGACAAGTCCTCAAAATTGCCCTGATTGTAATATTTCTTCTTGTCATGTTAATATCACACCTCTGACAAAATCAACTTATCGACTCTCTCCAATAGAGCGATAAGTCCTCAAAATTGCCCTGATCGTAATATTTCTTCTTGTCATGTTAATATCACACATCTGACAAAATCAACTTATCGACTCTCTCCAATAGAGCGATAAGTCCTCAAAATTACCCCGATCGCAATATTTCTTCTTGTCATGTTAATATCACACCTCTGACAAAATCAACTTATCGACTCTCTTCAATAGAGCGATAAGTCCTTAAAGTTGCCCCGATCGTAATATTTCTTCTTGTCATGTTAATATCACACCTCTGACAAAATCAACTTATCGACTCTCTCCAATAGAGCGATAAGTCCTCAAAATTGCCCCGATCGCAATATTTCTTCTTGTCATGTTAATATCACACCTCTGACAAAATCAACTTATCGACTCTCTTCAATAGAGCGATAAGTCCTCAAAAGTGCTCCGATCGCAATATCTTTCTTGTCACGTTCAAATTACACCTCTGACAAAATCAACTTATCGACTCTCTCCAATAGAGCGATAAGTCCTCAAAATTGCCCCGATCGCAATACTTCTTCTTGTCATGTTAATATTATACCTCTGACAAAATTAATCCATTAACTCTCTCCAATAGAGTGATACATCCACAAATCTCTGTTATGTTAACAAGATACCTCTAACAGTTCCAACTCGTTTGAACCAGTTAATTCTTCTCCATAAGAATAACAAATGTTCATATACACATCCCCAATAGATTAAGATTTTCTGAAATTATCGTGAACGATAATAAAGAGAATTTTAAGTTGGCACTTGCAGATTTCTTTCAGTGTTGATAATAAAAAATATAACACAGGAAGAATTCTATTGAGCGAATCACATCCTAAGGGAGTGACGAGTATTCATCCCCAACAAGTTAAAATACTTCTAGAATTATCTCAAAAGATAATAAAGGAAATTTTATAAATTGAGCATTTCTCATATAACTTCATTGTTGCAAGTCAGAACACGACACATGCAATAAATAGAAAAAAGCCAAAATCACTTTTTTTTATTTTACTCAGAAATATTAAGAAGTGATACAAAAGCCCTATTCTCATCAAACAAAAGAAGCAATACACGGTTAAGCTTCCGGATCAGTAAAAGTGAAAGACGCAAGCCGGGACTTAATAGCAGATAGTCTTTCTTCGTGAGCGGCCTGCACCATTATCTCGGCTTTCTTCTTAAGGGCGATCTCATACGGCGCCATCGCAATAGCTGTCTTTTGGATAAGTTCAAGGTCCTGGACCGACGAACGATAGGTGGCGTAGGACTTCACGCTTTCTAAAGTGAGCCTCTTTAAAATCTCTTCTTCTCGCGCCAGCTCAGCCCTGTGTCGAGCTATCTCCACCTCTAGTCGATCAATGGCCGTCTTGGACGTTTGTACGGCAGCATTGGAAGCATCCACAGCGTTTTGCTTTTGAATGCATTGCCCTTGTAAAGATGCCATCTCAAGCTCCCTTTCGGTGATAGTTTCTTGAAAAGTTTCGTATTGGCGAGTTGCTTCAGCCATTAGGCCATCAAAAACTAATGTAGTCTGGGCAGCAAGATCGACGCAACACAATTCTTCCAAAGCCCTCAGATCTTTTTCTAACCGAGAGATGTTCTCGGAGTATTGCTGAAACCAGCGAGCGTCTTCAACGTATCGAATGTCGTTCAAAAAATACATAAGTATGGGCTTAAAAGAATCAAACGAAGCTCGTCCGGCACTGACTCCCTCAATCGCCATCTTCATCGTATCCTCCAAAGGTCGTATGAGAATTTTAAGCATGGAGGGAATGAATGCTGGATTTAGAGATGCCACAGGAGATGCAATCGGAGAGCCTAAAATGGTGGACCCTGACGCCAGAACTGTCGGCGACGATCGTGAAGAAGTTGGGGAAGCCATAGAAACATCCAATTGTGAAGGACTTGAAGGAAGAATCATGAGCGCCCCTGCCTGGGTTGAACTCAGTGCACTCTCCGTCCCCGCAGACTTAAGAGAAATCATTAGCGTGGGGGATTCTTCTTGTAAAGAGGTAGTCGTTACCGGCGTTGGCTCGGGGAGAGAAACAACTGCTACTTGCTGTTTGGGAGAAAAAGTCTTATCAGCGGCCTCGTGAGTTGGAGAACCTACACAAAAGAGCAGTTAGTACAAAAGAAAGATAAGTCTAGAGAAACCAGCGGGCATGATCTTTACCAAGAGGGGAGGAAGGAATATAAGCAGACGCCTTGTCAGAAGAAGGTGGTGGCGGATCAGCCCAGCCGGTGGAATCTTCATCACTTTCACCTTCCTCCTCATTACCATCACCTTCCTCCTCATCAGCATCACCTTCCTCCTCATCAGCATCATCGCTATGGGAAGAAGTCCCGTAGTCTAACGGTTCCTCATCATATCATCGCTATGGGAAGAAGTCCCGTAGTCTAACGGTTCCTCATCATTCGCTGTCGATAATCCAGGAGAACTTGCAGTGGCATCCGTTTTAGTCATAATGCCAGTCGTTGGGCTAGGAATAGCAGCCTCCGTCTGTGGCAGTAACACAGAAGCAGCAGGAGATTGACTTTCATCTGCAGGGGGCCTAGTCTCTCTAACAGGAGACACTGCAAGTGACGTCTCCAGAGTAGCATTTGAAGCCTGATCTGGAAATGGTGAAATGATAGGGTCCATGGTAGGAGAAGACTCCACATCCCCAATCAATGACTCGTCCCCGCCCTCTTCTTCCAAAGGATGATAAGAAGAAAAGTCACTGGAAAAAGCGGGACCCTTGGAGCAAAGTCCTGTGTGGAGGGGTTGATTGGCAACAACAGATTCTTGTTCCTCCTCTCTCCCAGCAGACTTGAAAGCATCCGCCATTAGTTTCTGAGAAGGAGGGTCTACTAATAGTTTCCTACGAGTACGTTTCTCGTACTGAACTGCTTCTTCTTCGGTAAGAGCCCTCTTTCCAGCTGCTTTTGTTCTTGGAGTTTTAACTGCCTTAGGGCTTGCTACTAGAGCACTCTCTGGTTCCATGTCCCCTGCTCCTTCTTCAGCCTCACCTTCATAAGATAAAAACTCATTGATTCTCTTCAGACGAGATACCCGGGATCCTATTCTGGATGAGTACATCTTCCTAATTTCCCGTAGCCCCGACAAATTCAACTTGTAATCAGGTATCTTGGAAGCTGTGTGATACTAATTACAGAAAGCTATGGAGAGGAGGGAATTAGGCATCTTGTGAGGTAACCTAAAGGTAGCTCCAGTGCAGCATGCGGTAGAGTAGTACCAGGCCTGAGCCCCTTCGTATATGTTACCAACAATTGCAAGTTGACTCCGGGGGTTCCCAATGTATAATTGATCGTACCCAAATTGCCTAGCAAATCTGTACGGTTGATACGGCTCGCTTATACATTTATCACCTTGTCTAAGGAGAAGATAACCTGGTCTAATGTTCAAGAGCCAGTGGAAAACACCTCCATCTAAACGGGTAAAACCATCCAAGCCAGCTGTATCCTGGAACACTTGCCCATAGCCACCACCTTCAAAGTCTGGGAAACAGCGAAATAGGTGATAATTGAGGTCTCTCGACAAGATTTGACGGACCCTCACTACATATGTGCCTTCCCAAGTAGCTCCTTCCAATCTCTGTACAAAAGGGACGAATCCTTCGTCCGAATAAGATGGGGCACTCATCAAAAGAGGACAGTGGGATACATACCATGCCATCAAATAGGTATACGGCAGAGGAACTCGAGGATTTGGTGTCACCAAACTTTTCTTTCCTTCAGAGTCTATCTCCTTCACCTGAATGAATTCGAGACACAACTCCCTCAAACCATGCTGCAAACAGCACGTCATAGCTGAAAGTAAGTTCACAGGTCTCCCGTGAGCTAAAAGGACAGCCAGGTAGACTACTTCTATCATCACAGCATCTACGGGCCTCGTAGGGACGACACATCGCTTTAGCCACAACATGAGAAAGCCCGCCAACAAGGCCATGTCAGAAAGAGGCACAGCAGCCTGGTGATGAAAACTTTCAAACTCAGTCTGCGCAGGGAAATCCTCTTCTAATCCCTCGTTGACATAATGGGCCGTAGCGTCGTTGATTAAAGCTTGGATCATCTCAGGGGTACTCACGCTCCGGCGAGACACAACGGCAGTTTTGTGGGACAAATTCTGGAATAGATATTCAGCCCAGGATAACTGCTTTATACCACGTCCTCGTGTCCCCGTCAGTTGGGTGCAGATTTGAAAATGACACATTACTTCCCATAGAGTGTCATAGACGTCAGGATACATCTCCTTCAAAATCCTAAGCTCATTTGACCCCAGGATGAACTCCTCATAGGGCAAGTCTCCAAAAGGAAGACCCGAAACGTCATACATTTTGTGGAGGGCAAACCCTAATTCTCCCACAGGTGTGAAGAATGTACACGTCTCCGGGTTGTATTTCTCCAGAACAGCGAAAAAATTGTAATAGTTATAGTCAATGCCGTATCTGGTAGCCATTATAGGGCAACCAAGCCCAGATTGAGCTAATGATCTCTCTAACTCTGTCATCATGAATTCCGTCATTCGTGTCCACCATCCTGTCTCGGTAGAGTGTACCCATCCAGGAGCCCTAAATACTGAGGAAGGGAACTCTCCTTTCGCGGCCAGAAACCTTCGCATAAAAGTGTTGGTTGTGCTAGCCGTTTCCCCTAAAGGATACCCCCGTGAGAATAAGCAGGGCTCCAAAGCTGACACCTGTCGATTGTAACCTACAGTGTGTACACCTGTGTAAGTCAAAGCCCCGATAGCTACCCCATCCTGCTCCCGGACAAGTTCCCAATCCATATGTCGAGGGACGGAAGCACACTGATAATAAGCGATAGGAAACATCCTATGCATATCAGGAAGGAAGAAGCGGCGATCTCCTATTTGCCTCAACCACTTATAATGGCCGTCAGTCACAATCTCTTTTTTGATGACGACATGATCGCCAAACAGGAATGTCGGTTTGGTGAGCTTTTTGCGGGAGTCGGTTTCGAATTTGGCATCTGTCACCAAAATCCTGAGTACAGCTGGACTTGGATGGGAAATCAGGGTAACACGATCCTTGTCTGCATCCTGAAAAATTGGGAGTTCTTGACGCAGATTGAATTGCATATTTACATCCACGCCACCCTCGCGCCCGAAATGGTGACGAAGAGTAAGAGGTTCGCGGGAGTAAGGCACTGCAAAAGAGAAAAGTACTCAATTAGTCAACGAGGAAATAAAACAAAGGGAACCTTAGTCAAAATCCTTAGAAAAGTGAAAGCTTTCGAACGCACAGTTCAAACCTGGCGTTGAATTTTGTCAACGCAGAGGTCGAACTCTGTGTTAAGCTTTCGAACGCACAGTTCTAAATCATAACAAGCTGGGTATTGCTTTAAAATGCATCAGAAAATGTACAGATCTATGTAAATCAAGAGCAATAATGACTAGTAGTGAAATAGGATGCTAAGAGGCATTAACAAAATTTTTATTCTTTAAAATGTTGAGGAAAACAACAATTACCACTCACATGTGACAACAGAACTATGAAGCTCAAAGTTATGCAATCTGGGGTTAAGATGCAAGGGAAAAACCCTGTGTTTGAACATCATGTCAGAAAACAAACTTTGCTAACATACGTGAAAAGTGTAAAAAATTAAAACAAAAAAAAGAATATGAATTTAGACATGAAAGCAAACCTCAAAGATAACCTAGTTCTTCATCATCATATCAGAAAAACATAATCTAAAAACCATCTGTGAGAATGATAATCAAAGTACGACAAAATGTGCTCAGATATTTGTCTACATCATCATATATCCAACACCAGTAAATGATTGATTCACAATGTTGGCTGCATACCTGAAAGATTACTTACCTCAATAAGTAAATGGTGGGACTGCCTCGCCAAAATATTGCATGTAAAATTACTGGTTGAGAATATCAGAAGAAGACAATCATCACTGCACGAAGTATATATAGACATTCTTAAATAACAAAAGCTGCGGGTTGTGCATATGTATACAAAGTGTCAATAAACAATGCTCAAGTTGGTCATCAACAATCAGTAATGCAAGAACAATGTGTTTTTAACAATTGTAGGCTGCAATATAATACATTGTTCATGCCAATATGAAATTGCCTCGCCTTAACAGTGTTAAGTTACATGTGATTGCATATATCATTTGCATGCACTCATCATAACATCATTCTAGGAATACAAAAAAGTGACAGTTTGTCATACCAGTGAGTATTCTCGATGAATGTGACACTTAAATCATGTCATGGCATCTAATGTACACCTGCAATTAACCAAAAAACCAGTATGACATAAATTAAGCTGCTTCCCTCCAGCAAAAGCATCACATTATAAATACATACAGAAACATCATGTACCCAGAATGTAGCAATGGAGCCTCGTATCCAAAAATATACAGTCATACCCACCAACTAAAATTTTACACGACATAATAACATTATGTACCTACCAACTAAAATTTTACATGACATAATAACATTATGTACCCACCAACAATCATACCCATCAACGTAGCAATGAAACATCATGAACCCACTACACTACGACATTGTTTGGGTCAGTGTGCAAAATAAAAATGACCCAACCACCTCCAAAAATATTCCTGTAAATAACAAGATAATGTTTCAGCTTAACTTAAATTAGTTGAGATAATGCAACAAAAAAAGCATTTATTGAAATGCCTACCTTCATCCCCAATCTAGTTACCTCCATCTTGTAATTTCATGAAATTGTCCAACAAAGCCCTTTGGCTAAAGTCACTCTTACCTATAAAATGTCTGGCTTTGGTTTCATTCTCAAATATGCTATCATAAAAAAGCTCAAGGACTTCTATTGGGTAAGTGTCTTTGTGCCTGAAGATAGCTTTGGACAATTTATCTATCCAGTGCAGATTAATATCTTTGATAGATGAAGAAAAGTGTTTTACTTCATCTACCATATGTCGCATGATCTCATGCTCAAAGTGTGCCTTTCTCATCCTCCCTTTTTAAGAAGATATTTTTCTAGCCTTGTCCTGGAATGTTACCTTACCGTTGTTGTTTTGGGATTGATTATCTTCATCTAAGTTGACCGTGTGAGGGGACTTTTGAGTCATAGGAATGTTGACATCATCATTGTCGTCATCCACAAGGTTAATAGGCTCATGACCACTAAATTTCTCGATGGAAGCCTTTGCAAAGTTCCCTCTTGCCTGATCATCCCCATAAATGATAGCTAGATTCTCATAATGCTTCAAAGGCTTATTGATGTAATCTTTAAGCCTGTTTTTATTTTTATCCTACATACATAAAGGTAGTTACTTGTATAATATATAGGAGAATAAATTGTAATCGTACCAAAATGAAAATGAATAGATGAACAATAACCTTTTACCTCATTCTAAGTATCAAAACCCTCGAGATCCATGACGATAGTTTGTGTTTGTTCATCCCAACCTACACCACTAATATTACGAGTAGCCTGCATATCTTGAAACCAGGAACTAATTGTTTTCATATGGTTAACAACACTTTTCGTAACAAAGGTAGTTCCAAATTACTTGTTCACTTCAGCGGCTGTCATTGCAAAAGCATGTTGCTTAAAGTTTTTATCTGGTTTAAAACCAGACTTTGCCAAATTTACAAGAAAGGGTATGAGCACGTCTTCATGAGCAGAGGTCCACCATCTGGTTAGGGCCACATTTGTAGTGTCAGACTCAATAGGAATTTTTCTTTTCTTATGGGCAAGAGATTTATATTTTCTTTGAGGGGTTGCTGAAGTTGCTATTACTTCATTTTCCACTCTTTTATTATTAACCTGAATCAAAAGTACTCCCTATAACACTAGTTGGAGATAAAACTTGTCCGGAGGAATATGAGCCTTGAAAATGTTGAGGAAAAGATGGTGGACTACTGAGCAAGTGCATGTAAGATGAAATAGGGTGATGCATAGGGAAAAGTTACCCTCATAATGCGAAACCTTTGAGAAAACAGATGGTGGTTGCACAAATGGTGAGGATGACTGAAACAACATGAAACTACGGTTGAACACATTGAAGTTGGGGAATGAGTAGTAGTCCTCCCTTTGTCTAAATTATACCCTTCGGTGGTTGATTTATCACCCATTCCTATACTTTCAACAAATGTAATTCTCAAAAAATAAATATGAATCATAAAAATACGACAAAATGGAAATTGTAAATGATTGCAATAGATGAGATTAAAGCATCAAATAAGAAATCTCACACAAACTAAAAACAAATCAAATGTGATATCACAACAAGAACTAACTACCACCATAATTAATCAAAGTCACACAACAACATCAAAGTCTTAAGGTACACGAATACAAAACATAAAGTACTACTAAATGACCAAATCATACCCTTCGGTCGTTGATTTATTACCCATTAATCCTATACTTTCAACAAATGTAATTCCACTCATCCAAACAATGTGAGTCGTAAATTTAAGACAAAACAGAAATTGTAAATGATTGCAATAAATGAGATTAAAGCATCAAATAAGAAATCTCACTCAAACTAAAATCAAAGCAAATGTGATATCACGACAAGAACTAACTACCACCATAATAGTCTAACAACAAAGCCCTAGTCAACAACATCAAAGTCTTAAGGTACACAAATACAAAACATAAAGTACTACTAAATGTCAAAAGCCGTAGCAAATCATAAGGCAGACTCAGTGGTGACACTATGCCAGTATTTATTATAATAATCAATCCACATGTCCAAAGCGATTTGATCTCTGCAAAACTTCCACTCATCCTTTGAGGCATTTTGTTCTCTTTGTGTTTGGGACCCCGTGAAATCAATAACGTCGTTTTCTTCATCAATTCTCTCTTCAGCATCATCCTCTTTAATGTCGATGGTCCCATTGAGCAAATCATCATTTGGACCGACTGTTACAATGTAGTTATGGAGAACTGTGCATGCTAAAACGATGTCAACTTGTGCGGGGAAGGGGTAGTGGGGTTTTGCCGTGAGAATCTTGAAACGATTCTTCAAAATACCAAAGGTAGCTTCTATCTTTGACCTTAAAGATGAATGACTAATATTGAATAACTCCCTCCTATTTTGAGGCGTTCTCCCCATAAATTCCTTTAGATGGTAATGAACACCACGATATAAAGATATAAAATATGGCATAGTTGCGTACCCCGCATCGCACAAGTAATATTTACCTACATATTACACTCATAATTTTTATGAGATATGACCATGTAATTATTAGTGAGGAATATTAGACAATTGAGTAATTAATTTGAGGAGTTAACGAGATTGTTACCAGTGTAGACCCGTAAGCCATATGGTTGTGGTCTAGACAGAGCATCTTGAAGGATTTTATAGTCATTAGTCGATCCCTCCCACCCAGCTAAAACGTAGGTGAGCAGTTTGTTTGGTGTACAAGCGGCAATAATATTTTGTGTGACACATTTGCGCCCTCTGAAACACGCAACAAGGCTAGCAGGTAGCATAGCATCCACATGTGTCTCATCTATCATATCTATGCAATCCTATAGAGTACAACAACTTACTATGTTAATGTAAGATATGATTGATTAGAAAATTATTTGCATAATTTCGTAGCGTGGATGATATACCTTGTAAAATGGATAAAATGATGGATTGTTTAGGATCTCTTGGGGCACTTCATTCAGTGCTTGTTTCATATATCGGCCTTGTATGTAGGAAATAGCTTGTAATACTTTGTTGAAGTATCTACTAACTGTCTCCCCTGATCTTATAAAATATGTTCTCAAAATACAATTTTGGGATTTATGGCCCAATATTTTCAATGTAATGGCAAGTTGCTCCTCTTCTGTTATATGCCTTGAGTTCTGTAAGAGATTTTTTCCCCTCATAATCTTTGCTAGTTTCATAAAAGCACCTGAGCAGATTCTAACAAAGTTTTAACATCTATCACTATAACCGTGATATATATGATTCATCAACTCCGCCCTAGTTTTTTGCTACCTTAGTCTTTCTTCATTTGGTCCACACCGTATTGATCTACGACGACACTTCATTCTCCTAAAAAATGTCAAAATCATAACCATGACTGAAAATGCAGTCCCAACACACATTCTTATTACAACCTCTTCATCATCAAAATCATCATCTATCTACAATTGTTACTTATCAGTTAAAAAATAAAATAATATGATGCCTTTATGGCATGCTCAGCCCATTAAAGAATAAAGAGACTGCACTTGCATGAAGTAATACTATCACAACAGATGTACATGACACCAACTCACTATTAAACCCATACATGAAATATGCCGTGTAGGGCTGTGGACTTAATACACGTCAAGCTTACAAAACAAGCATCATAGATTTTAGAAATGTCATCATACCTCTCTACAAAATAAGCATCTAATACGACATGCATTTTATTTTTTTAATCATTCAAAAAATCATTAAAAATATACATGCAGTCAATTATTCTTATGGACCATATATTTTACTGAACTTGGTAGGTTTTTAGAGCTTGGTAGGTTTTTATGGACCACAAATTTAATATTTTAGATAATTGTATTATACATCACATTAATTTAAAGCAGTCGGAGTCCACTTTAGATCACTCTAAGATAAAATAATAACAAGAATTTTACTTCCACAAAGTGAGGAGAAAATTTATCTACTAATAAGGAGAGAAAAAAAATAAGATCATGGGTATTGTCACACAGTTAAACCTCCTATGTGATGATTAAACTTGGAAATTTACTGTAGAACAAACATGATAAATAGCTTTTTGTAATCTCAATCTGACTTAATAAGTTTGCAGATATGGGAAATAGACCTGCACAAGTTGAGTTTAGAAAATAAGAAAGAAAAACTATGATCAATTGTTCGGTTAAAAAATTAAAAAATTAAAAAATTAAAAATAAACAAAGGATTTGGAAAGTGCAGAAGTTGGAGAAAAAGTTAAAATTAACTAAGAATTTCTTCAACTATAGGCATGCAGCAGTAACTATGAACACATTAACACCCAAATCTCATATAAAATGTGAAGGAAAAATACTAAAAATTTTATTCATGTTGAAAATTTAACACTAAAATGCTCTCAAAACAAGGGATATGTTAAAATAAACAGAGATTGAACCTCTTGCGGTTGAAGGTGAGGGAATCCTCATTAACAGTAGAGAATCAGACTGAGCAGGTGCAGATCTGCTGACGTAGCAACAAGAAGAAGAAGAAATCACCATAAAGACCCTCCCTTTTTGCAAGATCTGTCTGAGTTCACTCAAAAACTAACTGAATCGTCATCGTCCATGCCATTCCTTTGATTTTTCATCAGCTGTAAATATAAATTGATGAAGAAATAGTGGCGAAAACTATTTTTAATCGCATAGCAATGGAGAGGGCAAGAGGCAGAAGGGCGAAAATGATGAGGAAGGCGGTGAAGAGAACCCTAATCGATTTCCTAGTTTTCCTTCCCGCTGCCTCAAAAAAATGGCCGCGCAATTATTATATTCACCGACTGGACATCTCCATGTGATTTCAGCCCCCAACCCTCTGAAATAGCATTTTTTATAAATGTGACGTGGAACCCCATTTCAGCCCCCTTTTTCTTTAAATCAATCAGCGAACCAAACGTGAGAATTAGAAATGTGTCGAAACCAAAATCCAATGTGGCACTAATGTCAGTTTTCAAATCCACCATTTCCCTCTTCTTTTGAGCAAACAAACAGCCCCATTTAGAGTTGTGTTTCACAATACATTGGAAACGACAAAATGACCAAATTGGTATATTTTCTAGAGGCCTGGTGACATGTTGATATATTTTCTTTTTATTTTATCAGATTGGTATAAAATTTCAACTCTGGCGCTATATAGGCCTTAAGTTTGGCCAGAGTCAATTTTCCGACCATTATTCTCATACGAGAGCTCACGTGACTCCGACGTGGCCTTGACGTGGACTCCAGCGTGGTGATATTTAGCGGGAATAAGCGAGCGGTTTGTCTAAAAAATCGCAGAAGAGCAGTAATTCACTCCCATTCTTTAGTTTCCCTCTCTTACCCAAATTGCAAAAGAAAATCGTAGAACCCTAGAGTGTGATGATCCCCAAATTGCAGACGATCAAAGTTCAAGGCTTCCATCTACTTTATTGTCTTTGGCGCGGAGCAAAAGGTGAGTGGAAATTTCATATTTTTGAAACTAATTAGGGTAGATTTGATGGGTTTATTGTAAATTAGGGTTTTTTGATAGGTTTAGTGAGGAGTTACGATTTTTATTGTGATATTGCAGATGAGTCTCCAAATCTTGGTTAAAATCAGACATGGAGGAAGTTTCCCGATTGCTGGTTGAAGAGTATCTTGGTGGTAGATTTGATGTTAGGTTTATAGACAAAGAGGATCTGAGCATAGAAAGATTGATTGATGAAATTAGTACAGTTGGGTATAACAATGTAAACGGCTTGTTCTATTGTGTTCCTGGTGCAGGGGTTGCAAATGGTGGATTGAGGTCTCTAAGTGATGAAGGTTCCTTCATTGAAATGCTAGAACATGCAGAAAGGGTGAAGGCAATTGAAACCTATGTTGAACATGACATTGATGAACCTGCAGAAGTTATTATGGAAGATTGTGATATGCTGTTGTTGGAAGGTGTGAGTCTATAGATAATGAGCTAATGACAATGGCGATATAAGATATGAACATAAATATGAATGAACGCCAAAGCACACTCAAACAAGCAATATGATCACGGAGTTCGGACCTTCCGTCCTACGTCTCCGCTCCCCACTCCCGGGGAGAAATCCACTATCAACCGGGTTTTCTACGTTCACCCGAATAACGTTTACACCTCACAGTATCGGTTTTCAACGCTCACCGATCAACGTCACTCCTCACACTCGGTTTCTAGCTCACCGAAAACCTCACTACACACTCGGTTTCTAGCTCACCGAAAACCTCACTACACACTCGGTTTCTAGCTCACCGAAAACCTCACTACACACTCGGTTTCTAGCTCACCGAAAACCTTACAACACTCACAAAGTAAATACAACAAATTTGTTCTCTACAATAGATGAGAACACAATGAAAGCACAACTCAAGGTTACAATCTCTCACCACCCAACTATACTATGTATGCAAATACTATAAGCTCAATGTGGGTGTGTGTAACAATGAGTAAAATAAAATCTAACTCAATTAACAAACTAGCAATAATAAGAATATGAAAACCAATAATGAAATTACTAGAGAAAAGAGTTAGAAAACTTCTCTAAGAACACAAGAAGAGGATGAAGGGGATTGAGAATGAATCCCTCAATCTGCAGTGAAAACTTTCTCCTTTGCAAACAGAAACCCAAACTCAAAACAAGCAGTAAAACCCTAAACCCTTGATTAAACTTTTCTTTTCTTTTAAAACATTTCTTAGTTAGCTTGAGAGTTGAAGACAATGGGGTATTTATACCCTCTCACAACTCAGCCAACAAACCAGAGCAAAAGACAAAACAGCCCCAAGGCAACGGTCAAAAAACTAGCCGTTGGAAGCAGAAAAATCACTCGTCGGTCGACCGGAAAATTCGTCGGTCGACCGAAAATTTTCATCGGTCGACCGGACCGGTCGACCGACAGGCTTCTGTCGGCCAGGAAACTTTTGACCTCAGGTTCGGTCGATCGGTGCGGTTGACCGAAAACAGATATGACAGAAAACTAAAAACTGTTTTGCTGATTTTAAAACCCTGTTTAAAAATATCAAATAAATTTAGAAAAATGTAAAACTTTGGGGAATGATTGTAGACATGATAATAAACATGCTACAACGACTGGTTTCGAAAAAGGACTTCCCAAATGAAAAATATCATCATTTCACAAACTAGTCCAAAACATGAAAATATGAGATACTTGAATTTTGATGTTTTGACATAAACCAACTTTTGAAACTTTGTGAAATGTTTTTATAGACTTAGTAAAACATGTATAAACTGATATTGAAGTCTATAAACTAAGAATACAATATTTTCACAAATACAATAGAAAATGAAACCTATGAGTATGTATATGAAAATATATTTGTTTCATATCTATGTAGATAAACCAAATCACAATAATAAATATGAAACATGTAATTTCATATTTATAAACATGAAAACCAAAACTTGTGTTGTATATATATGTGATTACATATATATACAAGGAAACTAATAAAATGTGTGTGTATAGATAATTGAGCTTAGAGTACTTAACACACATAATATAAATCCTAAACTACATTACCCAAGCAATCTTGATCTTCAATTAAGCTTGACTTGGTACACGTTGCGGATGAAGCTTGAACTTGATCTTTAACTATGAATTGCAAGGCTTCAACCCGACATTCCGCCAACCTCCATTGGATATCATCGTTGAAGCTCTATTCCATCCATCCTCCAACAACGTTGTTTGTCTACAATAAATACGAAAACACAAATACTAGACAAACAACATTAGTGATAAATTGTTTGTTAAACATCATCAAAACAAGAAGGCCAACAATCTCCCCCTTTTTGATGTCCCCCTTTGACAACATCAAAAAGGGGACAAAAGAATTAAGAGAGCGAAAGCTCCCCCTACAAATAAGCATAGGTGAGTATCTAACAAGTATAGAGATTGCTCCCCCTATCAAAAAGCCATATGGAATATATGCAATGAATATCATGGCAAACATATGTGAGCAAGCATAAATGAGAAATATGCTAAACACCACTCACATACAAAAAGGCAATGAGAACACAATTAGATATGTCATTATAAAATGGTGTCTCATGACAAAAACCTATAAAGCATGTATAAAAGATTTTTGAAGTCAAAAGAAGAAGAACATGAGAGTCATGCAAAAAGGTTTTCAAGTGAAAACAAATTCAACCAAATGAAATCATAAATCACAAGTAAATCACATAAAACCAAATTATCATTGATTTTTTTAAAAAAAATCAAGAGAGGCAATCATATCTAGCTCTTGAGCTAATAATAACCCATATAAATATTTTTAGCACCCGGTAAACAATGTTAGGGAGTAAACACCCAATAACTCCGGAGGGTTATATAAACGCAAGCCTCTTATCAAAATCAAAACAAATAATCATGAAAACAAAAAAGATTTAATCAATTAAAAATTTGTTTTCATAATCAAAAGATTTTAAAGCATAATTTTCAAAACTAAGAAAAAGAAAGATAAAAACATTAAAATTCTTGGTTTAAAAAATTAAATTTGTTTTGGTACCCAAGAACTCTTGGTACCAAAAGATTTAGGGACATGACCCCTATCATTTAAGCTCAAAACCTTAGGGTTATGAACCCTCTTAGGTATATGTGGTGCACTAATATGGTCAAAACAATATTCATTCAAATGACCCTTCCGATTGCAATACGTGCAATGAAAGAGATCCATTTGTTTTTGTGGACCATTAGCTCGTGCACGGGAATCATTTGCAAATAAAGATTTTCTTTTAAAATTATTTTGCAAATGAGAAACATTCTTAAACAATGGTCTATTTGACTAGATTTAGCACACTTGTCCATAAGTTTCTTATGGTTATTAATGCATATTTTTAAAGTTGAATCTAAAGATGAAATGCAATTTTTTATAAGATTCAAGTCTTCATTTTTAGGCACATCTGCAATATCACATATTGCAGATGGTGTTGGTACAGGTAACTCCATTCAATTTAACACTGTCAGACCCCCTCGAGTGGTTAATGCTAATGTACCAACATCACCCCATGAAGGAGTGCATTCAAGAGCTGGATCACAACAACAGTCATGACCAGATTTTTTACAAATTATGATGGTGGATATTAATCAGATCCTAGATCAAGTGGTGATGAAGGTCCCATAATTATGCAGGTAACTCCATTCAATTTAACACTGTCAGACCCCCTCGAGTGGTTAATGCTAATGTACCAACATCACCCCATGAAGGAGTGCATTCAAGAGCACGATCACAACAACAGTCATGACCAGATTTTTTACAAATTATGATGGTGGATATTAATCAGATCCTAGATCAAGTGGTGATGAAGGTCCCATAATGGCAAGTGATGAGGATGAAACTCTTGTCCAAAGTTTACAAAAAAAGCAGCAAAGGTCAAATATCCATTTTTTAATGAAGAAATTGACATGAAAAATGTTAAATTGACAGTAGGATTGAAGTTCACGTCAAGGGAAATATTAAAAGAAGCAATATTGAATTACTCCATACAAGAACACTATGACATTGTTTATAGAAAAAATGATAAGAGGCAGTTGAATGTGAATTGTGCACTCTGTCATTGGCAGCTAAATGCTACACCATGTCGTGATGATGCTAGTGCTTGGAAAATCAATAGTATGCACCATTATCATACTTGTAGCAGGACATTCAAGAATAGGCTAATCACTGAAGGTTGGCTTGTAGGAAAATTTATTGATAATTTTTTAAGGGATCCTAAGTTCAAGCCCAAAGACATGAAAGCAGACATGAAAACACAATATGAGATCATAGTGGATTTAAGGAAATGTAGGAGGGCAAAGAGTAGGGCTTTGAATGTAGTAGATGGTTTGTTTAAGAAGCAATATGGCTTGTTAAAGCTATACATGAGAGAGATCTTAAGGAGTAATGTTGGAAGTAGGGCTGAGCATGGTTCGGTTCAAACCGAAAAAATCGACCGAACCGATCCGAACCGACCCGAAAAAAGCGGTTTTATGAATTGGGCGGTTCGGGTCAGGTTGAAAACTTCTCAAACCGACCCGACCGACCCGACCGAATATTTTTCCGTTTCCCCAATTCTCAAACCCCCTACCCGTATACCCGACCCAGCCCCAAACCCAAAAGAATCAGAACTCTCAAGTCCTAACCCTAACCTCATTTCCTCTCCTAGACTCACAGTCCCAGCCGTCGCCCTCGTTCCCAATTCTCTCTCTCACTCTAGTCTGTCCGCCTCTCTCACTCTCTCTCACTCTTCTCAGCCGACAGCCGCGGCCGAGGTATAACATCTCAGTGATCTCTTTTGCTCTTCTTCAAGCTTCCTTCTCATTCAATATTTCAATGTTGACATAATTTGATTTGATTATTTCTTAGACGATTTTTTTTTGTTGTGGATTTTTTTCTTTTACTCGGGATCTATTATTCCGCATCTTCAAGCTTTTCTTGTCATGTGAATTTTTTAAAATTTTATTTTCATTTTTATCCTTGACTAGTGTTTTAGCTTTGTTTATATTTTATTTTCTTGTCTTTAAGTTTCTGTTTATATCTAGATTTCAAAGTATTATAGCTTTGTTAATTTATCATGTATCTTTTTTTCATTGCTCTGAAGAAATCAAATTTATAGCTTTGTTAGTTCAATTGTTCCAAGCTTCTGAACTCGAAATCTTTTTTCAAAGTATTATAGCTTTGTTAGTTCAATTTGCTCAAGACCAAATTGTCGGGTTGAAAACTTTGTTAGTTCAATTTAGTTTGGTCATGATTTTTTTACCCGACAGAACTCCATACCAGTGTGTTAGTTCAATGCATGCTTTGTTAGTTCTGAACTCTTCCATGTAAGTTTTGAACTCTAACATGTTAGTTCTAAACTCTGCCACTGTCAATTGAGCTAAGGATTCGAAAATTGAGCAATTAGATCAATCAAGTATCCAAGCTTCTGTTTATATCTAGATTTCAAAGTATTATAGCTTTGTTAATTTATCATGTATCTTTTTAATACTGTTACAGTTTAACAAACAAATTGAAACTAAGTGAACTACAGCCAGTTGTTTTACTGAAACCTCTGCATACATATTTCTCTTCATGACTAATAGTTGGGTCAGATACTTCTATCATCATTTCAGCCAGTTGTTTTACTGAAACCTCATTGGAAGGATTTCCTACATTGAAGATGTGACCATTAGCATAATTGGGGTTTTCCTGTCAAAGAAAATAAATCATTGGTGAGCCTGGTTTACAACAAACATATAGTTTCATCTTTTCAAGACAAAATAACTATCAGTGTCTTGGGATAAAATGTTCCTATGCATTTTCATGTTAGTGATGTCTTCTGTGATTTGTCTCTTCTATTTACAGTTTTCATGTTAGTGATGTTATCATGTTAGTGATGTCTTCTGTGATACGTCTTGGGATAAAATGTTACTATGTAAACTTTAACTCTACTTCCCACTTGCTTCTATATTCAATTGGTGCTTATTTCATGATGTTATATGAACAAAGGCAACTGGCTTTGTGTTTGCTTTCAAAAAATCAATGTCAACAACTTGCTGCTGTGTTTATTTGCTTGGATGCCTGGATATAAACTCTTGGGACAAGCAATATTTGTGCCTTTGATTGTTATACTTGATAAAGTTAGAACCGAACAAACCGAACCGAACCGCACCGAACCGATTTGCAACGGTTCGGTTCGGTTTTGAATTATAGGTGGTTCGGTTCGGTTGTTCAAATTTTAGTAAAAACCGACCCGACCCGAACCGTGCTCACCCCTAGTTGGAAGTACATGCATTCTGAAGGTCACAGATCAAAGTGACTCATCAGAATCAGGAGTCTTTCAAAGATTTTACGTGTGCTTTGCAGGTAAAGTTCAAGTGTTTGTCAGGAAATTTTGAAGTTTTATCAAAGCTTGTATGTGCAGGTTTTTTAGGTCATACTGAATTCATTCCTGTGTTCTCAGCCATGAAAAGGGGGTTCGCCAACAATTGTAGAACTATATTTGGACTTGATGGGTGCTTTCTTAAACATGCATGTGGTGGGCAATTGCTAAGTGCAGTGGGGAGAGACGACAGTAATCAGATGTGGCCAATTGCGTGGGTTGTTGTGGAGGGTGAAACAAGGAGCTCTTGGGAATGGTTTATGAGAATCTTATCCAATGATCTCAACATGGGAGAGGGAGAGGGATGGATAGTAATTTCAGACCAACAAAAGGTAAGGATAAATTTCATATCATATTCAATTTAATCTCTATCTGGGCTACATGTTTACATATCTAGGCATGTTTTTTTGTTTAACCAGGGTTTAGTTCTAGCTATACATGAAGTTTGGCCCCAAGTGGAGCATATGCAATGTGCAAGACACATTTATTCTAATTGGAGGAAAGCACATACTTGAAGAACTCTTCAAAAACAATTTTGGTATTGTGTGAAGGCAACCTCCATAGGGGATTTTGCAAGAGAGGCTGGCAAACTCAGGGATTACTCTCAAAGGGCATATGACGACTTCATGGCAAGGGATCCTCACACTTTTTGTAAGTACCATTTTAAATGTCATAGCCAATGTGACAGTGTTGATAACAATATGTCCGAAACCTTCAACTCATTCATCCTTCTTGCAAGATACAAGCCAATAATTTCTATGCTAGAAGACATTAGACTTGCCATGATGGATAGGATGCAGATAAAAAGGAAGTTGATTACGCAATTTGTGAAGACATTAGACTTGCCATGATGGATAGGATGCAGATAAAAAGGAAGTTGATTACGCAATTTGTAGGTGAGATTGCCCCAAGAATAAGCAAGAAAATCAAAGAGGGATATCAAGAACAATTGCATTGTCAAACATGTTGGTCGGGAACAAATAACTACAGTGGATTTGAGATACATCACAGAGGGATTGGCCATGAGGTTAACTTAGGTGAAAATACATGTTCTTGTAGGGTTTAGGACTTGACTGGAATTCCATGTCCCCATGCCATTAGTGCAATATTGTTCATGAGAAAGAATCAAGAAGATTTTGTTGCTCATTGGTACAAAAGTGAAGCTTACAGAAATGCTTATGAGAGCTTGTTAAACCCTGTGCAAGGTACCAAATTTTAGGACCTTCAACAGGAGGGATTTGTGTTGCATCCTCACAGTATTAGGAAGCCAATGGGGAGGCCCAAACATGCTAGAAGGATGGACCCTTCAGAAAGTCCAAGAAATCAATTTAAGGCATCAAGGCAAGGTGTGCAAGGACGATGCACCCATTGTGAATCAATTGAACATACACAGAGAAAGTGCCCCACTGCACCACTAAGGCAACAAGCTACACAAGTAAGCTTATTTTTTTTGCAGCTGTATTTTGTGTTCTTTAAACAACTTAAGCCTTACCTGATCCATCTTGTAGGAATCACAAGGAACAAGAGTTTATGAAGGACCATCGCAAGTGAGTAAAAAGGGGAGACCAATGGCAAGCCTGAACAAAATTAGATGTGATGACATGCCTCCAAACAATGCTCCAACACTAGCATCCATTATCCTTGGAAGAAGAAGCAAAGCTCCAACAACCAACGCTGAGACAGGAAGAGGTAGAGGAGGGGGAGGGAGAGGGAGAGGAAGAGGAAGAGGAAGAGGTAGAGGGAGAGGTGGTGCTGGTCAATTATAGATGCCAGAAGGGTTTGGTTTGTGGCAAGGACCACAAGGGGAAATGGCATTTAGAGCTCCTGGTGATAGTCAAGTAAATGCGATACATTTGACACCTAATGCTCCATCCTCATAGAGTGCACCCTCTCAGGAATGAGAGTGTAATTAACTGCAGAAGATAACCAGTGTTTTGTATTTTGGGACAAAGTTGTTAATGTCTGGTTAATGTTATTTTAGGACAAAGTTGTTACTGTCTGGTTATTGTATTTTGGGACAAAGTTGTTATTTGGTATTTTGTGTTTAGATGTGTTGATCAGTTCTATCTAGGCATGTTCTATTTAGTATTTTGCGTTATGTTATGTGATAAAGTTTTGTTACAACATGCAGTTGGTATTTTGTGTTTTGTTATGTGTCACAGTAGTTTCCAAGCAATGTTCTACCTAATACATTTGGTATTCTGGATGTTCATTTGTTTGGCATGTTTAAAGTTTATATGTCTACTTCATGTCAATCCCTTTGTTGACATCATTGAACCAGGTCTTGTGCAATATGGGTCAAACAGGTATAATTGAATTCATGTCATTGAACCACGTCATGTACATTTGGTTATACAAGTCATTGCACCAGTTCATGTGCATTCATGCCTATATATAACAACCAAGAAAGTTCATTTATTCATGCGCAATTAACAACACACATTAGGAGTTCAATATACCAATCTGTCAAAATACAGTGTTTTATTCACATCACAACCACTTTCACATTACAACCATCTTCACATTACAACATACAGAATTAAACAGTGTAAACATTCCTAAGAACAACATAAACTTAATAATCCTTTTTTCTTCTTCAATCTTTTCGTGCAATTCTAATCTTTCTTTCATCATTTTCTACACTTCTTCCAAACAAGAAGCAGCCTCATGTTGAGACAATTCGACATCCTCTTTAAACTTGTAAATGTCCTCTTTGCATCCTCTTAGCTGATTTTCACACCTTTGAAGTAACTCCTCCTTCAACAGCAACGTATTCCTCAAATCATTGATCTCCTCTCTTAGAAGCGGAAACAATTGACATCCAACACTACATATTGGTTTGTCAATCCATTCCCAAATGCCACAACCACCAGCCTATCGTTACTCAAAAATGAAAGGAGACCATGATCAAGTGAGATGCATAAAAAATTACAACTTCCAAGTAAAAGCTGCAGTTGATTACTGTAACAAATGAGGAAGTAAATTTAACTTACATGCTGATTGCGGCATTTGCAGAACCTCCATCCTGGATTTTTATCAGTCATAGAAGTAAAATATTCGCAATCCAAACCACAATTACAAACCTTCACCCCAGATTGCTTTGCTAGATCATTCCACTGTCGTATAGCTTTTATTCCATTGAACCCTTGCCTGCTTCTTCCCATGCTCGTGCTTGACACTGATCTTGAGCGACAACTTTAAGATGAAGAATCCATCACTAATTTAACTCCCACTGAACCTAACCCTAACTCTAGGAGGAAGAAGAAGATGGAGTAAGAAGAAGAAGATGGAGTAAGAAGGAGGAAGAAGAAGATGGAAGCCCTAATCAGAGATATAAACCCCCCTTTTGCCGAAATTTATTCATCCCAACGACCCGCTACGCTGGTGTCCACGTCAAGGACACGTCGGAGTCACGTGAGCTCTCGTGTGAGAATAATGGCCGGAAAATTGACTCCGGCCAAACTTAAGGCCTATATGACGCCGGAGTTAAAATTTTATACCAATCTGATAAAATAAAAAGAAAATATACCAACATGTCACCAGACCTCTAGAAAATATACCAATTTGATCATTTTGCCCATTGAAAAGGTACCAAATAGCCCCAAAACGTAATCTGTATTTTAGTTTATCTAGGGATTTTACCAAAAATATCAAGCTAACAGTTTGATGTTATCAACTAAAAGTTGTACAGCCAAGCGATGTGGTCCCCACAGTTGCCAACACTACACTAATCCGGCTTCTGAACAACTGTTTTATTTCTACCCAGAGGTGCTCCCAGTCCTCGATATGTGGGGACCATTTAAGCTTATTTATTATAATTTAACTGCATAGGTGTTATTAGTTTAATCTAATCTTTTTAAATTAATTTGATTAATTACACTGTTGTTCACATGGTTGTCCATTCATGTTAGTCAAGGTCTTAAGAATATTAAATAACTAAATAAATATATTCGTAATCTGAAAACTTAAGCCACCTGCTATATGTATGCTCACACTCTGTACAAGAAATCCACTTGTGTGAAAAGAATTTTAAATTTATAATAAGTCAAGGTCTTCGTCAAAAAAATAAAGGACATAAATTGTACGTGGTCAATTGACTCTGAGTTGTCTTGATAAAATGGTTTTTTTAACCGATTCGTAATCTGAAAACTTAAGCCACCTGCTATATGTATGCTCACACTCTGTACAAGAAATCCACTTGTGTGAAAAGAATTTTAAATTTATAATAAGTCAAGGTCTTCGTCAAAAAAATAAAGGACATAAATTGTACGTGGTCAATTGACTCTGAGTTGTCTTGATAAAATGGTTTTTTTAACCG
>NC_033801.1:99437226-99460089 GCF_001876935.1 Asparagus officinalis | reverse complement strand
CCGTTTGTCGAAATTAACGTCATCGAGCTGTATTGTGGGACCTATAGGCAATTTTATACGCCTACAATGCTAAGTATTTTTATACATACAGTTGTCTATTGCGTATTGCATGTAGATTAAGCACGGTTTTCAAACATGGTATCAGAGCCATGATTCCATCTAATTAAATCTTAACATGCATATCTAACTTATTGAGGACTTTATTCTTGCTTCTAATTGCTAATGTAGATGAAATCAGTTAATTACAAGTTGTTTTGTAATTAGTTATACTAGTTGTTGATTCAAAAATATTATTTTTGGTTCGTAAGTTTTTAAGAGTAAAAACACTCATATAAATTACAAAACACTTATTTAAAACTAGTGTAGTTGTATGTTAGAAGCATGATAGTCCTGTTTGAGTTAGGATAATCCCTATGGTATCTAGTTTTTCAATTTATTGCATAACTAGA
The DNA here is from genome assembly GCF_001876935.1 of Asparagus officinalis. Lineage (NCBI taxonomy): Eukaryota > Viridiplantae > Streptophyta > Magnoliopsida > Asparagales > Asparagaceae > Asparagus > Asparagus officinalis. Next base: position 99,459,640 of record NC_033801.1, on the reverse strand, counting down.
TAGATGCATATTTCTTAATGTTGATTAAGTTATATGCTTTATATCATCTTGCGTGGATGTTATGTTTATGGATGGTAGTGGACAATATTTCTCTTGCATTTATTGTATTGATATAATATTATTTATGACCTCTTCCCTCCCTGAACATAGGCTACACCTACGGGTTGAGGCACCTGCTCACTGATCATAGATTACGCCTACGGGTATAGGCCCTTGTTCGGGTGTGGGAGGAGGGTATGGTCATTTAGTTTAGTTATTTTATTTATAGCTTTTATTTTATATTTAATGCAATATTATTACCCATCCTACGAGATGGTTTTTCATTATAAATGGGGCTTACACGTCCTATGTATTATAATTATACAGGATTTGTAAGGGAGCTAGCATTGAAAGAGGTTGCAAATTGCTTACTAAAATATAATTAGTGTAGTTACATTTTTATTCCTTTAGTTGTCCACTACCATTTCATATTGCTTTTACATATATTGATATATTGGTTGTGCCCCAATTGTAGATGTCAATACAATTGGGTCCTATATTCTGCAAAATTTATATCTCTATCTCACTAGAGAAATAGTTTTTTATTATAAAAACTTATTTTAAACTTTGTGAGACATGGCAAAAAGAGTTTATTAACCATAGAGTGGTGAGACTAACATTAACATAGCTTTAGTATGAAAGATAAATAAAGCTAAAGTAGTTAAAAGAAATGTATTTAGAACCAACTTTAAACTAGTATCAAGGAAAGTAATTATGAGATATAGCTCATGGGGTGATGCCCAACTTAAGATTAGGGGTGATGCCCAATCTTTCACGCTATAGTCTTAAAGAGAGATTGTTACTTAATTAAGGTCTGATGAACATTCCTGGTGAATATCTCAGAACCCTCCCACAATCTTGTACTTACTTAGCTAGTTTAATTATTGCAAGTATAAATATAGAGTATCTTTAACTATATCAAGTTTGATTATAGTAAAAGATTTATGAAATCATCCGTAGCCCTCCATCATTTTAGTTAAATACTACTAAGCTTATAAATACTTTGTTTGTTGTCTATCGTCAAGACAATACTATTCTATGGCTAAGTAGTATTCATCTGCATATAAGATATAAGGATAACTTAAATTGGCTATGCGACTTTGTTGGCTTTCGTTAAGAGTTTGCATAAGTTAAATTTAAGCCAATCAAGAAATGATGGGTCCAAACTTAACTAGCATTTTATGATTTGTTGGCTATCATCAAGGTCATAAAAGACTAGGGGTAAAATCATATCAAGAATTATAAGAGTGTAAAAGACAAAAGTTATCTACTAATTATTGAGCCATCTCCCTTTGAAGATCCTCAATGATTCACATTTGCTTGGAAAACTAGATCCGAAAATTCTTCAGGAGCTCTTCCTTCTCATCTAGACTCTGGCGCCAAGCACCTTCTTTACGAGCCAACTCGGCCTCCAAAGCAGCGATCCTTTTCTCTTCTTCTTCCTTGGCCAACCTTTCTTAGGCCTTCTTTGCCTACCATTCTAGGGAAGAGTTGTGCATATGCTCAAGTCGATCAAATAGAGCTTGCTCCAACAAAGTCCCCTGAGCCAAGCAAGCTTGGAGGGCCTGATGAATGCCAGTATTTGGCATCTCCCCTAGAATCCTCTCATTGGCACCATTCTCCTTATGGTATGACGGAGTTCCAGCTCACCCTTTGACATCTTCGACCCCCATGGGCTCCTCGCCAGGGCGGTGAGACTACTCGGGCCTAGAGCTAGGGCCTGTTACCTCCTCAGCTCGAGCCTTAGTTATGGCAGCATCAACTGCCAGGGCCGTTGTCTCCCTTTCAGGAGAAGACTTATCTATCAGCCCCATATTTCCAAGCGGTTAAGCTGAGTAACCAGCAGATCTGTTCTAGCTAGATAAGGCCCTACAACGGTCCTACTGGGCACCGCCTCTTGATCCTCATCCTCCCCTTTAATTCGGAGGCAATTTTGGCCGCATGAGGCATCAAGCTGACCACTTCCTCAGCTCCAAGAGCCTCCCTTAATTTCTTTTGGGGTCTGGTAGTGGAGCTTGGCCCCTCGGCCTCTGCGTCCCTCTTGCTGTTTTCCATCAGCGGAAGAGCAAGAGGACTCGCCATCGTCTGATCGCCAGTGGGAGACAAGATCATGGACAGGCCTGCCGCTCAGAGAGACGCATCATCGAATAGATCGTCCCTCTCTCGTGATCCGACATAACAGCGGATCCTCTCCAAGTCTACCATCTCCAGATTGCTAAGGGTAACTGGCCTTAACGCGTCCCTATTCGCCTCTGGCCAAGTTGAGTAGGCAAAGACGCGGTCAGCACCATAGACCTATACAAACATCTTTGTCCATCCCTCGCTTGACTCTGAAGAGTCAGAGACAAGATGGAAATCACCACTATCGTGGTAAAAGTAGTGCGGGTCCTTTTTAGCTGATCCAATGCTGACCAGATGACCGAGCAATCTCATGCTCGGCTATACTCCCACACGGTGGCAAATTATTATAAAAGTCATCCAAGCCCCCACTGCACCCAGGTAAAATTGGTAAGAGCAAACATCCAAAGCAACATGTTCCTCCCTAATGAAAGGATGAAGAGGCAATCGTAAACCTTACTCCAAATGGGCCAGATATAGAGGCACCCGATTCTAGCCGTGCTTATGCACCAGCTCGCTCCTCTCGGGCGCTGCTAGTGTAAGAGACTTGGGGATATCATAAAGCTCATAAAGCCCCATGAGGTCATCCATACAGACTCTTAAGAGAATGAGGTTGAGAAGAATAAGCTTTTCCTCATTACGGCCAGCAGTCAAAGCTTGAGAAGCTATTAAAACCGCTCAAAGTTTTGATGACGAGTTTTCAAGAGCAAAAGTTTGTAAAGGGAGTTTATCCGCCTTGGCAAGCTATTTATAGCATTCTGTAGAGCCACATGGACTCATCTGAAGGCATAAGGTGTTTTGAAATAAATGTATGAGATCTGCGTTGGAATCTCAATCGTTCTATTCAAAACACGAGGCGCCTCTTTACTACCCATGTCTTGATGCTTAAAAATCGGAACACCCCCTATTTACTCCATGACGCTTCGATTCCTGGAATGGTGGTTCAAATCCCTAAGTGACATCAGCCAATAAGAACAGAGCCATAGTAGATATAGGAGTACCCGATGACATCAATCATGATAGATAGAAGAAGCTCCTTAGTTTCTTAAGTGGATTTATAAGTACAAGAAGCTTATTTTATTTTACTTGGACCCAGCTCAAGCTGACTCTAAGCGAAAAGGGCAAACTATTATAATGTTCCTATTTTGCTAGAAATATAATGTATAAACAAAGCACTAATGAGTGCATTTCGGCAAACAAGGCCCCAATCAACTTAGTGGCCCAAGCTCAACAGATGTCTGGATCCCACCGACTCACCAAGTTGATATTCTTTTCATGCCGACACAAAAGGTGAGATCAGTCGACCCTATCATCGAAGATGACCCACCAAGGGCACTCGACCATTTACTCGGCGACTCACGGAGATGACTTGATGAACATTCCCTATTGACTAGATTGAGGAATAACCTCCGCCTCAAGCCTCTTCCCCTGAGCACATGTCAGCATCCCAGTCCACCTAAAACAAGCCTTATCTTGATTCTAGCTTGAAGTTATTCATGACTTGTCAGCTACCTATGTGCCTTCTTCCATGCTCTCAATCACTTCCCGAAAAATACGGAGACACCCCCTCCCATACCGAAGTAACTTTCCCTCCAGTCGCCAGTCGACCCTTATAAAGTGAGGGATAACTCAGCCTGTCAACATCCCTTCTGCCACGCTGTCTCAATCACTTCCTAAAAAAATACGAAGACACCCTCTTCCATACCGAAGTGACTTCCCCTCCAGTCACCAGCCGACACCTATAAAGCAAAGGATTACTCAGCCTACCAGTGTGCCTTCTGCCACATTCTCAATCACTTCCTAGAAACTACAGAGACACCCTCTCATGTACCGAAGTGACTTTCCTCCAGTCACCAGCCTACACCTGTAAAGTGATAGATGACTCACCCCGCACTTTGCCACCGCCTCCCTATGCTTGGCTGGAAGTGACCTATTTATCCCCATCATGGTGATATATACAGGTAGACTCCTAACCTCAAGGGGGACTGACTCTCTCTCTCTCTCTCTCTCTCTCTCTCTCTCTCCCCCCCTCTCTCTCTCTCTCTCTTTCTCTCTCTCTATCTCTAAGAAAGAAAAAGAACACAAACAATTATCCATAGACACAGAGGAGTTCATAACAGACCCTCGGTAACGGCACATTGCCACCTCAAGAACCACCTCGGTTCCTGACCTTCCCCTTCCCCACTCAAGTTTCACTAACTTGACCGTCGGAGGAACCACGGAGGAACAAGTCACCGTCCTCTCACGGGTTCTTCTTGTCTGTGCAGTATGGACTTCAGCCTCCAATTCAAGAACCAGACATAAAGTCGTAGAAGGAGATAGCCCCTTCATTAATCTCCTCTACCTCATCCCAGTGTGGACTCAAGAGGAACCGATCCCACCTCGGGTCCACATATATCCTCCTCTGGATACGATTAACTGTTTGATCTTAGTCATCAACAAATATATTAAAAGAATCTCCCCTCCTCTCCTGTAGATATTGGTACAATGCTAAACCACATTACTCTTCTGTGTTTGCTATGATTGCTTGATTTGATTATCTGATCTTTGTTCATCATGATGTTCTTGTCAGCTGCAATTGCTGGCAACCACAATTGTGGAAAAACAAAAGATGACGGGCCCCCCAAAAAACAAATGCACTAAAAGAAGTTGCACCGAAAAATGAAATAAAACATTAAAAAATTTGGGAATAGTTTACTTCCAGCCGGTATAAATAGGCCCAAAACTCTTTAGGAAAAATCCATCCCAGAAATAACAACTTTACATATAGAAGAGTGAGAGAAAAATAGAGAAAGTTTCTCATTATAAAGAGAGATTGTAACTCTAAAGTATTTCCTCATAGTGGATTCTTTTGTCATTGACTGTGGTTTTTACTCCAAATTCATTTACATGATTTTCCACGTCTCTCTCTCTCTCTCTCTCTCTCTCTCTCTCTCTCTCTCTCTCTCTCTCCCCCCCTCTCTCTCTCTCTCTCTTTCTCTCTCTCTATCTCTAAGAAAGAAAAAGAACACAAACAATTATCCATAGACACAGAGGAGTTCATAACAGACCCTCGGTAACGGCACATTGCCACCTCAAGAACCACCTCGGTTCCTGACCTTCCCCTTCCCCACTCAAGTTTCACTAACTTGACCGTCGGAGGAACCACGGAGGAACAAGTCACCGTCCTCTCACGGGTTCTTCTTGTCTGTGCAGTATGGACTTCAGCCTCCAATTCAAGAACCAGACATAAAGTCGTAGAAGGAGATAGCCCCTTCATTAATCTCCTCTACCTCATCCCAGTGTGGACTCAAGAGGAACCGATCCCACCTCGGGTCCACATATATCCTCCTCTGGATACGATTAACTGTTTGATCTTAGTCATCAACAAATATATTAAAAGAATCTCCCCTCCTCTCCTGTAGATATTGGTACAATGCTAAACCACATTACTCTTCTGTGTTTGCTATGATTGCTTGATTTGATTATCTGATCTTTGTTCATCATGATGTTCTTGTCAGCTGCAATTGCTGGCAACCACAATTGTGGAAAAACAAAAGATGACGGGCCCCCCAAAAAACAAATGCACTAAAAGAAGTTGCACCGAAAAATGAAATAAAACATTAAAAAATTTGGGAATAGTTTACTTCCAGCCGGTATAAATAGGCCCAAAACTCTTTAGGAAAAATCCATCCCAGAAATAACAACTTTACATATAGAAGAGTGAGAGAAAAATAGAGAAAGTTTCTCATTATAAAGAGAGATTGTAACTCTAAAGTATTTCCTCATAGTGGATTCTTTTGTCATTGACTGTGGTTTTTACTCCAAATTCATTTACATGATTTTCCACGTAAATCTATATGTTCATTTTATTTAATTCCGCCTACTATTCACTGAGACTCTGCTCTATTAGGCCCTACGTTTGTCCTTACAAGTAGTATCAGAGCCTGTTTTAGGTTAGGTGTATCTGCTTATCGTATTCTCTGTGGCTGCCAGTAAAAGTAGATCCTTTACATTAGATATAAGTTAGATTATTATTTATCCTTTGAAGGCACTTGGCGAGTATGATATTATTCATGAGTACGGTTACTATTCATGAGTACAGTTACTATTTATAAATATGGTTACTATTCATGTAAAATAGTAAAAGTTACCATTCGTAGTAGAAGCAATAGCGGCAAAGTTTGAGATTGAGAAATTCAACGGGAGTAATTTCTTATTATTAAAGTTGAAGATAAATGCTATTTTGAGAAAAAATAATTGTCTAGCGGCTATCGGTGCAAGTCCGGACGACATCATAGATAATAAGAAGTGGAACAAGATGGACAAAAATGCTATTACAAATCTCCATCTTGCATTGGCAGGCGAGGTGTTGTCAATCATATAAGAGAAGAAGACGACAAAGGTGATCTGGGATACTCTAACAAAGCAATATGAGTCCAAATCCCTGCACAATAAAGTCTTCTTAAAAAGAAGACTTTACAATCTTAGGATGGCTAAATCTACATCGATGACCGACCACATCAATACCCTAAATACACTGTTCTTCTAACTCACAACGTTGAGGCATACAGTCGGGGTAAATGAACGTGCAAAACTTCTACTTCAGAGTCTACCTAACTTATATGATCAGCTCATCATTAACTTAACAAACAACATCTTTACGGACAATCTAGTATTCGACAATGTTGCAACAACTATTCTAGAGGAAGAAAATTAGCACAAGAACAAGGAAGACATGCATGCAAATTTTCAATAGGCGAAGGCTTTATAGGTGACGAGAGGAAGATCAACGGAATGTGGCTCTAGTGGGAGTCATACCCATAGTAGATCAAAATAAGAAAGTAAGAAGAATATTAAATGTTACAACTATGGCAAAATGGGACACATGAAATCGGAGTGTTGGCATAATAAGAAGAATGGTGATAAAAAGTCTTTAGAGCCATCAACATCTCAAGGATGCATCGTAAGCACATCAGACGATGGTGAAATTTTATACAATGGAACAACCACTGTTGATGAATGCAGAAAAATATTTGCTGATGTCTGGCTTCTAAATTCATTAGCCTCCGAGCACATGTCTTTTCAGAGAGTATGGTTTTAAAAATATGAACCTATCTTAGAGGGATCTATATTTATGAACAATGATCATGCCTTGAATGTTTTTGTATTGGTACTGTCAAAATTAAAATGTTTGATAGTACAATACACACCAATCAAGATGTACGACATGTGAAGGGATTGAAGAAGAATACATTATCTTTAGGACAATTGGATGAGCTCAAATACAAGACCCATATAGAAAATAGGATCATAAAAAATTATTAGAGGGGCACGTGTTATGATAAAAGGAGTAAAGATAGCAAGGCTATTCTGGAATTGGTTTATTCTGATGTATGGCAAGCACAAGTTACATCCATGGGAGGAGAAAAATACTTTGTGTCCTTTATTAATGATTATTCTGGGAGATGTCGGGTGTACCCTATCAAGAAGAAAGCAGATGTGTTCTCAGTCTTTAAAGCTTACAAAACGTGAGTCGAGTTTGAATTTGAAAAGAAGATCAAGTGTTCGAGGTCAAATAATGGAGGAGAATACATAGATGGTGAATTTCTTGCATTCTGCAAACTAGAAGGCATTAAAAGACAATTCAGTACTACATACACTCCTCAACAGAATAGAGTAGCAGAGTGTTCGTGGTGAAAATTGCCTTCATTGAATTCATTGTTATCTTGAATAACTGTTTTTCGGTTACAAAAGATCCGGTCTTTTTTAGATCCGGTTACAACGAAATCAAAGAAAAAGAAAAAATTACAACTTTCCTTTTACAACTTTCCTTTAGAACAAATCGCAAGATCCTGTTTTGCGGTCTCTTGCTTGTGTGGGTTCTTTGCCAACGCCGGGGTTAATGCGTGGACCACCGCGCGATCTAGATCCGGTCAGATCTACACGATTCGATGGGTATTATTTCGCAAAGGAAATAATAGCCGTGGGGGATTAATTCACCAAGGAAATAATCGCCCTTAATTCTCGGGATCAAAGGCCAAGCTTTGATCCGGAGTGTGATCTCGTGTAGATCTCAGATCTGATCTTTACCTCTCTCGAACTCCTGCCTTTTGTAGATGCTCGCCGAGAATCAGATCTGAATCTTCAAGTCCTCAAGTCTTCAAAACTCCAAGCTCGATCTTCAATTCGGCAGAGTTTCGGCTCTCCAAGTTCCAAACTTTTCAAATGAACAAAGGGGAGCCTATTTATAGGCTCTCTGAACTGTGCCCGCGCACAGATCCGGGTCGGCCACCCATGGGTGGCCGGCACTGGGCCGAGCCACCCATGGGTGGCTCGGCTTTGGCCGAGCCCCCCCTTAGGCGGCACGGGGCCGAGCCACCCATGGGTGGCTCGGCCACCGAGCCACCCATGGTGGCTCGGTCTTGGCCGAGCCCCCCTTAGGCGTTGGGTTTTGTTGTTTTGTCCGGTTTCGTGGTTGATTCGGACTCTGATTTGTTGATCTGATTTGGTCGTAGATTCGATTCCTGATTTGGCAGTAAATCCACTTCTGAGTTCGAGTCCGAAACTGATCTTGATTCGATCGTGATTCGTCCGAGTCTGCCCTTGGTTGGATGACTCGTTGACTCTTCGAACCCTTGGCTTGATTCCACACGCGAATGGATGTATTCCGTTGCTTGCGTGCGATTCGTCAACTTTGTCGCCTCGTTGGTTCGTCGGTTTATGCCGAGCTGTGCTAAGGGACCTATAAGCAATTTTATACGCCTACAGATACCCCCCTCCCAATTATATGCCTACAGATACCCCCTCCAAAGTATTTCAGCCTCGTTCTTTTATAGAAGAGTCTGGAATACTTTGGATATGATTGTCCCCACCTTCAGTCGGTGTAATGGGACCTTGGAATGACTTCCGTTCTTGATTCCTTCAATCCTCCAGGCTATTCGGTGCTTTGTCGAATGTCTGTAAGAGTTCCGGTGCTGCATTTATTATCTGACCGTTGTCGGAATTTTAAACTTGAAGTCGATTCCTGATTTTCTAATCTTTAGCTGACCATCGATTGTTGGCGTTGAGTTTTTATTTGCGACGCGTTGTCCGGCGTAGTGTTGTTGAGTTATCCTTAAGAATATTTATAAAAATATTCTCCAGGAACTTCTCAACCAAAAATAGGGAATAGTTTATACTCATATACCTTATTGGAGTAATTTCTGTGCTCAAATGAGCTGAACCGGCTTGATAATGAGCCAAAAAAGGCAGTAATTCGGCTCAAAAAATCTTCTGATTTTTCCGAACATGTGGGAGAGGCAAGAATAAACCAAGGACTGAACCCTCTGTCGATTTGAAGTTGTTTCGATGCTCGATTCAGCTTCAATTTAAATTCTGGTTCAAACCAGGTCTGGTCCGGTTCAACTTGATCTGGTCCGGTTCAACTAGGCTTGGTTCAACATTATAAAAGAGCTCTTTTTTCTCCTCATTAGGGCCGGGGTCCGGTTCAACTAGGCTTGGTTCAACATTATAAAAGAGCTCTTTTTTCTCCTCATTAGGGCCGGCCCCCCCTTAACCCTTTTTTCACTTTTCTCTTCCCTCGAGCATCCTTTCTCCCTTAAAACTTCATAGTTGCATTAGATCTAGTCTTCCTTTGGATCTTTGACTGAGAAATCCCTCAAAACTTCCATATTTAGAATTTCTCTCAGGCCTCTCGAGCGCGTGGTCTGAGTCTCTTTCAAGATCTGATTTTTATTGGATCCACGAGCTTTCCCTCAGGTAAATCCTCAACCATTTTAGCATTTTTTATGATTAATTCAATTTATGAATTTGTGGGGTCGCATGCGAGGGTTAGAATTAAGATTTGGCGCCTCGAGCTCACCTTTCAGGGGGGAATAATTGCAAAAAAAAAGGGACTTTTTCTATATCTGATTCCTTAATTTATTTTGCAGGTCTCTATGTCTTGTATTGCGAGGGGTCAATCCTCTACCACGTCGGCTGATGGCGCGCCTCCCTCTTATGCTGGTGAGCTATTTTTGGAAATTTACAAATTAGTCAATTTTTTCTTGGAAATTTGCAAATTGGTCATTTTCACCCCCATTTTGTTCTCCTTGGTGAGGCAATCGGGAAGAGCCTTGATTCTCCTTGGCGATTTGCTTCGGGCACGTCGACAGAGGTTGCCCAAGTGGTGAAGGAAGGTGGATATCGAGCTCTTCGCCAGTTGATTACAGATGCGCCCCTCGTGAAGGATGCCAGTTCGATTCAGCCTCTCAAGAAGACCGACTTTTTATTTGGCGATTCTGCCAGAGATTCGGATGCCATGTTTATTGATGCTAAGCAGTGGCTTCATAAGACTGGCAGCGGTTTCATATATTTGCCGAAGATTCCCCGGCATCGTTCGTTGACTGAGCTCCGGCGTCAGGCTGTAACACGGGAGATGTCGTGGCGCTTGACGGAGGAGCATGAGAGCGTTCACTGCGGATACATCACTCATCAGGCAGCTCCTGGTTCGAGCAGGAGTCACATCACTGGATTGCATCCTGGAGTATTGGGGTTAGATGCACCGCCACGTAACGAGCTTCTTGCCGCTGCTTCTACTTTGAAGAATCGCCTCGCTGCTTTAGGACGGGAGATGCCTGCGACACGCCACAGGTTTTATGGTTGGGTCCATTCTTTGGACAAGCTTTGGTGGACTCTGGAGCGGGGAGTTGCACGCTTGTGGTCTGTATGCAGCCGTTCGTGCCACTATGTATGGTTTGCCTGTTAGCACGAAGCATTTCTTCGCTTTGTGCGAGCTCTACAACCCGGATTCGAACACTTTTCTAACACGGCAAGGGGAGTTGGGCTTGGCCCGGACAAGTCTTGGTGGAGCCGCATGACGACATACGTCTTGAGCCGATGGGGCGAGGAGTTGCATGCTTGCGGTTTGTATGCAGCCGTTCGTGCCACCGTGTATGGCTTGCCTATCAGTTTGAGACATTTCTGTGCTTTGTTCGAGCTATATAATCCAGACTCGAACACTTTTCTGACCCGGCAGGGGGAGTTAGGCTTGGCTCTTCACGAGATGCACAGGATTTCTGGCTTGTCCATGGGACAGATGCTATACCAGGAGTACTTTCCTTCCAGTCATGAGTTGAGCCAATTAAAAGATCGCATGCCTGACCGTTATGAGACTCTATGGGACCTCACTTGTCATTACCATATTGCTTTGGCACAGTCGGAGCCCTTAGCAAAGAGGACCAAGGTATGTGTGAGTCTGAAACAATTTGCGAACTACTTGTTCAAGAATCTGGAGAGCACTCATGGCGAGGATATTTGTGAGCTGGCCCCATTCACTCCTTCAGAGGTGAACAGTCTACTGAAGAAGATCGGCGCTCAATCTTACACCACCGGCGGTCCTGAGGGTGGCTTTCCTGCGAAGACCAAGTTCAAGTCATTCTTGTGGCACGCTACCGCACCAATTCGACCAATGACACTTCTTGCTGGCTTTCTTGCTATCTGGTTGAAAAAGTGCGTGGTTCCATATCAGTCTGGCGACGCCTTGCCCTTGGAGGTACTTTACCCAGCAGTTCAGCTCGCCTATAAGAAGGAACTCTCACTTCTTCCGGTGATGGTGGCTAATATTCACCGAGGACTTCGACAGCTTTCCAGTGCGTTCACACGGAAGGAGACCGATTTACCAGGTCAGATTCCCACGCTTAAGGTGGAGCTCCCGTACGCTTATCTGATGGCCTGGTTTGTCCTTCATCGCTCGGATATGATGTCGGTGCCGAACGCCACAGACCATTCTGTTCCCCTGCTACAGTTGCTTGAGAATGGCAGGTGGGAGGGCCGCGGATTTTCTGATGTCAGACAGCAGTTGCAGGTCCATAAGTGTTGGGCATTCTCTACTTGTTTTCCGCAGTTCTCCGGTCGATATGGTGAATGCTTGATAGATGATGAGAGGCCTAGAGAGTACCGGACTTATTTAGACATCGGCTGCTTCAACTGGCTAGTGAATATTAGGCCCGGCTATCTGACTTTCCGGGTGAGGGATCAGTGCTTCATCGAACCATATCTACCGTGCCGATTCGCTCGCCAGTTTGGCTATGACCAGCTTTACATTGGGAATCCTCGTCAGCAGCTTCGTACTCATAGTGGTTTGATAGACGGTCTCCGCGCTTGGTTGTGGACCGTGACTGGCTGTACTGGTGTTAGATTTAGTCTCCCGAGTGCTGACCGGCAGTTGAACCTTACTTTCTTGAGCTGCAAATGGTTGTTAGCAGCCAACAAGACTATCCCTGTGAAGCCAATCGCAGAGTTAGAGGCTGAGGCAGCTTCCCAGGTTGATTCCCGCAGGATTCGGGAAAACGCCCGGGCACAGAGGATACGGAACAAGACTCGTCGGATTGACGAAGAGGGACAGAGGACATTCCATTCCACAGACGAGGCTTCGGGCGGGGATCCCGAAGATTACGATGACTTTTCCGAGCGAGGTTTGCACTTCATCTTTTTCTTCTATCTTCCAGAAGTGTTGAAACTGACTATGGTTTGATGTTCCAGATACCACAGTTGATCAGGATGAAGATTTCCGTCCTCCTCCTCAGGCGAGACCTTCGATCCCTATTGCTAGGCGGAAGAGATTGGCCCGCAAACCTCGTGTAGCTTCACGAGCATCTGACATGGATCTGGCTGGAGATGACCCTATTAGTGACAGAGGTAACGTCTACTCTTTGAACCATTTTCTTGGTTATTCTGAACATTGACTCATGCTTTTCCATTTCTATATAGGAGTGCGTGGGGAGGATGAGATGAGTCCCGATCCTGTTCCCTTATCTCCCGATGAGTCTGACCCACTACCCCCTGTAGAGAAGTCTACAGGGGTTGCTGACATTAGGGAGGAGATCAGTGTAGGACCAGATTCTGTGAGTCAAGGTACATCTATCACTGACAGCGTATTTCTTTAGATAATACATTAATGAATTTGTGTATCCTCTAACTGTCCTCTACTCCTTGCTCCTTCAGATAATTTGCAGGAGGCGAACCTTGGAAACGAAGAGGCTGATGCACCCGTGAGAGGTAACTCATTTCCATTAGTTGTAGTCTCTTCATTATTCTTTGGCACTTATATTCTTTTATGTCAGATTTCTCCATCGACGATTTTGACGAGGGAAGCCTGTTTGCGGACACTCCTATGATGCACTACATATATAGCTCACCTCAGATTGATGACCAGCTACCTGGAGACATGTTTCCTGAGTCCGCATTTGCTAACAATCCTGAGGATGGTTCCTTTGAAGGTATGTGCCTCCTGCTGAGTTGATTATAGGACTAGTCGACCTTGACTAATGCAGCTATAATGTAACGCCTCTGCGAATTCTGTTTTGAATTTGACAGGAGCTTTTGTTGAGAAAGACCATGTTGAGCCGGCTGTGCGACCAACTCCACCAGTCGATGCAGCTACAGTCGTTACACCTCCACTACCCCCAGTGACTCGAGGGGAAGGAGGTATAATTTAATTAGCTGAGCGATGCCGTTCATTTCCTCATTGAGGCTTTTGACGAACTTCTCTTCTTTGTGTAGGGCTTCCTTCTCAGCTTCATGTCCTCGTTAAGGAGTTGTTATCGGGGAATGACCCTGAGAAGATCATCATCAGCGTAGAAGTCCGCTCTTATTTCTCCTCCCTGACTGTTATAATTGGCAAACTCCTCCACGACGGACTTTCTCTTCGCCAATTTAAGCCCTACCTCGATTCCAAGATAAATTTGATTAGGGACATAGGATGTCCGGATCTGGCGACGGCTATGGTTGATGACCTTGATCGCTTAGAGCGTGAGCTTCAGATGTTTCATGAGCTCCGGGATACAGGTGCCTCTTCATTCGTTGCTGCCGAGTTGGATGCTCGCTTACAGACATGGCGCAGTACTCGGATGGTTGCCGAGCTCGAGATTCAGGTGCAGCGGGGCCGAATAGATCGAGTTGAGGCTGACCTTGCCACTAGATCATCTTCACTTGAGGAGCTTGATTCTCAGATAGATCAGCTCCGACGAGAACTCCGTGAGAAGGAAGACACAAAGATGCAGAATCAGCAAGCACATGCTGCTTTATCTGATGAGCTGAAGTCCTTGAAGCAGACACTGGCTGAGACAGAGGAGGTTGCTGTGAGGACTTTAGCCGCGAACGAAGAGTCTGTCAGAGCTGAGTTGCAGGAGGAGCTTAGACGCTCTTATGACGAGAAGTTATCTGAATTCAGTCAGCAGATTCTTAGCCATGGGCTTGATGTATGATTTTATTTGCTGAAAACCTTGACATTTGATTCTCTTTAGTGGACCTGATTTTTGTCTTTATCTTTATTATGATTCCTCATTCCGTTTGAAATGATTGACCATAATACTCATAGGATTTTTGGCAAACCCTCAGCCCTCAGCGGGTTTGATGAGCCTTTACCGACTACCGTTTGAGTCGGGCTAGCATGCGGATTATCGGAATCCGTTCCGCATGTAACGTTGTGCTAAGGGAATGAACTCCCTTAGACTTCGTGCTATGATGTCGAATACATAGACTTCGCCATTGTTACGGGAATAGGCTACCCGGCGACACGTGTTAGGTGTTGACTTTAGGATTTTTGGCTAACCCCCAGCCTTCAACGGGTTTGATTAGCCTTTACCGACTACCGTTTGAGTCGGGCTAGCATGCGGATTATGTAAATCCGTTCCGCATGTGACGTTGTGCTAAAGGAATGAACTCCCTTAGACTTGATGCTACAACTTCGAATATGTAGACTTTGCCATTGTTATGGGAATAGGCTACCCAGCAACGTGTTTTAGACGCTGACTTATCCCTACTTAGGCTTCGGGATAAACTACCCCAGAATCGAACTCTGGTGTCTTTTTCTTCGGAGAAAGACTAAACCGGCGACGCGTGTTAGGCGTCGGCATATCCTTTCTTAGGATTCGGGATGAAATTCCCCATGCGTGTAAGGCATGGATTCTGGTGTTATTAATAACAACCTGCCAGAATGTCGAATATGTGAACGGGATTAATAACAGCCTGCCGCAATGTTGAATATGCGGGCGAGTGTTCTTTTCAACGGTTAAGAACTAACCGGCAGCGCGGGTTAAGCGCAGACTTATCCTTGCTTAGGTTTCAGGATAGAATACCCCAGAATTGAACTCTGGTGTCTTTTTCTACAGAAAAAGACTAATCTGGCAGCGCGTGTTAGGCGCAGACTTATCCCTGCTTAGGATTCGGGATAAACTTCCTAGGATGAATCCTAAATTGATAAATTTTGGAAAGATCGGTGCGGGAAAGGAAGAATTTTATATTCTATTTCCCGGTCTTCTTTTAGGGTGAAGGCGAACCCGAAAACAAGGAAGGAAGAATTTTATATTCTATTCCCTGATCCTGGAAAGGAAGAATTTTATATTCTATTTCCAGCGAGGAAGAAACTAGAAGTGGGGTGTCTAGATAAACTTGTCTTTTATAGGATTGGTTATCTAAATTGAAAAAAGAGTTCTTCGTTTATCGAAGTGAAACTTCAACTTCGGTTATAGCCATGAGAGGGCTTACCCAAGGAGAAGAAGAAGGGAGTTTTTTTCGTTTATCGAAAGGGGACTCCGAAATGAAAGTGGACATCTTGTTCATGGAAAGAGTCAGGAGGGCCAGAAAGACATTTTTGGTGGACCCACTGTCAATTGAAATTGATCAGTGAGGGATTTTGGTGGTGAAAAAGATTTTGGGTTATCCTCTAGAATATTAAGTGTAATATTCTTCAAGGAACTTCCCGGTAAATGGGTTATCCTGAATGTACTAGGGATAGTACTTTTTCAGGAACTTCCCATTTATTGGCATTAATTGCCTGGTGCCTTCTTGAGTAATCAGGCGATATGCACCGTTTGAGTAGACTGTGTCTATTATAAACGGTCCTTCCCATTTGGGTTCGAATTTACCTTTCTTCTTGGAGGTGAGAATTATTGGTCGGCGAGCAGCGAGGACCAGATCTCCTTCCTTGAAGCTTCTCTGTCGGACTCTTTTGTTAAAAGCCCTAGATATTCTTGCTTGATATAACTCAATTTGTTGTTGAGCCTCCAAGCGCTTTTCATCCATCCTCTCGAGTTCTTCGAGACGTTTCTGATGGTGTTCTTCTGTCGTCATCTCAGTTGCGAGAGCGATCCGAAGGGATGGGATTTGAATCTCCAATGGTAGCACAGCTTCACATCCGTATACTAATGAATACGGGGTGGCCCCTGTAGGTGTGCGTATGGTGGTGCGATAAGCCCAGAGTGCTTCACCGAGTTTATCGTCGCAGTCTCGTTTATTGGTCTTCACGAGCTTTGACAGAATCTTAATGATCGTCTTGTTGAAAGCCTCAACTAGTCCGTTTGCGGCAGGATAATAAGCTGTCGACGAGACATCTTCAAACTTGAATTTGTCACAAAACCTGATAAAGGCGTTGCTTATGAACTGTGGACCGTTGTCATGAATGATCCGTCTTGGCACGCCGTGTCGGTATATGACATGATGCTTGATGAAATTGATGACGTTGTTCATCTTCACTTCTCTAAGCGGAATTGCTTCGGCCCACTTTGAAAAGTAGTCCGTGATTGCGAGAATGAATCGATCACCTTTGACTGAACGGGGAAAAATAGGACCAACAATGTCCATACCCTATGTCTCGAACGGCCAAGACGTGGTTGATGTGTGCAACTGCTCTGGCGGTTGATGCATATAATTCGCATGTACCTGACAAGCGTGGCATTCTCGTGCGTATTCGATTGCATCTCGAACCATCATTGGCCATAAATATCCCATTCTCCTAATACGATCATATAGTTTGGGACCGGGCTGATGCGCACCACATTCTCCTTCGTGTGCTTCCTTAAGAACTTCTTCTGCTTTTTTGTTCGAAAGGCATCGGAGTAACAAACCATCGTACCCTCTAAGGTATAACGTATGGGTCTCGGTATTGTAGAAGAATCTTGGCGCTCTTCGGCGAATTGATTCCCTTTCTTTTACGTCTTCCGGCAAAATGCCATATTGGACGTAGTCAATGATAGGAAAACGCTAATCTCGGGACTTAGACCCAATTTGAGTTGAATTCACCTCCTTGACGTTAATGTTTCCGTCATCTTCCTCTTCAATATCCATGTCGTATATGGGTATGCAGAGTTGATGCGTCCTTACTGTGACTAACAGCTCCGTTTCGGGAGGCTGCGCAAGTGAAACCGCTAGTGCTGCCAGTGCATCCGCATAAGCGTTCAGGAGACGGGGGATATATTCAATGAAGAATCCTTCAAAAGATTCTGCCATTTTGATGGCCTCTTGGTGGTATGGGATCAGGTCTTGGTTCCTGACTTCATACTCTCCACGGACTTCGTTGACTATCAATTGAGAATCCCCAAAAGCTTCGAGATATTCGACCCCCAGCTCCTTGGCGAAACTGAGTCCAATGAGAAGCGCGTTGTACTCGGCTACGTTATTGGAACATGGACTAGTCAATGAATAAGCCCGAGGCATCACATGTTTTCCCGGGGAGATTAAGACAACTCCAACCCCGGAGGAAACTGTAGAACCTCCCGGGGTTATTACCCTATTAACTGACCTTGAGGCACCATCGAAATATAATTGCCATACTTGTTGGTGCGACGTAGTGTTAACCTCGTGGGTTTCGTCCGGCAAGTCATCATATACTTCTGCCGTATCTGTGGTCGGGTTTGCCGCCAGAAGATCACAAATCGCTTGTCCTTTGATCGACTTCTGTTGTTTGAAGTGCAAATCATATTGGGACAAGAGAAGGGCTCATTTCGCTAACCGCCAATTCTGGTTGCGTCATAAATACCCGTACTGGGTTAACATTGGAAATGACGTAAATCGTCTGTCCAACCAAGTAATGCCGCATCTTTTGCATTGCGAATACCAATGCGAGGCATTCTTTCTCAATCATCGGATATCGAGATTCAGCGCCTATCAGGGTCCGACTTAGGTAATAAACTGCCTGTTCATGACCGTTATCGTCATCCTGTGCTAATAAAGCACTTATCGAGTGGTTCATCGCCTTAATGTAAATCAAGAACGGTTTACCCGATTTCGGTGCAACGAGAACAGGAGGATTCGTCAGATATGTTTTAATATCTTCGAATGCTTTTTGGCAGGCGTCGTCCCAAATAAATGACACACCTTTCTTGTTTAGCTTAGAGAATGGTTGGCACTTCCCACAAAGATTTGAGATGAACCGTCGGATGTAAGCTAGCCGCCCTTGCCACCCTCTGAGCTCTCTCAGGTTTCTAGGAGGTTGCAGTTCGTGTATCGCCTTCACCTTGTCAGGATCGATATGTATACCTTTAGTGGTGACGACGAATCCAAGGAATTTTCCACTAGACATTCCAAGGAAGGATTTAGTGGGGTTCATCTTCAATTGATGGCTCCGCATGAGATCGAACATCGTCTTCAAGTCCTTGATGTGATCTTCTTTGTTGCGGCTTTTTACAACCAAATCATCAACGTAGCACTCGACTGTTTTCCTGAGATGTTCTTGGAAAATCTTAGTCATTGCTCGTTGATACGTAGCGCCTGCATTCTTTAGACCGAATGGCATCACCGTGTAGCAGAATACACTGAGGGGCATTCTGAATGTTGTATGCTTCTCGTCATCTGGGTGCATCTTGATTTGGTTATATCCTGAAAACCCATCCATGAAAGACATTCTCTCGAACCCGCATGTATTGTCGATAATAACATCCGTGATTGGGAGAGGGAAGTCATCTTTTGGACATGCCGTATTCAGGTCCCTGAAGTCAATGCAAATCCTGATTTTACCGTTCTTCTTCATGACCGGAACGATATTGGCTAGCCAATCTGGATGTTGCTCTTCTCGGATAAATCCTAATTCGATTAATTTCTTAACCTCTGCCTCGATGGCTTCCATTATCTGCGGACGAAACCGTCTTTGCTGTTGCTTGACAGGTTTGGCATCCGGCTTGATATCGAGGCGGTGCATTGCGACATTGGGGTCGAGCCCTGGCATGTCTTCATACTTTGGCTGGATTACGAGGACCTCGATCGAAGTATAAACCTTCTCCGAGTGTGAAATCGTAGCCCTGCTTTTCCATGAGCTTGCGCGCTTCTGGACTATACTTGGATAGATGTCGACCAGGTTTGTCATCATCTTCGTCTTCACTTAGGAAATGATCTGGTAACGGAGAGCTTTTTCCTTTACCGTAAATCACTTCTTTAGCACCTCTTACTTTGTTCGGGATGACCATGGTTGTTCCGAAAGAATGCTGGAGGTGTTCCTTCGTTACATAGGATGATCGGATCGGCATATACAACTCAGGATTGTCGTACAGCTCTTTTATCACATCATCAAGAGACAAGGAGTACTCTAAATCATCTTTTATTGCAATATCGGCAAGTTGCCAGTTACAACCTCCATCTGACGATTGTTCATCGTCAAGATTGATTACAAAGGGTACAATGTCATTTAAAACAAAACCGCCATTGTAATCGAATCCGGCTTCAGAATCAGCTTCTTCTCCGCTGTCTGTGCCCTGGGCCGATGGTTCAGTATCGGATTCGTTACCATAAAGGAGAGAATCGGTGAAATAATTCTCGTACCCCTTGAATGGTTGTTTATCCGCGACCACCGTCCTAACCTCATTGTCAGTGTCGACATACTTCAAACACTGATGGAGAGTAGAGGGAATTATCACGTTACTATGGATCCAAGGCCGACCCAATAGTAAGTTATATGAAGTTTCGGCATCGATCACATAACATGTGACTTCCGTCTTCAAATCTCCCATTTGATACTTTACCCGGATCTTACCCAAGGGTCTTGACCCACTAGTGTTGAATCCATAAATAACAGTGCCTGTGGACGCCAACTTGCTTACTGGGATGCCGAGGAAATGCATCAATCGAAGCGGCATAATACTCACAGCAGAACCCGGATCCACTTGGATTCGGTTGACTTTGCTGGAGCCGATGTACCCGATGAAGTATAGCGGTCGATCGTGGTTCGAATTCTTCGTCTGCATATCTTCTTTGGTGAAAGTAATGCAGGGAAGGTTCTTAGTCGCTATATTGCAGTGTTGACTCAGCGGTTCTGGCTCTTCAGGCACCGGCTTGACTTGAGTCAGAAATACCTCTGAATTGGCCAAAGCTTCTTGCAAGGCCTCCCTGGTTTCCTTGGACAACCGCAGCAGCTCATACAGCGTTATCCATGCTGGAATATTGGCTAGTTGAGCCATTATATCGAAGACTTGCGGAGTCTTCGAGCTTTCCGGTTTGTCTTTTCCAATCGGGCGACTGAAACGAGACTGCTTCGGATTCTGCACCTCTTGGGGATTCTTTTCTTTCGGTTTATTCACCGGAGGTCGTCGAGCCTCTTCGCCCAGTGTAGGACTTGTGATCACCCCCATCTCTGTGAGAGTTTTGGCTGGTCCCCGTTTATTCACCCCCTGCTCACTAGGTGGTGGATAGTTGTAGTGATACTCATTTCCGCTTCGGGTCACAAAAACTTCTTGTTCTTCTTCAGAGAGCGGGAAAGCCATGATTCTTTCGTCATCTTCTCCTGGGATAGCAGAGACTCCGCAGCAAGACTTTCCTTTCCCTTTGGACTTCTTCTTGGATGACGATCCGGCCCCATTGTTCATCTTCAATCAGGTCGGGGTGAACCCAGAGGATTTCGCCGTTTGGAGCTGTATGTGGCACAAGCCCTTTTTGGCGCTGTCCATGTGGGTCATCATTCACCGTCTTCATTCCCACCTTGGTGACGCGTTTCGGTTCAAACCACGCTGTGGGCACTGATCCAAAGCTGATCGAAACCGCGTTTGCTCCAACATTCTTGGACGGCTTCGGGGTTATGACGCCTACATCAATTAGCGCCTGGATCTTGTCCTTGAGATAGTAGCACGATTTAGTAGGGTGATGGACCGCTCTGTGGTACGCGCAATACCTCGGATCCGTCACTTTGTTAGCCTCACTTTGCTAGCCCCTTCTTGATCCACAATCGCTGGCAGCTGAATTTTGTTATTCTCCAACAGGTACTTAAAGATGCCGGGAACTTCGTCATCTTTGAAGGAGTACACTTTGGGAAACCTCAGCTCTGAAGATTTCTGCTTCTGAGGCCGTTGTTGCCATTACCCCCGAGCTTGTTGTGGTTCTTGTTGCTGCTGCTGCTGTTGCTGAGTTTGCAGTTGAAAGGTTTGATTAACATCAACTACATTAGCGTGTGCCTTACCTTTCCCCCGTGGGGCGAAATTCTGTGCTGGAGCATTTGTCGCCTGCTGGCCTCTCTCCGCCTTCTTTCTTCTGAGGAATCGCTCTGCTTGATCTCCTCGGACCTTCAGATCCTTCCATGTCTTGGACGGTGCTATCCCCATTGCTTCCAACACGTCCAGCGCGAGGTTATTGTGGCAAGTCTGGAGAATAAACTCCTCAGTGATTGGGTCCCGACAGTTCATCGCCTTGTTCCGGAACCTCTTGACGAAGGTGTCGACTAATTCCCCGTCCTTCTGTTTCTCGTCCAGCAACGATCCGATGGATATCCCTGTGTCGTCGTCGAAGAAATTGGCGAGAAATTTGGTCTCCATGTCGTCCCAGCTATTTATGCTTCCTGGCTTGAGGCGGCGATACCAATCGAAGGCGGGCCCGCGAAGAGGGCCGACGGATGACCGCACCATCAGAGGCTCATTGCCGGAGATAACTCCCAGGTGCGATTTGAAATAAATCAAATGTTGAGTGGGGGAACCCATCCCATTAAACGGCGTGAAGTTAATTAGGTTGAACTTCGCCGGATATGGGATTGATTCCCACTCTCTTGGGTATGGACAAGGAATGCCCGTCTTTTTCATCTCTTGAGCGGAAATCAATGTATTGATTTTGCTCTCGAGATTTTTAATTTTTAAGTTTTCACCTGAGTCTGCATTGACATTCTCGTTACCACCCCCTGCATTGACAGGAGGATTATTGGTGTTATGCGTCTCATTCGCATTAGTGTCTTCGTCTTCCAGATTAACCGGGTTACGACGACTTGGCTCGCCTTGCTGGTTCGTCAATGTTTGGATTTGCTGGTCATGCATTTCTCTCATGTTTTGCATGTCCATCTGCATTTCGAACCTGAAGGTTTCCTGCTGCTTAGCTAATGCGTCTTCAAGCATTTTTGCCACTTGCTCTGCGCTTATCATGGATGACTCGCGGGGTTGTCCATCGCTGGATACCGTGTTATCTGATGCGACGGCAGAGCAGGAATCCGATTCTTCATCTTCCGACAGTAATCTTGTCCGAATCCTACCATAAGTTCCTCGTATGATAGCTC
>NC_033801.1:99411361-99436293 GCF_001876935.1 Asparagus officinalis | reverse complement strand
GGCCACTCTTCCTTTCTTCAACTCCTCGGCCTTCTGCACAAGGATTTTTGCTTGTGCAAGCAATGCGCGGCGTTTGTGAATCCGCTCTTCGAGTGTTGAACGGTTCTGTTTGACCCGAATCCATTCGAGTGAATCCGCTCTTCGAGTGAATCCGCTCGTCGGCGGCTTGGAGGAACCACCATTCTTCAGTTGTTGAGGCTGTTTGCCTCTCCTATTCGTCAGATCCGCGTTGTAGCGGACTCCGTCCGTAGACTCCATCGCCTTAGCGAGTTGTCGCGCAAGGCGCTGACGTCGCCTCTGGTGGGCTCTCTTTGAGAGGGTCACAACGCCCTCAACAGTAGAAGCGTTGACAAGAATAGGTTTGACCTCATTGGAGGTCGGTGGAACTTCACCTGACGCAACTTTGGCGTCAGCTGGGGTGAGAGCGTCGTTGGTATTGCAACTTCTTTTCGAACCAACGAGCTTTTCTCCCTGAGGAGAGCTCTTGGACTCTGCGGGGGACGGCTAGATCCGACGAGGAGACAGATACTCCTCGAAATCTTGGCCTGGTCGAATTCGTTACTCGGACCTCCTCTACGACGCGGATTGAATCCCGGCTGGCGTGCGAACGTGACGATCTCGGCAACAGAGCATCGGCGCTCCGCACTGTGGTCGCCCAGATTGTCTCGCGTGCAAAATTGCCTTCATTGAATTCATTGTTATCTTGAATAACTGTTTTTCGGTTACAAAAAATCCGGTCTTTTTTAGATCCGGTTACAATGAAATCAAAGAAAAAGAAAAAAATTACAACTTTCCTTTTACAACTTTCCTTTCGAACGAATCGCGAGCTCCTGTTTTGCGGTCGCTCGCTTGTGTGGGTTCTTTGCCAATGCCGGGGTTAATGCGTGGACCACCGCGCGATCTAGATCCGGTCAGATCTACACGATTCGATGGGTATTATTTCGCAAAGGAAATAATAGCCGTGGGGGATTAATTCACCAAGGAAATAATCGCCCTTAATTCTCAAGATCAAAGGCCAAGCTTTGATCCGGAGTGTGATCTCGTGTAGATCTCAGATCTGATCTTTACCTCTCTCGAACTCCTGCCTTTTGTAGATGCTCGCCGAGAATCAGATATGAATCTTCAAGTCCTCAAGTCTTCAAAACTCCAAGCTCGATCTTCAATTCGGCAGAGTTTCGGCTCTCCAAGCTCCAACCTTTTCAAATGAACAAAGGGGAGCCTATTTATAGGCTCTCTGAACTGTGCCCGTGCACAGATCTGGGTCGGCCACCCATGGGTGGCCGGCACTGGGCCGAGCCACCCATGGGCCGGCTCTGGGCCGAGCCACCTAAAGGTGGCTCGGTTTTGGCCGAGTCCCCTAGGTGTTGTGGTTTTGTGCCATTTTATCCGGTCTCATGGTTAATTTGGACTCTGATTTGTTGATCTGATTTGGCAGTAAATCCGATTCCTGATTTGGCAGTAAATCCACTTCTGAGTTCGAGTCTGAAACTGATCTTGATTCGATCGTGATTCGTCCGAGTCTGCCCTTGGTTAGATGACACGTTGACTCTTCGAACCCTTGGCTTGATTCTACACGCGAATGGATGTATTCCGTTGCTTGCGTGCGATTCGTCAACTTTGTCGCCTCGTTGGTTCGTCGGTTTATGCCGAGCTGTGCTAAGGGACCTATAAGCAATTTTATACGCCTACACAGAGTGGATGAGCAGAACCTTGTTAGAAAGAACAAGAGTAATGTTGACAACTACAAATATAGATAAAGTCTTTTGGGCAAAAGTAGTAAAAACTACCTGTTATGTGGTGAATCGATCTCTATCAATCACAATACAGTTAAAGACGCCGATGGAGATGTGGACCGACAAACCAATTGATCATTCCAACCTCAATATATTTGTAAGTCTAGTGTATGTAATGTACAATGCCCAAGAAATTACAAAGCTGGATTCAAAATCTAGAAAATGCATGTTCTTGGGGTATGTTGACAGAATAAATGTGTATTGCTTTTGGGATCCCACTGTTCGTAAGGTTATTGGTAGTAGAGATGTTATCTTTATAGAGAACCAACTACAAAATAAAGAAAAAGAGAGTAGTTTAAGGAATGACTCAAAGGTTGTAGCTGTTCAGGTAGAAAATGAGCCTAATTCTTCTAAAGCAACACTGGAGCATCATGTACGAGAACCAGTTAAAGTCCCATACTCCAGAAGTTCGAACGTCAACTCGTGAGACAAGACCACCGACATGGCAATTGGAGTATCTTACATAGAGTAATATTGTATATTGTCTTCTAACAGAGGATAGAGAGCCGTTAACTTTTCATAAAGCTATAGATTGTACATATACATTTCTGTGTATGGTAGCAATGCATGAAGAAATTAAAGCTCTCCATAAGAATAAGACTTGGGTACTTGTGTTACTACCACAAGGAAAAAAGACCATTGGAAATAAATGGGTCTATAAGATCAAGCAAAATGGCGATGATCAAGTGGAGCGATATTGTGCTAGATTGGTGGTAAAAGGATATGCTTAGAAAGAATATATTGACTTTAATAAAATATTTTTTCCTACAGGTCGACTCATAACAGTCCGAATGCTCCTAGCTATGAGCGCTATATTTGACTTACATATAGAACAACAAGATGTGAAAATAATATTTCTTCATGGAAATCTTGAAGAAGAAATTTACATGCTCAAACAAGAAGGTTTTGAAGAAAAAGAAAAAAAACTTAATTTGTAGGTTGAACAAATTTCTGTACAGTCTAAAATGGATGCCGAGATGTTGATACAAGAGATTTGATTCATTCATCATGAGCCTTGGATAAAATAGACTTAATACAGACCCTTGTGCATATTTTAAGAGGTTTGATAAAAACAACTTTGTTATTTTATTGTTGTATGTTGAAAACATGTTAGTTGCAGGCTCAAATAAAGATCGTATCAAAGAATTAAATGCAAAGTTGACTAGGGAATTTGAAATGAATGATTTAGGATCTACAAACAAGATTCTAGGGATGTAAATTTACCTAGACAGAACTAATAGGAAGATTTGGCTCAGAAGAATTACTTGAAGAATTTCTTACTACACTTTAACATGCAAAATTGTAAGTTAATTTTTACCCCGTTTTCTGTCAATTTCAAGTTATCCTTTAGTATGAGTCCTAATAGTAAAGAAGAGAGGATGGATATGTCTTTACTATTGTATGCATCAGCAGTATGTTTAATGTTCGTTATGATCTGTACAAGACCAGACATAGCACAAGCAGTGGGAGTGATTAGTCGATACATGATGAATCCTGATAAAGAGTATTGGAATGCTGTAAAGAGGGTCCTAAGATGCATTAAGGGAGCCTCAAATATTGCATTATATTATAGAGGATCAGATTTTTTTGTCAATGGATATGTTGATTCTAACTATGCAGGTGATCATGAAAATAGTAAATCCACCACAAGCTATATGTTTGTACTTGCCGGTGGAGCTATAAGCTGGTATGAAAACTATAATCGGTTGTGGCTACATCAACAATAGAAGTAGAATATGGCGCAGCTACACAAGCTAGTAAAGAGGCAAAATGGTTGAGAATAATACCGGAGGAACTTGGACATGAACAAAAGGAGATTTCTCTATTTTGTGACAGCTAGAGTGTTTTATATTTTGGAAGAAATTCAACCTTTCATTCAAAAGACAACACATTCGAGTTTAGTACCACTTCATTTGTGAGAAAGTGGAAGAAGGAATAGTGGATGTGTTGAACATTCACACCAAAGACAATCTAGCAAAATTTTTGAGAAAAGCAGTCAATACTAACAAATTTATTTGGTATCGATCCTCTTGTGGTCGGTCAGAAACCTGAGCAATATATAGATAACAAGATAGAAAAAGTAGTGTTAAGATAAGATTGATACTTAACTAAATCTTCAAATAAGAGATTGTTGCCTCAATTGTTGGCAACCACAATTGTGGGAAAATAATAGGTGGCGGGTCCCCTAAAAAGTAAATGCACTGAAAGATGAAATTAAATATTTAAAAAATTAGGAACAGTATTTTCCCAGCTGTTATGAATAAGGCTAAAACTCTTCAGGGAAAAATCCATCCCAGAAACAACAACTCCACATATTGAAGAGTGAGAAAAATAGAGAAAGTTTCTCCTTATAAAGAGAGATTGTAGCTCCAAAGTTTTTCCTTATAGTGAATTCTTCTATCCTTGCATGTGCCTTTTACCCCAAATTCATTTAGGAGGTTTTCCATGAAAATCTGTGTGTTTATTTTATTACTTCCACTCTACTATTTTCAGGGACCCTACTCTATTGGGCCCCAGGTTTGTCTCTATAATTCTATACCAAAATCCTCAACAATTCTTAACTTAGATATCATTTTTTTCAATCCTCAATTTAGAGGGATAGTCCTTTAGATAATGGAAGGCAAGAATAAATTTTATCGTAATAGAATAAAATTTCATTAAAGAAAAATTCAGGCAAACCCAGGCATACCAAGATATTTACAAGAATCTTTCTATACTAGAAAGTAAATCTCGCTCCAAGTACATCAAACAATGTATTGGAATTTTGGGAAGTTACTTCCCTGTTAATCTTTTTCTCTTAATATTCCTCACAAACATCTCAACAGTAGATTTCTTATAAATAAAAGTTCGAAGGTTTCTCTTATTCCATATATACGCTTGTCCAACCCGACCGACCCGATCAGGTAAACCGAGCTCGGACCAGGCAAAACCTGTGACCCGGACCCGAGCCTAGTTAGCCCGGGCTCGAGCGCACTAGGCCGACCCGATCATTTGTTTTTCTTTTTTCTCTTTTTTCCTTACAATTTTATTTTTTGTTAAAAAAATTTAAGAGTAAATAACAATATATTAATCAATCATACAATCTTTGAAACTATAAACTGATGTGTACTTACACCATATCTAGCAGTATGCTCATCATATTATCTTTGATAATAAGTTCTAATAGTATTATGATGAGTAAGAGCCGTAATAGTTTGACCATCATCAGTGTCTATTATCATGTTATCATACAAAGAATTTAACAAATTTCGAAGACCAACATCCTTCAAACATGGATCAATAAGAACCCCCAAACCAAAATAATAGGAATATGCCTAAAATACTTATTAAATTTACATTTAATTTAAAAAATTATATTTTGAAAATAATTATCCATACAATAATTATTAAAAAAGCTTGAATATTTAAAACTTGTACAACAGCTTTGTTCGGGGTGAAAGCTGGTTTATTCATTACTAAACTTATTACAACTTCGATTATTACAACAAGTTTGAAAGAAAAGACTTCTGATAAGGTTCTTTACACAAGGAAAATGAAAATTACAACTCTCTCTTCAAATACAACAGATGTTTATTGTCTACTGTTTGCGTGAGATCTTTGCGTGTGTCTGGGTTTATCCGTAGACCAGCACGCATTAGATCCGATTGATCATAATAAAAGATGAATGATCATGCTTCACAGAGGAAACAATAGCAGAAGAAATAATCTTGACCAAGCGAGATTACTACTATTCTCGAGATCAAAACCAAGTTTGATCTCAAAGTATATTGGCACGAACCTCAGATCTTTCGAACAACTCCCTCTTTATGCTGGAATTCGCTAAGATCTACTAGTCCTCCTTTAAAATCATGGATTGCTCTCTTCAAACTGACAACACCTCGCCCTCTTTAATAGAATTTTAGATACTCTGTGTATAGGACCCTAGGCTTGTATTTATAGGTTTTAGTTGCAGTGTTTTTAGATAAGAACAAGTGATTTAGCCTCACCTTCAGTTACTAACAGCCCAACCACATTTAGGGATGATATCCATGCAGTTGGGCGACTCTGAAATGAACAAATCCTAAGAAAACATTGAAATATGTGTTTTCGGGAACGAGGGTGCGAGTTTGTTCAACGTGACCCACGCGTGTGTTGGTCACCTTAGGGTGACTCGGCCCTGTACGGGTCACATTAGGGTGACCCGCATAATATTTTTTCCTACAACTTTTGCCTTTTGATCTTTTTCAGATTCCATGTGGGTCACATTGAACAAAGCACTTTTTCGTTCGGGTCACATTATGGTGACCCACATGGTATTTTTGACTTAACTCTCTTATCCGACCTCAGAATAAAGTTATTCAAGATGCATTGGACAGTTAATGAGGAGACCTAAAACTTTTGTCTTTTGAGCTTTTCTAGATTTGATGTGAGTCATATTGAAAAACACATTTCTTTGTTCGGGTCACATTAGGGTGACCCACATGTGCGTCGGTCGCCTTAGGGTGACCTGCATGGTATATTCACTTTAACTCTCTCATCCGACCTCAGAATAAAGTAATTTAAGATACATTGGAAACCTAACAAAGAGAGATACAACGTTTATCTTTTTAGACTTTTCGGATTTAAATCTCATCATGATCAAAATTTCACTTCTTCGTGCGGGTCACTCTAGAGTGATCTGCACGTGTGCAAGCCACCTTAAGCCCTCCTGGTTATATTTGCTTCGTCATTTCACATATTTTGAAATTTTACATGCATTACTTCACTTATTTTTATAGCATAGGATGATCCTCTTTGTCTTTGATAATCCTCTCTGACTCGAATAATAGTTTTCATTGCCTTCTCTCCATTTCGAACTATGTGCGGGAACCTATAGGTAATTTTTGATGCCTACAGATACCCCATCCAAAGTGTTTCAAGCCCATTTTTTATAAAGAAGCTTAGAATACTTTGGATATGATATGCCCAACCTTCAATTCATCAACTTCTTCAGCTTTCAGTCTATTTCAGTATTTTGTTGAATAGCTAAAATTCTTTCGGTGCTGCTTTTATAGTCTGACCATTGTCGAAATCTTAAACTGAGATTGGCATGTTGATATCTGAATTAGCTCATGTCATTGAATCGATGTTGGACTGATTATCTTTGTCGGAAGTTTATATCTGAATCGCGGTTGAGCTCCCTGGGGATTATCCTTTGACCTAGAATTGATCTGAGCATTGTTTCGGCAAAATTATCAATGCGTTGGTTGGTACTGAGCTTCATGGCAACAGGTTGACCTACATTGACCTTCATTTCAACACGTGGACCGGCGTTTGACCTTCTTCGTAACGCGTTAACTGACATTTGATCTTCGTCATAACGCGTTGACCGGTGTCTGATCTTCATCGTAATGTATTGACCAGCATGAACATAGTTTATACTCTTACGTTAACTAGAGTCTACAAAATTTAAGCTTGACCGACATTGTAACATGTGGTAGGTCCAAGTGTAAAGGTTACAGAACCAATCGTTAATACTGGTTCATCTACAGGTATTGATCTTACCCTTACGTCCCGCTAGTTATTTGCTTAACCATAGGGGAGTTTTGGTTACATGTCCTACTATTAGAGCTAATACGACTATAACTACGAATGTGTCCGAGGTCCTTCGTGGAAACTTCGGTTAGAATTGATATTCTCTCGGGTGTTCAAGTCACGAGACCGACTGGTGAAGTTGGTGTGTAAGTGACTTTTGTACCTTATTACGATTACTCATTCTGTTTAGAATAAATAAGCATAATACTTATAGGATTTTAGCAAACCCTCAGCCATAAACCGGTTTGATGGGCCTTTACCGACTACTGTTTGAGTCGGGCAAGCATGCAGATTGTCTAAGTTCGTTTCCTAGGTGACGTTATGCTAAAAGAATAAACTCTCTTAGACTTAATGCTATGATATCAAATACATAGACTTCGTCATTTGTCGCGAGAATAGACTATCCAACAACACGTGTTAGGCGTAGACTTTAGAATTTTTAGCAAACTCTCATCCATCAGTGGATTTGATATGCCTTTACTGATTACCGTTTGAATCGGGCTTGCATATGAATTATCTAAATCCATTTCACATGCGATATTTGCTACGAGAATGAACACTCTTAGACTTGATTCTATGATATTGAATACAAAGGCTTCGTCCTTTTTACATGAAAAGACTAACCGGTAACACGTGTTAGGCATAAACTTATCTCTATTCAAGAATTAAGATAACATTCCCCAAACGTGAATCCTGGCGTTCTTTTCATGGAGAAAGGTTAATCGGTAACGCGTGTTAGACGTTCACTTATCTCTACTTAGGATTCAAGATAAAATTCACCGTGCGTGTAAGGCATGGATTTTAGGGTTATTAATAACGATTTGCCATGATGTTGAATACATGGGCTTTTGTCCTTTTTACGGTAAAATACTAACCGGCAATGCATGCTAGGCGCTGATTTATCCCTACTTAGGATTTAGGATAAAATTCCCTATGCTTGTAAGACATGGATTATGCCATTATTAATAACGGTCTGCTATGATGTCGAATACGCGGGCTTTTGTCCTATTTACGGTAAAGGACTAACTGGCAACGCGTGTTAGGAGTTGACTTATCCCTACTTAGGATTCAACATAAAATTCCCCATGCATGTAAGGCATGGATTATGGTGTTATTAATAACAGCCTGCCATAATGTTGAATAAATAGGCTTTTGTCCTGTTTACGGTAAAGAACTAACCGACAACACGTGTTAGGCGTTGACTTATCCCTACTTAGGATTCTGGATAAAATTCTCAATGCGTATAAGGCATGGATTATGGCGTTATTAATAATGGCCTGCCACAATGTCGAATACGCGGGCTTTGCCACTCTTACGGGATTAGGCTACCCGGCAATGCGTATTAGGCGCCGACTTATCCCTACTTAGGATTTAGGATAAAATTCCCTATGCGTGTAAGGTATGGATTATGGCGTTATTAATAACGACCTGCCATGATGTCGAACACATGGGCTTTGCCACTCTTTCAGGATTAGGCTACACGGCAATGCATGTTAGGCGGTGACTCATCCCTATTTAGGAATCGAGATAAAATTTCCCGTGCATGTAAGATATGGATTTTGGTGTTGGAAGGTGGTATCTTCTCTTGGGACAAAGACGAACCCGATACTAGAGAGGGAAAAATTATATTCTATCTTCTAGGGCAAAAGAAGCTCAAAGTGGAATCTCCACTTCGAGAAAGATTCGGATAACCCTAACTGTTAGAAGGTTTGATTACCTAATTTGAAGGTGGATTTATTATTCATCGAGAGGGAACTCTAGTTTTGGCCCTAACTGTAGGAAAGTTTGACTAAGTGAGAGGTTTGAGACGACCATAACTATAGGAAGGTTTGATCGCTTAATTTGAAAGTGGACCTCTCATTCATGAAAGGAATTGAGAGAGAATTTTGGCTTTGGTCCTAACCATATGAAGGTTTGACCAAAAAACAGTGGGAGTGAAGATATAAATAACACTAGGAATGTTGACCTATATAAATCACTCAGTAGGTTTTTTAGTGTCAAGTTGCTAGGACATAACACGAAGAGGTTTGATGATTGCCATGGATCAACAGCTTGAATTTTTGAATACCGTGTTAAGACTTTAACATTGGAACTGTTAAGTGCACAAACACATTGGGAGTTTGAATAGACTCAGCTGAAAGAATTTTAGTGGACCCACTGTTCGTTAATTTGATCAGTGATGGACTTTATGGTGGAGGATCGTGACTCATCAAGCACTCTACAGTTACATCGTGGGAGTTTCATGATGGAAGATTGACCGAATGAGGTCATTAAATCTTATCTCAATGAAAGAGTGCTCGAAAAGTCATTGTGGGAGGGTTTTAATCATCTTGTAAATGATTAAATAGCTACGATGTGAGGTTCTTAATCATGATTAAGAATGTATTATTCTGATGATTGGTTTTCACCTTAAATAATCATTTGGTTTTGGGTTACCCTTAAGAATATCATGTATAACATTCTCCAGGAACATCCTATTGGAATGTCTCGAGTTATTCCACCCCCAGCTCTTTAACGAACCTGAATCCAATTGTAGTGGGCCACATTGTTAGGTTATCCTTAAAAGTATTAAGAGTAATATTCTCTAAGAACTTCTCATTATTGAAAATAAGGGAAGCAGTTTAACCTCGTATACCTATCGGAGGCTGCCAGATTTTCCTAAAGAATATTATGTGTAATATTCTCTAGGAACTTGTCATCAAAGATAGGGAATAGTTTAGCTTCATATGCCAGTTGGAGGTTAGGGAGATAGTTTATACTCGTATATCCATTGGAGTGTCAGGGACTAGTTTAACCTAATATATCTGTTCGAGGATTTTGTTCACATTTGGCTTATTATGCCGTCATGATACCAGCATCAATCAAGGCTTGAATGTTGTTTTATAGAGAGAAGCAAGCCTTGGTGGGATGAATGATCCTCCTGTGGTACGCACCGTACTTTGGATCCGAGGTGTTGTTAGCTTCCTCCTGATTCATAATAGATGGTAGATTGATTTTATTGTTTTCAAGGAGGTATTTGAAAATAGCTCCAACCTCTTCATCCTTGAAGGAATACTCTTTTTGGAGTCTCGGATCTGGAGTCCTTCGCTGCTTTTGAGGTTGCTGTTGTGACGTATGATTAGCATTAATAGCCACTGTAGGTGCATTTTCCTTACCATGAGAAGCAAAATTCAAGTTTGAGGGGTTAGTCATCGGTTGGCCTCTTTCATGTTTCTTTTGAGAAAGTGTTTGACCTGTTCACCATGCAATTTTAATTCTTTCAATGTTGTGGATGGCATGCCCCCCAGGACTTCCAGCACATCAATGGAGAGATTGTTGTGGCATGTCAGTAAGATGAATTCCTCTGTGATATGATCCCTGCAATTCATTACCTTGTTACAGAAGCGTTTAACAAAGCTATCAACTGACTCCCTGTCCTTTTGCTTTTCGTCTAAATGATCTCTAATCGACACTTTGATGTCATCATAAAAGAAGTTATTAAGGAATGGATTTTCTATGTTGTTCCAGCTGTTGATACTTCCTGACTTAAGATGGCGGTACTAATCGAAGGCTGCCCCGTGAAGGGTGCCAACGAATGATGGGACTATCAAAGGTTTGTTGTCGTAGATCATTAATACGAGTTGTCGTGCGAGCACCTTTGATCATAGAATTATCAAAGGTGGGTAGAGGAGAAAACGATAAGAACAAAAGAATAACTCAGGTTTTGGGCAAAGGCAAATACCTTCTCTAGATTATGAGTATGCACGTTATAATCTCTCACAATCTCACTCTAGAATTAAATAATAGGCTCTCCAAATCTTTAAATTGTACTCTCTTGATTAAACTCTCTCAGATATTTTAAAGCCTAAACAATCCCTTATATAGGTGTACAAACGAAGGTGGTAAAGTAGTAAATAACTAAGCCCAACCCAAACAGGAAAACACGTAAATAGAGTCCCTAACGAATCTGAAAAGCTATTATAAGTCGACTCATGAACAGTTATGAGTCGACTCATGACCTCATATGAGTCGACTCATAACTGATGAGTCGACTGGTCAAAGACGTTTTGCTAATAGGGCTTGAGTTCTTGAGTCGACTCAAAACTGTATATGAGTTGACTCATAACTGGTGAGTTGACTCATAAAATAATGAGTTGACTGGTCAGAGCCGAACTGTGAACTAGGCTTGGTTTCATGAGTCAACTCATGATAGTCATGGGTCGACTCAACCTGATGAGTCAACTCATGTACATGTATGAGTCGACTCACAGGTTGAAATCTGGATACTTTGACTCTTCGATTCTCTACCTCGTTCCTCACTCCAACCTACATTCTCCTGTACTATTTGACACCTCTATTCTCATGCTATCATGTGAATCATCTATTCTCAAGCTCCTATGAGGGTTGCTAGGTTCCGAAGAGAAGATACACCCGTATCATCGATCCCCCCTTTAGGAACTTGAAGTCCCGTTCAAGTTAGAACTTCAGCTGAGGAAACTCGCGAGCTCCTCCTTCATTGTTGAACCACTTAGCCTTGCTAGGAACATGACCTTGACGTCCAATGAGAAACGACTCCTTCATCCCCCATCTCGTCGTGGTAGTCTTTCGCTCCAAAATGCAATCTTCCTTCAGCGGCTCCTCTCTATCAAACCACAAGTCTTCAACATGCGCCAAGATCACCTTGTCATCACCTTCATCATCCAGCAATGTAGGCTCAAACAACTTCAAATATTCAGCATTGATCACCGAATACATGCCTAAGTAAGGCGGAAAATCCAGCCTAAAAGCGTTGTCGCCAATCTGATCGAGAATCCGAAATGGACCATAATGAATAGGCTTCAACTTCTTTCCTTCTCCTTTTAGCCGCTCCTTACACAATTTTAGCCATACCATGTCGCCTATGCTAAAGTTACAAGAAACCCGATGCTGATCATGCTTCGCCTTGTATTTGGCTTGTGATTTCTTCAATTGAGCTTCAACCGCTGCATGAATATGCGTAATCTTCTTTAGAAATCACTGAGCATATTGTCTTTCATTCTCCACGCTGTCCATCGTAGCTTCACTCGAAAACACGAGATCAAACGGACTCGGCGGTATGAATCCATAAAAAGTCTCAAACGGTGACTTTCTCGAAGATCCATGAATCACCCGATTAAAAGCAAACTGCAAATATGGTAAGCTCTCATCCTAAGTCTGGGGATGCCTAGATTATACCCTTGTAACATATGCACCATAGTCCGGTTGACTACCTCCGTTTGCCCGTCTGTTTGTGGATGAAAGGCGGCGCTCTTCTTCAATTTAGTGTCCATCAAACTCCACAAAGAATCCCAAAAATGTCAGAGAAACCGGCTATCCCGATCCGAAATAATCGAATGCAGCAACCTAAAATGCTTCACACATGCTCGAAGAACAACTATGCTGCACCCGCTCTCGTCACGGTCTTCTTACAAGGAATCAAAATCACCATCTTACTGAACTGGTCCACCACAACGTTCAAATAGTCATGCTAGCGCTTGGTAGTCGAAAATCCTCCTAGAAAATCTATAGATATGCTCTCCCACGTCCTAGAAGGAACCAATAGTGGTAGGTATAATCCCCTCTTCCTGTTAGAAGGCTTCGAAATACAGCATAACTTATACCCTCCAACATACTTGGTCACATCATCAAGCATCCGTGGCCAAAACACATGTCGTTGTAGATTGAGAAGCGTCTTCTGAATTCCAAAATGCCCTTGCACACGCGAGGTATGTGCTTCCCTAATCCAATGCAACCTATTACCCTCCTCCGGAATGCATAATGATGTCCCACGATACAACAAGCCATCTTCTCTAAGTGCATACTCCCCCCTTTGACCAGCCTTCGCCTGCTCAAACACACTACCGAAGTCTATTGGATACGTACAGCTATACATACTCAAAAGGAACCAAGGGCTGAATATGCGTCGCCACCAATAAAGCCCTTACCGATGAACAAGATAACATATCAGCCAACTTGTTTGTCACCCCCTTCTTGTACCTAATAATGATGTTGAAATCCATCAAATAAGACATCCACTTCATGTGCACGCCTGCTGTAGCTTCGTCTGGGCATGTAAGAACTCCAACAGCTTATGATCCGAGTACACTACCACCTCCTTCCCCAACAAGTACACCCTCCAATGCTTAATCGCCTGATAAAGTGCGTAAAACTCCTTGTCATAGGTCGGGTAGTTCGCAATAGCACCCGTAAACATCTCATAATGGTATTCCACTAGCTTCCCATCCCGAATCAACACCAAGCCCATCGCATAACTAGACGCGTCGGTCTCCACCTCGAAAGTCTGCTAGAAATTCAGCAAGCTAACACCGGTGCCTCTGAGATCTTCCTCTTTAGCAACTGAAAAGCCTCCTCATGCATCCTCCCCCACTCAAACTGAACATTAGCCTTTGTGAGGCCATGTAATGGTGCCGCATAACTCGAAAAATATCGAATGAACTTATGCAAATACTAGCAAGCCCCCATGAAGCTTCTCACCTCAGTCACTGTTTTCGGCATCAGCCACTTTGTGATCACTGCCACCTTACCCAGATCTATCCTTCTCTAATCCTTCCCCATGATGAAGCCGAGATACACCAACTCGTCCATCCCAAAGTCGCACTTCTTCCCGTTGAGCTTCAGTTGTCCGTCTTGCAACACTCTAAACACATTCTCGACATGAACGAGATGCTCCTCCCAGGTCCTGCTGTACACTAAAATATCATCACGGTACACAATCACAAAATCCTCTATGAAAGTTCGCAACAAATCATTCATGAGCCTCATAAAAGTTGCCGGAGCATTGCATAGCCCAAACGACATCACCAACCACTCGAACTGGCCCTGTTTGGTCTTGAACGCTATCTTCCAAGTGTCTTCCTCCCGAATCCTTACCTGATGATAGCTAGACTTTAGATCCAACTTCATGAAGAATCTCGCTGCCTCCAACTTGTCCATAAGATCATCGATCCGTGGTAGGGGGTAACGATTCTTGATCGTTATCTTGTTGAGCGCCCGGTAATCCACGAACATACGCCAGCCTCCATCCTTTTTGGGCAGCAATAACACCGGCGACCCACAAGGTAAACAACTCGGCACTATCACTCCCGTCTCTAAGAGCTCCTGAACCTGTTTCTTAATTTCTTCGGACTCCTGTACTGATGTGCGTTATAAGCCTATGTTCAGCAAGGAAATCTCGCCGGTCAACATAATCTCATGTTCTACACCTTGTCGTGGTAGTAGTCCCGTGATTTTTAAAAACAAGTCCATATACTTGGCCTTCAAACTGTCAAGATCTCCTTCCCATGGTGGAGAAGCTACTCAGCCGCTCTTCATAAGGCCGAATGAACAACAAAACAAATCTCCTGACCGCATTCACCAACCTCTTAGCCTGAATCACCATCACCAAACTCGTCTCCTGTGGAAGAGATGCCGAACAAAAAATAAATTGTGTACCATCCTTGGTGAATATATACTTTTAGGCCCGCTGATCATATACCGTGTGTCTATCCCACTAGTAAGGATTGCCCAAAATAACTTGGCAAACATCCAACAGAACCACGTCACATGTGACCTAGTCAATATACGACTCATAGAGTACAAATCTGAATGTATACTGGTTCACCACACTCAATCCCGCGTCCTTCTAAATCCACCCTAATGGATAGGGCTTCAGATGCTTTACCGTCTTCAATCCCAGCTTCTTGTACTAATGCTTCAGATATCAGGTTCTTCTGACTCCCCGTATCTACAATGGCATCCACCAAGCTGGTCTTGACCTGCAACTTCAAAACAAAGAGCTGCTCCCTCGGGTCGTCGTTTTCTTTCACAACCTTTTTCTCCGCCATAAGGTTGAGGTTGCTGTTGGGCTCTGTCATCCCGGGAACGTCCTTCAGACCCTATGCTATCATGTATGCTTTCTTCTCCTCCTCCTTCTTCAACCTTTCGGTTTCAGATGAGGGTACTTCTCCCAGCAACAATCAGCCACGTGTCCTGTCTGCTTGAAGTGATTACATGTCAATCCTACCTTCCCTGAATCACCATTCTTCTTCTCTTCCTTATGTTGAGAGCCACTAGACTTGCCTCTCGACTATTTGGAATCACCATTCATTACATTGCCCTTCTTATGTTTGCCCTCAATGGCAATTGCCTTCACGATCGCCTCTGCAATCGTCTCGACCGTGAACAGCTTTATCTCCTTCCGGATATAATCATTCAGACCCGCCATGTATTTTATAAAGATGGAGTGTTCATCCGTTGCGATGTTTAGAACCATCTCCTGCTGCTGGAACTCCGTCATATACTCTTGAATGGTCTGATTGAATCTTTGGCGCAAGCCGTACCACTTGTACCAACGCTCTTCGAGGAACCCCACAGGATAGAAGTGCTTCCTCAATAGCTCCTTGAATTTATTCCATGACACTATCTTATTTTCCTATTTGCAATAGGACTTCCACTACGTCAACGCGTGACCCAAAAGCTTCAACGTCGTGAACACGATCTTCTCCTTGGATGAATATCCGTAGAGAATGAAGTACATCTCCATACGCTCAATCCAATCATCGAGCTTCTCCATATTGACACTCCCATCATAGATAGGAATCTCCACTTTGAAATCAATCTTTAAGTTTTGGTAATAATTCTTACCCCCTGTATGTGAAGCAGACTTATTAACCTCGGCCTCTTCTTCCGAATCTGATTTCTCGCGTTCTTCATCGGACTCAACAACTTTCTTCTTACCCTTCGAAGAAGATTCCTCCTTTTGTCTCCTCCATTGATGAGACCCACGAGCTAAGTAAGAGTAGTCCAGATCATTTCTATCTGCTTCTCCATAGCGTCAAGTCTTGCTGAGTTATCTGCTTCAGACGTCTTCTCCTTCCTTATCTTTTGGACTTCTTCCAAGGAAATAAGGATCTCGCCAAGCTTCTTGTACTATGATCGAGTAAGGACCATACACAGGATGCCCCATTCACCAGATCTGATTGCTTTGATACCAACTTGATATGAGTTGCCGTGTGATTACCTTTGATCGCGGAATTATCAAAGGTGGGTAGAGGAGAAAACAATAAGAACACAAGAATACTCAGGTTTTGGGTGAAGGAAAATACCTTCTCTAGATTATGAGTATGCACGTTACAATCTCTCACAATCTCACTCTAGAATTGAAGAACAGGCTCTCTAAATCTCAATTACAATTTAATCTCTCTTGATTAAACTCTTTCTAATGTTTTAAACCCTAAAACAATCTCTTATAAAGGTGTACAAATGAGGGTGGCAAAGTGGTAAATAACCAAGCCTAACCCAAATAGGAAAACGCGTAAATAGAGTCCCTAACGAATCTGTAAAGCTCCGATGAGTCGACTCATGAACAGTTATGAGTTGACTCATGACCTCATATGAGTCGACTCATAACTGATGAGCCGACTAGTCAGAGACGTTTTGTTAACAGGGCTTGAGTTCTTGAGTCGACTCTAATCTATATATGAGTCGACTCATGACTGGTGAGTCGACTCATAAAATGATGAGTCGACTGGTCAGAGACGAACTGTGAACTAGGCTTGGTTTCATGAGTCGAGTCATCACAGTCATAGGTCGACTCAACCTGACGAGTCGACTTATGTACATGTATGAGTCGACTCACAGGCTGAAATATGGATACTTTGACTCTTCGATTCTCTGCCTCGTTCCTTGCTCCAACTTGCGTTCCCCTATACTGTTTGACACCTCTATTCTCATGCTATCATGAGAATCATCTATCCTCAAGCTCCCATAAGGATCGCTAAGTTCTAAAGAGAAGTTACACCTATATCAATCATACCCAGGTAGGACTTGAAGTAAATTAGGTGTTGAGTGGGTGAGCACTTTTCGTCGAACGACGTGAAGTTAATTAGATTGAACTTTGCCGGATACAGGATTGACTCCTACTCCCTTGGGTAAGGACATGGAATACCAATCTTCTATACCTCTTGAGCAGACATCAGCGCATTGATTATGCTCTTCAGGTCTTTTATTTTCTCATCCTCGCCAGCATTTTCCTTCGGGCAATTTCGGGGAGGATTAACTGGACCACCCCCAACATTGTCATCCTCGCTGGGACCACCCCTAGCATTTTGGTCAACAGAATGGGTATCAACGTGAGATTCTCATCCACATTTGAATTTATATCTACTTGATTAGTAATGTTGCGACGGCTAGATTCACCAATCTGATTTAATAAATCTTGAATCTATTGATCATGCAATTCTGTTATCCGTTACATAGCCATTTCCATTTTGAATTTGAAATTCTCTTTCTGCTTGGCCAGAGCATCTTCGAGGATTTTGGCCATTTGTTCAGCGTTGATCAAAAATGCCTCACGAGATTTTTCCTATGCTACAGACTATATTGTCGGAAGCGACCGTGAAGTTAGCATCTGAGATTTCATCCTCCAAGGGGTGTCCTCTATCCGTGTAGGCAATAAAAATTACCTTTAATTATTATCAGAGAAGTTCAGAATAAAACTGCTAAAACCTCGCCAGAAATAGCAAAAAGGAGAAAAACACTGATAAAAAGGGGAAAAAACGCAGATATCTCCCAAACCGTAAGGAATTAGGCAAAACAGCGGAAGCAAACCGAAGCCTTTGGCTAGGTTTGGATGGCTTCGTCTCGTCGAGATAGGCGATTTTCATATATAATTCGTCCAATTCCGACTTACGGTTTGAAAGTTACGGCCTATTCTTCGATCCATGCTCGGGAGCTCGTCTAACAGCTTGAAGCTCGCCTGCACAGCTTCACCTGCACCCACAAATCTGCCTGCAGACCCAAATCCGCCTGCAGTCCCTAGCTCTGCCTGTAGTCCCAAATCCGCCTGCACACCCAAGTCTGTCTGCAGTCTCAAGATCGCCTGAAGACCTAAGTCCGCCTACAGACAAGCCAGCTCATTGTCAGCTACCCACTTGGAGTATGGTGACAGTCACGTCAGTGGTCAAATCCCACGAATCAAGGGAGAGAGCATAGTATTCTAGGCCCATCGAGTGAGCAGGCAGGTGTCGGATCGACCTGAATGCTCATAAATGCAGCTCACTTCATCTGTCCGAATCGAGAACTGGATCCGCCGGCAATCGACGAGCTGTCCAAGCCCACTCGAGTATTGGGAACCCGTTTTCCCACCTCTCTTGACCTAAAAGGAGAAGACACGATACTCCAGGCCCGTCAAATGGCCGCTCACAGTACAAGTGATCGGACAAACGCGTAATCAACCTACACCCTTATAAATGCAACTCACCTCACTTGTCCAAGCGAAGGGTGAGAGCCGCCGGCGCTCGGTGGTTGGTCAGATCCGCTCGAGTATCTGACAGCCGTTGTCACGCATACGAGGAGGGGCTTTCCTACTCCTACGTGACGTGATGCGAAACACAACTCCTCGAATGACCACTCATGGTACAGGTAAACAATAGGCTATCCCTGAATAATGTATGGTCACATTCCATAATTCAAGGAACAGCCAAGCTGTCTCTCGTCCATTTAAAAGCCTCTTCCAGTAACCTTTAAAGGAGAAGGGGCTGTTGCTTACTAGAGGGGCAAAACGACCAAAGGTTGAACCTTGGCTTTTGCTAAAGGCTCCCTCATTCGAAGAGACTCATCGGAACTCTCCGACTTGAGGCTTTCAGGTAGACTCGAACCCACTCACACCGGACCTTCTACTGAGAACTGAAGCTCCAACAGCAACTCCGATCGGATCGTCAAAGGGAAGCAGACTCGGCACGAGCACCGAGCGAGGCGTCCTATCACTACCAAAGACCCCACATTAAACAAGGAGGGCATTCCCTCCGCTTTTGTTGTAACTTTAATTTATTAGTTTGTAATAAGCCTTCTTATCAATACAAACGAAGTTCCCTGTTTTCGGGAGATCTAAATTTACACCTAAAGAAGATGGCGACCACAGTAGGAGAATCCGTTCACTTAGATGAATTGGTGGTGGCGCAGTTTGACGAAGTTGCTGCAGGGACTACTGTTGAGTCCCTTGTGAACAAATTCGAGGGGTACTTACAATCGTCCTCTTCTGGTGGCAATACATCTCGCGGTGACTGCAGAGTCGTGTGGGTGGCCCAGTCCCAAGAGGCCGACGCAACCAAGCCTGAGGGATCTACCCAAGCCGAGGTAGGGGGTCCTTTTCCCCCCGAACCAGTTAAGGCCGAGCCGAGATTTGAGAATGTAGGTCTAGGGGCTGCTGAATGGGTTGATGAACGATCCTCGCAGACCCCTGTGCAGAAGGAATCAACCATTCGTGTTGACGTAAACTACGCCTACGCCATCGACATGAATGCTCCTCGTTCAAAAAGATCCAAACAGCGGTAACGAAAAGCTCTCGCTCATCTCGAAGCACAATCCCTCATCCCCCACGATAGCCTGAATTATTATTCAGGCTTGAGAGGAGGCAACCTTTTGAGCCAGGTTCCCATTTTTGGCGAACCGCTCAAATCGGGTGAGCCTAGCAGTTTAGGCAAGCCCATCTCTTTGAGCCAGGTTTCCATTTTTGGCGAACCACTCAAATCAGGCGAGCCCTATTTTGTGAGCAAGGTGCTTAATTTTGGTGAGCTAAGCGCATCTGGCGAACTCTGCAGTTCAAAAGGGC
The DNA here is from genome assembly GCF_001876935.1 of Asparagus officinalis. Classification (NCBI taxonomy): domain Eukaryota; kingdom Viridiplantae; phylum Streptophyta; class Magnoliopsida; order Asparagales; family Asparagaceae; genus Asparagus; species Asparagus officinalis. Next base: position 99,416,340 of record NC_033801.1, on the reverse strand, counting down.
TTCACCAAGCTTGTCTGACAGACCAAGTTCGCCAGAAAGGCAAAGCAGCAGCTTGCCAGACAGACGCAATGCACCAATCTCGCCTGACAGGCGAGCCTCACCGGCATGAACCTTACCAACACGCTCATGCCCAAACGAGGGTGGTCACTCCGTTTGACTGCACGCGCCTGGCACCCGTCTTCGACGACAACGATGATGATTGCTCGGCAATGGCAACGTCACAGGCTTCGAGCTCTGTTCAGGGCGAGCACGCAAATGTGCACGTGACCGACATCCCTGATGAGATATCCAGGAGGTTCGACGAGCAACAAGCAACCATCATATCCCTAAAGGAGATGTTGGAGCAGTTTTTGAGTGAGAAGAAGAAGAAGAAAGAGAGGACTTCACAGACTTCGCGTAAATCCTCGAAGCATAAAGAAAGGATGCCTACCCCTTCTCACTCCTCATTCGAGTCATCTAGACGAACGCCATCTTTGGGTCATAATCACGTGGACAAAAGGCTCGATGAGTTCCAAAGTCAACTCGACGCCTTGAAGTTCCAGGAGCATGTGAACAAGCTGGGGGTTGCCAGACCGTAGCCAACTGAATGGGATGCGGTCTCCTACCCGGCAAAGTTCGAGCCGTTGGACCTCCTGCAGTTCAATGGCAAGGGTTCTCCTACCCAGCACATCTACTACTTCTAGGCGCAAACTGGACACATAGTGGGAAACGATCCCATTATGACTCGACTATTCATTGGTACCCTCAAAGGGGTCGCTTTTGAATGGTTTCGCAGATTGGAGCCTGGGTCCATCACCTGCTGGAAGGACATGGAAAGGCTCTTCGTGGCCAGATTCTTCGACGATGACACAGAAGTATCTATGACCACCCTGCTAACTGTGAAGCAGAGGAAGACATAGTCTGTAAGCAACTTTTTCAAGAGATTCAGAAACCGGTCGTTGTATTCCTGCGATCTAGTTTCCGAGGCCACACTCATCGAGATGTGCCAGAATAATCTCTCCATTAGTGTTTTGTCCAATATGGGCGTTGTTGAAGCTCGCTCATGGAAAGACTTACTCCGCCAAGGAGAACAAGTCGAGAGCATGCTCAAGCATATGGGTGACGAAGAGCCACATTAATTTTGAGGAGATGATGACCAAGATGCCTTGGTAGTGGAGACCATCTCCTCATATCCTACGATTTCCCCTGTTGATCCTCTTCAATAGGACAGCGGGCCTACAAAACTATCAAGTTAACTATTACCTCTGATAGTCTCCTCCAAATTTCCCCTATCGATTCTCTTCAATAGGACGGCGGGCCCACAAAGCTATCACGTTAACAATCACCTCTGATAGTTCTCTTACACTCCGACAAGTACACGAGTATAAACTGCTTTTTTTAATCCTCCAACTGGTATAAGAGGTTAAACTATTCCGTACACTTCCACTTCTTGAGCCAGGTTCCTAGTACGGGCGAACCGCTCAAATCAGGTGAGCCTAACAGTTTAGGCGAGCTCCACTTCTTGAGCCAGGTTCCCAGTACGAGCGAACCGCTCAAATCAGGCGAGCCTAACGGTTTAGGCGAGCTTCGGTTCTTGAGCCAGGTTCCCAGTACGGGCGAACCACTCAAATCAGGCGAGCCTAATTACTTAGGTGAGCTCAACTTCTTGAGCCAGGTTCCCGGTTACGGCGAACCGCTCAAAGTAGGCGAGGCTAGCAGTTCAGGTGGGCTACATCAAACTTCCACTTGATCAAACCTTCAGATAGTTAGGACCAAAGCCACAATCCCCCGCCAATCCTCTTCAATAGGATGGTAGGTCCTCAATGTCGCTCTGATCGCGGCAATTCCTATCATATTTACGATTACCTCTGATAGCCGACACCGTCATTCCCGCAAATGATGTTGTCCGATGAGTCGTTATACTCATACGTCCCTGAACGATTTGATTCTCCCAGCACCGTCTTTCCCATAAAAGGCGTTGTTGTTTGATAGTAGCCTACTATGCGATGTGCTGTAATTTCTGGATTCATCTTTGCCCCAAGAGAAGACAAATCAGGGTCCGTCTTCATCTTTGCCCTAAGAGAAGACAAGCTTCCCCCCTTTGACTCCAACGGTTATACGAGTATAAACTGTTCCCTTTACTCCAACTGGTGCATGAGTCTAAACTGCCCCCTTATACTCCCACTGGTGCAAGAGTACAAACTGCTCCTTTCCTCCAACCGGTGCATGAGGCTAAACTGCTCTCTTTACTCCAACCGGTGCATGAGTTTAAACTGTCCCCTTATACTCTAACTGGTGCATGAGTCTAAACTGCTCCTACCCTCCGACTGGTATACGTGGTTAAACTGCTCCCTACGCTCTTAATCCAAATGCCTCGAAAGGCTAAGGATAGAGGAGAAAATTTAGCATTGAGCCTAATAGAAACTCCTCGACAACTTACCATGCTAAGGGCAAGAGCATGGCTAGTCCAACTCAAACGACAGTTGGTAAAGACAAATCAAGTCCGTTGATAGCTGAGAGTTTGCTCAAAATCCTAGAAGGTGATCATCAGCTGGGAGTAAAGAAGTCAACTTCATCGAGCTCGTTAGAGGGCTCCTCACTCCATTTGAACATGGATCACTTTACGGGTCTTCATATCCAAAGTGTTCCAGACCCCCATGCGGCCTGATTCAGGTCTGAAAACTTTGGAGGGGGTTTTGTAGGTAATAAAAATTATCTTTAATTCTTATCAGAGAAGTTCAAAACAAAACTGCTAAAACCTCGCCCGAAATAGCAAAAAGGAGAAAAACACTGATAAAAAGGGGGGGAAAACACAGATATCTCCCAAACCGTAAGGAATTTGGCGAAATGGAGGAAGCAAACGGAAGCCTTTGGCTAGGTTCATATGGCTTCGTCTCGTCGAGATAGGCGATTTTCCTATATAATTCGTCCAATTCCGACTTACGGTTTGAAAGTTACGGCCTATTCTTCGATCCATGCTCGGGAGCTCGCCTAACAGCTTCAAGCTCGCCTGCATAGCTTCGCCTGCACCCGCAAATCCGCCTGCAGACCCAAATCCACCTGTAGTCCCCAGCTCTATCTGCAGTCCCAAATCCGCCTGCACACCCAAGTCTGCCTGTAGTCTCAAGATCGCCTGAAGACCTATGTCCGCCTACAGACTCACCAGCTCATTGTCGGCTGCCCACTTGGAGTATGGTGACAGTCACGTCAGTGGTTAAATCCCACGAATCAAGGGAGAGAGCATAATATTCTAGGCCCGTCGAGTGAGCAGGCAGGTGTCGAATCGACCTGAATGCTCATAAATACAGCTCACTTCGTCTGTCCGAATCGAGAACTGAATCCGCCGGCATTCGGCGAGCTGTCCAAGCCCACTCGAGTACTGGGAACCCGTTTTCCCACCTCTCTTGACCTAAAAGGAGAAGACACAGTACTCTAGGCCCGCCAAATGGCCGCTCATAGTACAAGTGATCGGACAAACGCCTAATCAACCTGCACCATCATAAATGCAACTCACCTTACTTGTCCAAGCGAAGGGTGAGAGTCGCCGGCGTTCAGTGGTTGGTCAGATCCACTCGAGTATCTGACAGCCGTTGTTACGCATACGAGGAGGGGCTTTCCTACTCCTACGTGACGTGATGCGAAACACGGCTCCTCGAATGACCGCTCATGGTACAAGTGAACAATAGGCTATCCCTGAATAATGTATGGTCACATCCTATAATTTAAGGAAAATCCAAGCTGTCTCTCCTCCATTTAAAAGCCTCTTCCAGTAACCTTTAAAGGAGGAGGGGCTGTTGCTTACTCGAGGGGCAAAACGACCAAAGGTTGAACCTTGGCTTTTGCTAAGGGCTCCCTCATTCGAAGAGACTCGTCGGAACTCTCCGACTTGAGGCTCTCAGGTAGACTCGAACCCACTCACACCGGACTTTCTATTGAGAACTAAAGCTCCGGTAGCAACTCCGATCGGATCGTCAAAGGGAAGCAGACTCGGCACGAGCACCGAGCGAGGCGTCCTATTGCTACCAAAGACCCCACGTTAAACAAGGAGGACATTCCCTTTGCTTCTATTGTAACTTTGATTTATTAGTTTGTAATAAGCCTTCTTATCAATATAAACGAACTTCCCTATTTTCGGGAGATCAAAATTTACACCTACAATCCGGTCAAAGTTGTCTAGTTTCTGATCTTGACCAAGTGATGTGCTGAGATGTCTTCGAGAAAGAGTCAGGGCTGTAACGCCGTATCAAATTTCCTTTATTGACCACATTGATGGTAACTTTTGGAAGACCGTCATCATGACTAGAATATTTCTTCTTGTAGAATCGTCTTGATTTAGATTTGGACACTTCAGTAGAGATTCTTTCGAATACCGATACCCTCCATGGAGCGGTCTTAGAGTAGCTTTACTTTGATAATACTATCTTGATTAACCACTCACAAGGATAGTGAGAGCCCGATTCTAGGATACTTCTCTTCAAGATTTCTTGGTACCCTCAGCCTAATAATACAATTCATTAGCGTTATGGTCGGAGCAACCTATTGGTGGTTGGTTTGAATCCCCAGGTTTGACATTATCATGTAATGAAGATGACTTCTTCTGAGGATGCAATGCCTTATTAGCATTCTCGGGAGTTACATGTTTGGAACCATGCCTACAAGAACGTGAGACCTCAACAGGCTCTTGGACTTCGACACATAACCCCAAGCGAGTGGTTATCAGAATTTTCCCTTCATAGGATGACTTTGACTTGAAGGGAGTGCGCGTACGACCCCCAGTTTGAATAGCCACTCGAGATTCATTCACCGAATCCAAGCGTTCTTTGATCAAAAGTTTGCCTCGATCCCCATGCAAAGGACCAAGGAGATCCGTCACTTCATCTTGAATCGAGAAAGATCCACGCTACCGTGGGACTTCACCGAAAGTACTGGATCAACTTGAATAGGAACGGAAGCGGACAGGGACTCAGAAATAGCCACTGGAGGTGAGGCAAGTGTCGCCA
>NC_033801.1:99403431-99411351 GCF_001876935.1 Asparagus officinalis | reverse complement strand
CTGGCTTGGTCATGGCACGGGCCAGCTTGAGATGGATTAGCCGAGCCACCATTTGCTGGCCTGGCCCTGAACGAGCCATGCATGGTTGGCTCGCAATTTTTGGGTGTCTTGACGCTTGTCCAAGTCACTGTTTTGGATTTCAACCTCCATTCTTGGCATGGTTTTGGTACTTTCATGACCACCTTGTCCTACTTTGTGTTTTACACCTTTCATACTAAGGCACGAACATAGCACTTCTGGATGCGCTCCTTGAGAGTTGAACGAGTCCTTTTGATACAGACCCATTCGCTGGCTAATGGCTTGGAGGAGGGGTCATTTGCTTGCCGTTGAGGTGCTTGGCGCCCCCTGAACTTCAGATCCACATGATAATGGATCCTGTCAACCGATTCCAAGGCCTTGGCAAGCTAACGTGCGAAGCGTTAGCGTTATCTCTGACGAGCCCTCTTTGTCAAAATTGGTGCACCTTTATTAAACAACTCCTGGACTGAATATGAGTCATTCTGATCTGAAATCTTAGCTTCCTTGGCGTTGCAAGGGGAAGCCTCAACAAAAATTAGGCGAGAGTTATCCTGAGCCTTCTTTGATGCCGATATCTTCCTGTACTTGAGGGACAAGGAAGATCTTGATGAGGATGAGGAGAGGTATTCCTTGAACTTGGCCTGGTCAAACTTGTACTCGACCTCTTCTTTAATCGGGACCTTGATCCTTGCTTGTGGAATGACAGCCTCGACAAAGAGACTGTTGGCTCTTACTGTGGTGGCCAGCGTGTTTGGGATGAAAGTTTGTTTATTCATTGCTAAACTTATTATAACTTCTATCGTTATAAAAAGTTTGAAAGAAAAGACTTTTTATAAGATTCCTTACATAATGAAAATGAAAATTATAACTCTCTCTTCAAATAACACACAACAGATGTTTATTGCCTATTGTTTGTGTGGGTTCTTTGCCTGTGCCAGGATTTATCCATGGACCATCGCAGATCAGATCCGGTTGATCAGAATAAAAGATCAATGCACTTTCTTTACAAAGGAAACAATTGTAGAACAAATAATCTCAACTAAATGATATTACTACTCTTCTCGAGATCAAAATCAAGTTTGATCTCAAGGTATGCTGGAACTGATCTCAGATCTTTCGAACAACTCCCTCTTTATGCTGGAATTCACCATGATCTACTAGCCCTCCTCTGAAATTCGTGGATTGCACTCTTCAAACTAACATCACCTCACCCTCTTTGATAGAATTCCAGATCCTCTGCATATAGGGCCCTAGGCTTGTATTTATAGGCTTCAGTTACGATGTTTTTGGATAAGAACAAGTGATTTGGTCTCATCTTTAGTTAATAACAGCCTAACCATGTTTACGGATGATATCCAAGTAGTTTGGAGGCTATGGAATAAACAAATCCTAAGAAAATATCAAAATACATGTTTTCAGGAACCAGGGTGCTAGTCTGTTCAATGTGACCCGCGGGTGTGCGGGTCACCTTAGGGTGACCCCTGTGCGGGTCACATTAGGGTGATCCATATGATATTTTGGCCTCACCTCTCTCATTCGACTTCGGGAATGAGGTAATTAAAGATGTGTTAGAAAGATGAAGAGGAGACCTATAACCTTTGTCTTTTGAGCTTTTCTAGATTCTATGCGATACACATTGTAAAAAGCACTTTTTCATCAAGGTCATATTAGGGTGACCCACACATGCGCGGGTCACCTTAGGGTGACCCACATAGTATTTTCATCTTAACTTTCTCGTTGGACCTCAGAATGAAGTAATTCAAGATACTTTGGAAAGCTAGAGAAGTGTCCTACAACTTTTCTCTTTTGAGCTTTTCAAGATTCAATGCGCATCAGATTGAGAAAAGCAGTTTTTCATGCGGGTCATATTAGGGTGACCCGTACGTGCACAGGTCACCATAGGGTGACCCGCATGGTATTTTTTCTTTAACTCTCTCGTCCTACCTTAGAATGAAGTAATTCAAGAAGCATTGGAAAGCTGATGAGGAGACTATAACTTTTGTCTTTTGAGCTTTTTCATATTCGATCCGAGTCACATTAAGAAAATCACATCTTTGTCTGGGTCACATTAGGGTGACCCGCACATGTGTGGGTCACCTTAGGATAACCTGCAAGGTTTTTTCATCTTTACTCTCTCATATGACTCAGAATGAAGTGATATAAGATGCATTGGAAAGCTAGCAAAGAGTGCTACAACTTTTGTCTTTTGGGATTTTTTAGATTCAAACCTAATCATGATAAAATTTTCACTTCTTCGTGCGGGTCACTCTAGAGTGACCCGCACGTGTGCAAGCCACCTTGAGCCCTCGTGATTGTATTTGCTTCATCGTTTCACATGTTTTGTCATTTCATGTGCATTCCTTCTCTTCTTTTTATAGTATTGGATAATCCTCTTTGACTTTGATAATCCTCTCTGAGTCGGATAATAGCATTCATCGCCTTCTCTCCATTTTGAACTACATGCGGGAACCTATAGGCAATTTTTGATGCCTATGAGCTTGAATAATAGTTGGATAATAACATAGAAGCATCATAAAAAACTTGTAGCATCTCTTTTACACTATATATAACTAACCATATCCTCAGTTATTTCATACATACTATCAGAGCTAGAACTAGAAGTACAGAAAGCAATAAAATCATTTATATTTCTTTATACTCTATTGCTACATTTAACATTACATAGGTAGAATTCCACTTATGATCAACATCTTTTGGAATTAATATGGGTTTTAAATTTTTTCTTTTACATAATTGTTTTTATCTTTTAAGTCATTGTTCAGAAGCATTATGAGTATAAGATATTGTCCTAACATTTTCTATCATGAATTTAATTTCACCAAATTCACTTTGAATAATTAAATTTAAAATATGACATATACATCTAAATTTATAAAATATCACCATAACATGATAATAGCAAAGATAATTTGATATAATCTTAGCTACATTATTATTACTTGCATTATCTATTGAAACAAAAAATATTTTTTTCTAAAATTTCTAATTTTATAAGTTCTTATATTATTAAATTTGCAATATTAATACACTCTCTAGATCTTCAAATGTAATAAAAAATAATTATTTTAAATATTTGCTAATTATTATCAATCCAGTGTGCTGTGATACATAAATAACCATTCTGTGCTCTAGAGGTCCAAATATCAGAAGTTAAAGAAAATTTACAGTTTAAATTTTAAAAATAAGAAATTATTTTTGCTTTTCCTCGTGATAATATTTCAAAATATCATGTTGACAAGATTGATGAGAATTTTTTTAAATGCGGGATAAAAACCATCTGTAATTATATCTTCAAATTCATCATATTCTACTAATTTAAGAGGAAGGTGTTTAAGAATAATAAACCTGATAACGCATTTCCTGGCTTTAATTGTATCATAGTTCTAACTACCGAGACTACCAGAGAATGATGATTGGGAGAGTAAAGATTGTCTGATATCACCTTGAGGTGTTGTCTGACCACTGTTGTGCTTTTCTAAATGGTGTTTGAGGTGGTTGGTGTCGCTTTTATGATGAGCTTAGAAAAAATATGACCGCACAACGCACACTTAACCTTCTGAATGAGAAGTCTACTGTGTTGATCCCTGATGACTTCTATCTTCTTGAAGAAGTTCCACACATCAGATATCAGCCTTTTAGGAGCTCTATGTACAGAATTATCGCTACCAAATTCGTGATCAACATCGATAGGGGGAATAACTGTAGCTCCTGTAGTAGGAGGATTATGACTCATATGAACTTCGGGAGTTAGGATTTGCCCTTCATAATTGGAGGAGGAAGCTATTTGATTGAAGAATTAGAGAGTAAAAGCAAAAATAAGAAAGTATTAAAGAGAAGTAGATATGTTTTGGATGACAAAAATAAATAAAAACTCCCTCTATTTGTAGAGGTAACCCCTAGCCAAATGACCAAAATATCCACAAAATTTGTCCGTTTTTGACCATTTTAGGGGTATTTTGGTCAAAAGCCAAAAAAATGGCCTTTATGACCGTTCGGACCGGCCTAGTCTAGCCCGACCCGGACTGGCCACAGCGGTCGCATTCGTGACCATTATGGTCGGGCCGGGCCCGGGCTGCCCGGCGAGGCGTCCTGCGCCTAAACCCGGAGCCCGGGCCGGACACAGAGCCGGGCGCGGACACCGAGCCCAAATGGACACCCCTAGGCATATGCCATAAACATGCACAATGCACTCCTTCAATATTATCTTCTTCACTATTCTCCCATGATATGCCAATATGAGCATCCAATAGAAAGGGAAACCTCCAAACCCTAATCAAGCCGTGACTTGTTTGAGGATATCTCTAGCAAACTCACATCAAAGCAGGATGTGATCATACCCTCAGCACGGCCAGACTCTAGCCTATCCTTTATCAAAAGACTTCATTTTGTCATAATCCACTTGATGATACAATACTAAGGAGCATTGAGAGGATTCCAAATGATAGACTAGCAAGGAACATACAATTTGTACATTATAGATATTTTAACCTTAACACCACTTGCACAACTCAGAATTTTTTGCTTACATCAACATGCACCCCATAGATGGATAAAAAAAATCTCTAATATTTATAAGTGTAGGCATAAAAATTACCTATATGTCTCAAACTCAGCTCAAGACAGAGAAGACGAAGAACGTCATCATCTAAGTCAGAGAAGACCAACCAACACGAAGGAAAACAAAGGAAAATACAAAACGCTGAGCCGAATTAGGCTTGGAACTATCTCACTGCTTGTGAGAGACAGTGTAAATTGTCTAGCATATATGAGACAGTATAAATTGTCTAGCATATGCTAGACAGTGTAAACTGTCTAGCATATTGGAGATGGTATAAACTGTCTAGCATATGTGAGACAGTGTAAACTATCTAGCATATGTGAGATACTATAATTAAACTATCTTGCATATACGAGACAGTGTCTAGTGTCTTACCAGCATGAGACAGTTTCCTAAGTATCTTCTGACGGTTTTGTTGAGTTTTACGAGGACCACGTGGCTCCATAACTACCTTGAAATGTTCATTAACGTTAATGGATGGTTATAACCATGAAATTCACCCACTACCATCAAATAACATGGAATTTAACGCACTTCAAGTGGTGGGACGGCGGTTATAAATTGGCTGAGACAGCTTCCTTTAGCCGAGACAGTAATCACTGTCTCGCCCAAAGGAGGTAATGACCACCAGTTATTTCGACTTTTTTTTTATGGTTATGACTTCTAATGGCTATAAATATCCCTTGGCACACTTGTGCATGGGGTACTGAGAGAGAGGGAATTATCAAGGTAGAGAGACACTGGTGTTTGGCGAACTTTGAGCATAAGAGAGAGAGTTATTCACCACTTTCAAGTAATCTCAAAAGCCCTTTGTTGTTTCCTTGAATTCAAGCTTTAACTTTTTCTCAAGAAGAGTGTTCATCTTACTTTGCTAAAATATTCACTTCAGATCTTTTTTCCTCTTCGAAACATTAACATCCAACCTTCTTTGTATCTGACTTGGAACATTGATTCGGTGGTCCATGGATAACTCATCTCCGGCACAGGTAAAGATCCCACACAAGCAGAGGCTTCTACGGAGTTTATGTGTGTGTTTCTAGGGAGCACAACAACTTTGTTTCTTTGTAAAGAAGAGTTATACACATATAACCTCATTCATTTGTTTTTGTTAAAATGTTTTAATGGAAGAAACAAAGAAAATTGTTCCCGGTGCAAACAATAAGCCTCCTCCAATTGACATGAATCTCTACATCTCTTCCTCACATGCCAAATATCATGTACTTCGTAAATTTTATGACACTGCTTGATCTATGGAGTATCTTGTTTACCATGAATGTCCTAAACAATTTTAAGTACTGAAGCCACTTTCCACCTCTTTGCATAATAATGACCCAAGCCTCCTGTCTTTTTGTTTTTGCACATCAAACCATGAAACAAGGGCAACCTTGTTGCAACCATACCATTCCATATATACCTCATATAAGCCACATCTATAGCTTTAAGAATACCTATAGGGAGCAAAAAGTTAGTAGTTGGCCAGAAAAATTGAACACCAAGCAACTCAAATTTTGCAACAATACAGTTTTCCTCGTCAATTGATGTTAATTGATGTAGGAAAAATAATGAGCAAATTCATGAAGAAATGAACCTTCATGAGTCAAATGCAGATATATATATAAATTATTATATTTTCTGCAAATAAATGGTCATATCTCCTACTTCGGAAGGCTTCTGACATATTATATATGAAAGTCATCTATCTTGACATGGTGAAACGATCTAGATTAACATACTTCCAAAGTCATATTAGTATCACAATTTTTTGCTAGAAATCTAAAATAATTGACATTTATTTATTTTCGGTAATAAAGTTTGAGTCAATTTAAATTAGAAAACAAATACAATTTTGATTCATGATTTATTTTCTCTAATTTAGTGAGTTTTTAAGGGTAGGATTTGATACTCTTTTTTTGTAATTCAAGTTGTTGATGTTAATAATCAAACAGCTAATTAAGAGGGGGGTTAGGTTGTCGGAAGTCCTCTAACTCCCCCAAATGCCAATTTCTGGGGCGAACTGTTCTTCCCTGCACATGTAAGAATTCGTCTGAGGGGAGAGTTGGGTTCTTCAGTTTTTCCTCCGACGATCAAGTTAGTAAATTGCTTGAGTAAAGAAGAAATTGAATTCTAGAAGTTCTTGAGCTTAGGGAGCAAGAAAATTGCTTACACTAGTGCTGATAATAGTCTCCCTATTTATAATAATAGTAGATGGGTGGTTTGGTAACTTCAGTCGAGTATGGGTTAGTAGCTGAGTCAGCATTTCCTTTACAAGTGTCGGCTGCCCGGTGGTGAGAGTCATTTTGGCGTTTAATATGAATTGACAGGAGGAACGTGGTGTTGACGTGGTCCGATGTGTTATAAAGATTTTTAGGGATGGAGAAATGATGATTTTGATCAGGCATTTAATGTAAGGCCAATAGCTGTTAGCAATAGGCTCGAGGTATGTCGTCGCATTTCTACTCATTAGATAGAGGGCCGAGAAGTACCGCCTTTTGAGTCGGCTCTATAAGATGTCAGTCGAGGAGGTCGACACGTACCGCCCTTTGAGCTAGCTACACGAGATGTCGACCCTCCGAGTCGTTCGAACTGGGGACTTTTGTTATCTTTAAGTGGTGAACTGATTTAGTTAGGTAGTTAATGTAGGATACTTGTCTTCTACTGAATGGAGATTATTACTCAATAACTAAAACACTATAACAGTAGGCCCCTTTCACTTGGAGTCGGTCTAGGTTTGGTCCAAGTGAAATGAGATTGCAGACTAGTCGAGTTCTGATGTGCATTAATGGGAGAACTAAAAAGTTTAGGGGATGCAACATGGCTAATGTCAACAAACATCTTTTGACTACCGCTGCGTCCCTTTTCGTGCCAGATTGCGGGCTATCAAGGTAGGTGCACTGTGCCTCGATCCTGAAGAAGCCGTTTTAAATCCCAGAGAAGCCCTTTTGACTATCCTATGTATAAAATTTGGCATGGATGTTGAGTTGAACAGGCTTAGCGGATGGCACTTTGCTTTACCAAGGACGAGTGCCTTTTGTTGCTCGAGTAGACTCCATGAAGAGCCGACTAACACCATGCTTTTAGTCGGCCATGTGAGTTATTAGTTCGTATGGTCGGATGAGTTGTGTTGATTATATTTTTGAACAGTTGTAAATTAGAGAGTTCCAAGGTGCTTTTGAAAGCCATGTATCGTTGTCTCTTTGATCTTTAAGTGGAGCGGTGTGGAGTAAAGAGGGTGGCAATTTGTTTTTCATGTGGCCCGTTCAGACTTCAAGGTTAATCACAGCCGTTCGTGCTGGGTTGAGCCAATCATCCTGATTTTGCTAGGC
>NC_033801.1:99377242-99403407 GCF_001876935.1 Asparagus officinalis | reverse complement strand
GCAAAAGAGGCTTTCTTTCATGAATTTCTGCCCTATCTCTCTGCTTCCTAATTTCTCACTTGTCGGCAATCTTGCACCAATCTCTGATCTTCCTTAGCTGCTCAGGCTTCCACCACTAGCCGTAATGAGAGGAGGATTGATCTCCTCAGGCCTATTCACTCGAAAATCTATTACCTAGGAGCTCAAAGTCTACTATGAGCTCTACGATCTCCCCAAGTCCTTTACTTTGTCAGCACCGAATGGAAATGAGCCAGTGTATCACCATGGCAAAGACAAATCATAACTCTACCTGACTCATTTGGTGTATGGGCTTTTGTTGCTGCTATATCCTTTCATCATGCATGCGACACTTTGAGGATGTCTCCTTGCAGTTCACGCCCAATGCTATTACCATTTTTGTAGGATTCCTAGTGATTTGTCACTAAATTTGAGTCAAACCAAGCATATGCTTGCTTGGTAACCTTGTTAGCATCAAAACAATGAAGAAGGATGTCCATTACTTCTTCCACTACATAGGCAGCCGTAAGCTGGTGTCAATCGCCCTGGAGTCCAATAGGGATTGGAAGGAACGGTTTGTATGGCTTTTTTAGGCCGAATCTATCCTATCTTGTCCCACTTGGCCAGAGATCAAGAAGGATGTGTTGAGGCCACACATACTCTCAGCCGAGGAGGGGCGACAGCTTGAGAAGATTCGTTCTTATGTTGGATCACGAGAGTTGAATAATTTCTTCGACCCGTCTTCGCTTCGAGTGGCTAGCATATTAGAGTTTCCTCCCACCGAGGCCAACAAGGCGTGGGTGACTATTCTAGCTCTCCCATTGAAGAAGAATCCTTTAAAGCTGGGGGAGGACTCAACTTCGGGGGAACTAGCTTCAACCATGAAACCCCAAAAGTGGCTGAGAGGGGAGCTGATTCCTATAGAGTTGAATAACTTGTGGTCGAGGGCGATGGAGATTGAGGTTAAGTTGGCTAGACCCAACATAACTGCCCAAGCTGAGAAGTTGGTTGACTCGGCCGAGGGCTAGCAACTTGTCACCCATCCCCCTCAAGCAGTCAGTGGTCGTCATCCCTGATGAGGCTTCCCCTCCTAGGCAAGCGAAGGGTGGCCAAAGGGTTAGCCTGGTCGATGTTAGGACCCGAGCTGAGGGGTCGATTATTTTGACTCCTTTGCTCAAGCCTGTCCATAGGTCGGGTAAGGAGCTTACCGAGGTGTCTGTGACTGTTGAAGAGGAGGAGGCAACCCCACTTCAACCAGTTGGTGAGTTACCGGGGGCTGAGGCTACCTTGGCTCTAGAGGGTGGCTCTTACTAGCCTTTCTGCCATTGTATCTCTAAGGTCGACACCCAAGCATGGGGAGAGCTTAGATCCATGTTGATTGGTCAGTTAGGGGGGGTCTTCAATGCATTAGGAGGTGCTCGCGGAGGGTGACAAGTTTGTCCCCAAGAGGCCTTTGGACAAAGAGAGCTCGGTCTTGGAGTTGGGAATGGCTCAGGTTAGAGCATTAGAGCAGTTCTCCCTTCCTAGGGATGAGGTGATCTTGTGGGAAATGGCTAGCACTAGCCTGCACCTAGCCATTAAGGGCTATCTATTGTGGGGGGCCTTGTTTGAGCAAGAGTTATTCTCTTATCTACTAGCCTGCACCTAGCCATTAAGGGCTATCTATTGTGGGGGGCCTTGTTTGAGCAAGAGTTATTCTCTTATCTTGCATTTGCTCAGACACTCCATGCTGACTTTAAGGAGGCACTGGCTCCAAAGAGGTCATCTAGGGAAGCGACCAAGAAAAGAGTCGTTGCTCTAGAGGCTGATCAGACAAATGGCGAAAGGAGGTAGGGTCAGGAGCTGGAAATGAAGGATGACAAGATCAGCAGGCTTAAGGGCACCGCACCAAGCAGTCGGCCACGATCACCAAGCTCAATGATGAGATTGGCCATTTTCATCAAGGATTACCAAGCAGGATGGCAGACTCAATTATTTGGCTGAAGAGGTCGAATCCGAGAAGTGCCATAGGCTTGAGGCCTAGGAAAGCGCTCGGTTAGATCGCCTAGCGGCTGAGAATCTAAAGCTGGATCTTGAGGAGGAACAGTCAGCTCCTCAAATAGCTCAGGCCACTATCCAATCCTTGGAGGCTCGATGCGCTTTCTTGGCATCAGAGGAGTATAAGGCAGAGGTGGTTGAGAAATACCGCCACAGTTCCCTAGGTAAAGTTGAAGTGGTGTTAGTCTGCAAAGCCGGCTTTGACTATCTAGCAGCCTTGCTTCCCCCTGAATCTCAACCTACCCTAGACAACCTCTATCCCTCTCAAGTCTCTTGTTCCCTGACTTTTTGAAGGAAATTAAGATGGGGGAGGGGGAATAATGCTATAGGTGGATAACGGGGATTATGAAGATGAGCTAGGAGATGACCAAGAAGAGGTCCCTCCCCCTGTTTCTCCTCTCGCTGCTCCTCTTGCTGCTCTTGTTACTACTTAGCCAGCTCTAGTTCCCGACCCAAGCACATATCTCCCTAGTCCCACTCCCAACCCAGGCCGAGAGGCCTAGAACTTGTATCTTTTCCTCTTTTTTCCTAATATGGATGTAAATGATGTAAATTTCTCGAAAATATGAATGGAAACTTAGACTTTTTTGTCTTTTTTGATTGGTGCATTTTTATTCTATTTTGTTTAGCTTTGTTAATCCATAGATTTACATCGTCTAAGAGATTAATAGTGGGGGTGAGTCAACTTTGTGTGTTAAGGTGACTCGAATGCGTGTGAGGCAAGTCAAATAGCTCATGCTCCTTTTTTGCTAGTGGCGAAATGCCTTGGGTTTATTTGAAGGATGCCCCAAGGACTTTTGGAGTCAAAGCCGACTGAGTAGGTTGGGTGCCTTAGTTTTACTCTGAAGAGGTACCAAGCATTTTAGTGCCAATGAAGTGCCTTGGTTTTACTTGTTTGTGACACCAAGAGCTTAGTGTACGTGCCTTAGACTTTGGAGGACACCACAGTATTTTGGAGTCAAAGCTAACTTAGTGGCTGGGGTGCCTTAGTTTTACCCTAAAGAGGTACCAAGGGCTTTAGTGTTGATGAAGTGTCTTAGTTTTAATCGCTTGCGACACCAAGGGCTTAGTGTATGTGCCTTAGACTTAGAAGGGATTCAAGGTCTTCTTGGAGTCAATAAGAAAAGACTCGACTTTCCTACAAAGATCAGGCACTTTAAGATTAAAAAAATTATAACAAATGAAATTTGTCTACAAAATTATTGAAAATATTTTTTGAGGTACTCAATATTCCAAGGATGTTGCTGGATCCTTCTATCATGGCCTCTTAGCCGATATGTGCCTAGGCGTAATTCCTCAATGAGTGTGTAGGGTCCTTCCTAGTTAGGAGCTAACTTGTCACGTCTAGTATCCTTATTGAAAGCGGCTTTTCGAAGGACAAGATCACTGACGCTGAATCTCTTGGGTCTGACCTTATTATTGTAATACCTGGCAACGCGCTACTGATTGATGACTTGAGGTTGGAATGCTCTTTCTTGGACTTTATCAATAAGATCGAGTCCAATTTTAAGTTCTTCTGAGTTCAAGTATTCATCAAAATGACGCAGTCGGATTATCAGAATGCCGACTTTAACAGGGTGGCTGCTTTGGCCTCATAAGCTAACTTGAAGGGGGTTTCTCCTGTAGAGTTCTTATGAGTCGTGTAGTAAGAACACATGATTCCAAGCAATTCCTCAACCTAATTTCTTTAGAGCTTGTAGGGTGTATTTGTTGACGGCCTCTGTGAGTCCATTGCACCTGGGGTGTGCGACTAAGGAGAATTTGAGAAGAATATTTCACTCTTTGCAAAAACTTCAGAAGCCTCTGCTATCGCACTAAGGCAAGTGGGAGAGGACCAAACAAATCCATTCCCTATTGAGCAAATGGAATTAGGCTCAGAATGGATGTGAGCTCAGTGGTTGTCGCTTGCGGAATAGTTAAGAAGAACTGGCATTTTTTGTACAAGGAGACGAGCTCTTTGGACTCAGCCAGTATGGTGGGCCAATAGTATCCCAGAAAAATAACTTTTTAGGAGAGATTTCTAGCCCCAGGATGATTCTCATATGTCCCCTCATCTTGAGGACATTACTGCCCTCTAATAACAGAAGACACTAGAGATAAGGCCCCACACCACAGCCGGAGTGTGACATTTGATAAGTTGGTTATCAAGGATGAGATAGTGGTGAGCGTTCCCTTGTAGACTCCTGGCTTCAGTGGCATTTTCTAGTAGGGTTCCTTGTGTTAGATATCGGATGATGGGATACATCTAGTAGGGCTCCATTGGCATCTTGGTTTGCATGATAGCCTCTGAGGTCTTTATGATGCTAGAATTCTTGAGGGTATTTGTGTAGATAGGCCCTAGACTGCTTCCCAAGCTGGTTGATCTGAGTTTAGATAGTGCGTCCACTAGAGCGTTAAGAGCATAGGGGACTAGAGCAATCCTAAAATCAGTAAAGTTGGCTAATAGTTCTTTAGCCGACTTCAGATATAGGACCATCATTTTATATTTGGCTACATTCTCTCCATTCACTTGATGAACAACAAGTTAGGAGTCGACCAAAAGTTAGAGAAGCTCTCCCTTTATTGCTAAGGTGGCTCAAAAATCCACCAAAGTGCTTCATATTAGGCCTCATTGTTTGAGGTAGAGAAATCAAAAGTGATAGAGTACTCATGCGTCGCCCCATCAGGGTTGCACAGGACTATTCCCTCTCCACTACTTGCTTCGCCAGAGGACCAGTCCACCTTCAGCAACTACCAGGCGGTGAGCTCTGGTGACTTGTCTTTGAGGGGGTGGCATGTACAAGGGGTAGATGCCATGGTTGCGCAAGATGTTATAGGCTCCTGTTGTGCTGACGGCAAGGGCACTGCTGGTTCATTGTCGAGCCAAGTCGATTTGATGAGGAAGTCAACCAAGGCCTAGGCTTTGCTTATCATCCTCGACTCAAACTGAACCTCATGCTCACTTAGCTAGACCGACCAAGCGACTATTCTTCCTAAAGTGGTGGCACTGCTGAGTACCTTTTTTAAAGGTAGACTCGTCCATACAATTATAGAGTGCGCTAGAAAGTAAGGGCAAAGCCTCCTAGATTTGGTGATGAGGATAAAGGAAGACTTCTTTATGTGGAGGTAACTGTGTTCACCCACCTTCATGATTCAGTTAACATAGTACATTAAATTCTGGGTGTTATCCTCTTCTCAAACTAAAACAAAGTTGATGGCTTCGGGGGAGACAACCAAGTATAGATACAAAGTCTCTCCCTTTATAGATTGGCTTAGCAGCAGCTTAGTGCTCAAGCATGCCTTGAAGTCTCTGAAGGCCATGCTGCATTCAGCCATCCAACTCTTACTTTCCTTTAGCTCCTTGGTCGATCTTAAGGCCTTGAACAATAAGAGGCTCCTCTCGGTAGATATGGAGAGGAAACGACTCATTGTTGCTACCTTCCCATTCAGTCTCTGGACATCCTTCATGGTGCACGGTGCAGGTAGCTACTCTATGGAAATTATTTTCTATGGGTTGATTTAAAGCCTCTCTAGGTGATCATGAACCTAACGAATTTTCCTGACTATACTCCGAAAGCTCACTTGGCTAGATTGAGCTTCATACGGTAGCACCAAAGGACAGAGAAGGTCTCATCAAGATCAGATATTCGGGTCGACACCTTCTTCGACTTTACCAAGATGTCGTCCACATAGGCTTTTGCGTTGTGGCTGATCTTGGTCTTGAAAATCCTATTAACTAGCCTCTGATATGTGGCGCCTGTATTTTTAAGACCGAAGGGCAACACCTTAGAACAATAGATTCTTTAGTTAGTAATGAATGAGGTCTTCTCTTGGTCATGCTCTGCTATGAGAATCTGATTATAGCCAGAGAAGGTGTCCATGAAGCTGAGTAGCTCATGTCTCGCACTCTCATTGACTAACTGATTGATCCTTAGGAAGGGATAGCTATCCTTGGGATAAGCTTTGTTGAGGTCTGTGAAGTCTACACACATCATCCACTTGTTGAGGGTATTTTTTACCAACAGCATATTGGATAGCCACTCTGGGTACTAGACCTCTCAAATGAAACAAGCTCGAAGGATTTGGTCAACTTCATTTGCATCCCCTTCAGTCTCTCTAGGCCGAGATGTCTCTTATTTTTTTGTACTGGCTTGGTGTGTCGGTCAACTATAAGTTCATGGCTCACTACTTCTTGAGGAATCCCCGGCATGTCTTCTAGCCCCCAGGTAAACACATCAATGTTTGGAAATAGGAACACCACCATATGTCCTCATTGTGGCTCAATGACGCTAGATCCAATCTTGACCTTCTTCATTCCTTCTTGGTCGATCACTATTTCCTGAAGCTCTTTGACGGGAGTCATCCTCTCTCACTCCAGTGCCTTCTCCATTTGGAGGCACATCTTCTCGTTAGGTAGGATCTCTTACACTCCTTTTCCTTTTATTAAGAGCAGATAACAATACAGACTCCTTTGTGTGTTGATAACTTTAATATTTGATGGTATGTAGAGGGAACAACCCATGGGAGATAGAAGGCAATTCTACCCAATATGACATTCTAGGCCGACTTGAGGTCAATCACCATAAACTAGACATGAACTGTAGATTGCTGAGGGTATTCGTTGACCGTTGGGGGGAGTGTGATCATTTTATATAGTAGGAGTGAATGCCTGTGAATTTGATGAGTGGGTTCCAGTAAGGCTCCAGTTGGTATTTGTAAATGCCCATCTTGTTGAAGGTGTACATATATAGGACATCAACTTAGCTCTCTATGTCGACCATAATCTTCTTTACCTGAAAGCTATCAATCATGGCCATGATGACAATAAGATCACCATGAGGTATCTCAACACCTTTCAAGTCTACATCACTGAAGGAAATGGGATCTTCCATTATAGGCTTCTTGTCGCACATATCTACTCACAACGCTCGCTTTGCATATATCTTCTGAGGATTGTTGGACGATCCTCCAGGTATGAGACCATCATTGATAGTACTGATGATCCCCCTGGATTTAGAGGACTAGCTATCAGGTTGTGCATTAGGATGGGGTGACTGAGAATGGGATATCCTATTTGCTCCTCCTAGGGATACTTTCCTCCTATCCCTCTAAGAGACAAGCCTCTTCAGATATCCTCTCTCGAACAAGTCCTTGATGCCTCTCTGGAGGATCCAACAATCATTGGTGAGATGGCCATGATCTTGATGGTATCGGCAATATTATCAAGTATCTCAATTTTGAGGGTTCAACCTTATCTTAGGGAAGCAGAGTTAAGATGTCCCTCCTTCTGGACCATAAAGAGGGTCTCGATAAGATAAGTATTGAGAGCTGTGAGGACTGGTCTTGGAACCAGCTCCCTCCCTTGGTCCCTTATATCATATTGGTTTGAATGAGAGTCAAATCTAGGAGAATCCCTTGCCAACACCTACCATGGTGGGGGTCCCTAGCTGATTCTAGCACTGACTCCACCATCACGGTCATCATAGTTGCCGGTGATGCTGGCGTTAGGGATGGCGTTGTTGTTATTAGAGGTGCTGGGGTTACTGTCGCCACTACTTTTGTTACCCTGTCCGCTATGTTATAGGCTCAAGCATCCTCCATATCCATGTACAAATGAGTTTTAGCCATCAACTGCTCGTTGCTAGTGACTGGCTTCTTAGCAAGTGAGTCGGCCAGCTCATTGCTCAGTAAGCCAACCACAAGGCTGACATGGCGAACAAACTCCTAGGATTATTAATCTTCAGTCTCTTCACCTAGAACCTCTAGAAATTGGCCCGTAGGCTCTCTCTAGGCTCTTGTCTCATCTGGACTAGTACATGAGGAGGTAATTTCTTCTTGGTGTCGGCCAAGAAGTGGTATACAAATTTCTGGCTGAGCTGCTCAAAGCTGCCGATGGACTTCTTCCCTAGAGTGTTCTACCAGGGCTTGGTGCTTACTGACAGGGTGATGTGAAAGCACCGACAAATAATAACCTCAGGCACCTACAACATGCTCATCATGTCATAGTAGTTTTGGACATGTTCCACAAGGTCTTCCTAGCCCTTGTATTTGTTAACATGAGGTATCTTGAATTCTTCATAGGTATTCATGATGTCATCAATGAGGGGAGCGTTCCCCCCAACGGCTTTGGTGATGGGTCAGTAAGTTCGATCATAGTAGGATGCTACGTTGGTAGTGAGGGGCTTGTAGTAGAATGATGATGCCGAGGGCCTCATGACACTCCTTCTATGGCATGCTCCTTATCACGACTAGGGCCATGGCTCTCATCGGTTGCATCCTTATATTAAAGGTGATATTAATGAGAGTTTGTAAGGTGAACCTCCTGGTGTCTGGCCATGACGTACAGAGTTAGAGGAGGGACAATAGGTTAGGGTTCAGGTGGAGGATGAGTTACCGAAGGTTGGCATTCTAAGGGTGGAGGAGTAGTGAAGTAGATGGGCTATAGAGGAGGAAATCGATTTAGGAGTTTGTTGATGAAAGTCATGAACTACTGCTAAAAAGTCTGGGTGATTCACCGAGTGAACTCTTCAACATAAGCTTAAGTGGCATAGCCCGGATGTGGTCCTTCAGGAATAGATTGATCAGGCCTATGCTCAGAGCCAAACATGATTGCTCAAAGAAGAAAGAACGCCCCACGATGGGCGCCAAACTATTAATGTTAACAATCAAATAGCTAATTAAGAGGGGGTTAGGTTGTCGAGAGTCCTCTATCTCCTCTAGATGTCCAGTTCCGAAGCAAGCTGTTCTTTTGTACACGTGTAAGAACTCGTAAGAGGGTCGAGTTGGGTTCTCTAGTTGTTCCTCTGATGATCAAGTCGGTAAATTGCTTTAGTGGAGAAGAAATTAAACTGTAGACATTCTTGATCTTAGGGAGTAGGAAAATTGCTTACCTTGGTGCCGAGAATAGTCCCCCTATTTTTATTAATAGTAGAGGGGTGGTTTGGTAACTTTGGCAGAGTATAGGCTGACAGCTAAGCCAGTATTTACTTTATAGGTGTTGGCTACCCAATGGCGGGAGTCACTTTGGCATTTAATATGATGTGATAGGAGGCACGTCATGCCAACATGGTCCGATGTGTTATAAAGATTTTCAGGTTAAGATAAATGATGATTTTAATCACACATTTTATGTGAGGGCAACTCGGTGTTAGTTGGGGGTTCGAGGTATACTGTCAAGTTTCTACTCGTCAAGTAGAGGGCCCAGAAGTTTCGCCTTTTGAGTTAGCTCCGTGTGATGTCGGCCAAATAGGCGATCGTGTAGGTCGTTTGGGGAGTCGACCTAGTGAGGAGGTTGACACATACTGTCATTTGATCTAGCTATGTGAGATGTCAACCCTTCAAGTCATCCGAGCTAGGGACTTTGGTTATCTCGAAGTGGTGAACTAATTTAATTAAGCAGTTAATACAGAACACCTGTCCGCCACTAAACGGAGATTATTAGTCAATAATTAAAGTACTATAACACTAGTCTTCTTGGGAGTCTATTTTAGTTTTCTATTTAAGAAGAGATATGTAAACCTAGAATTATTAGGTCACTTTTATTCACAAAATTCCTTTTATTAAATTTCTTTGTGGATTCGAAGTTCTTCATTGATTTAAAGGTTATTCTTTATAGATTCAAAGAGCATCCCTCGGTGGTTTCTGAGGATTATCACTTTCGTGCTGTGCAATTAGAATCAGAGTCCTGTTTTTTATTTGATTGCAGGCGATGAAACCCCTATTATCTAAACTCAGATTAATACTCATATAGATTGGCTTGCATTAGCTATGAAAAGTCTAAACGCAGGATGAGTTCGAGATCGCGTTGATGGTCACCAAGAACTTGATATTAAAAATATGAGGGTTGATTAACCGTCCTTCAAAGAAAACACAAAGTAGTGGATTTTCTTGATTGGATTGGTGAGGTGGGAATATTTTTTGAGTACTTGAGAACTATAGAAGATCAGAAGGTTAAGCGAGTAACCTACAAACTTTAGGGTAAAACAGCTTTTTTGTAGCAATCATGATGTAAGGATCGAGCTTATCAGCAGAAGCAAAACATCCGATCATGGTCAAAGATATAGGAAATTTTGAAATATCATCTTCACACTCTAATTATGATCATTTAAAAATTAAGAAAGTCCACTCTATCCCTAAGCAAGACCTTAGAGTTGTGAAGATCATTGAAGAAGCAATAAAGAAAGAAGAATAGCCTCAAGAGCACTATATCTTTTGCACGATATACACTGTAATGTAGAAGACTTGTGTTATTATCACCATTAGTGGTAGTACTAGAAATCTTGTCACTCAGTATATGGTATATAAGTTAGTCTTGAAGACAGAGAAACACACCCACCCCTTGTAAGATTGATTGGATTCACAAGGGTAGTGTAGATAGATGAGGTGTGTCGGATAACTTTATCCTTTGGGCACAGCTATGTTGATGAGGTATAGTGTGATATGATCAAGACAGATGTTTGTCATATGCTTTTATGTAAGACATGAAAGTTGGATATTGGTGCCATCCATAGGACCAGAAACAATGCTTATATCTTCGAGAAGGATAGACGTTGAGTTGTAGTCATGCCTCTTACAGAAAAGGAGCCATCTAAGATAGTTGCTGCTAAAAAGAAGATATTTTTAGTTGTTGATAATGAAGCATTCACAGAAGACTTGAAGCAATATAAAGATGTCCATATGCTAGTTATAACTTAAAAGGAAAATCATGTTGCTGTCAAGATAACTCTTGAAGTGCAAGACCCTATAGCAACTGAGATTCCTAGGGTTGATAATGATATTTCAATGAAGATGAAAATTGTGCATGAAATTCCTGAAGCTATTCTGAGTGATATTACACTTGCCGATGTTGTTGTGAATAAGAATAAGGGTAGGATAGAAAGGCATGTGACTGATCATATTGTTAACTTTCTTTGTGGAGGGTCTATAATAAAGGAGAAGGGTAGGATAGAAAGACATGTGATTGATGATATTGGTAACTTTCTTTGTGGATAAGACTGTGGAAGTATTCTTCTTTTGAAGCAAAGGTTGTAAATAATTTTGACATGGTTGAGATGAAGCTTCAGACATACAAATATGAAAAACAACAAAGAAAAGATTTGGTGTAATTATTCAAGTTAACTGCAAATCCACATGTCATCGATCACATAAACTTTTTGTAGTGAAGATTCATACACAAGTTTTATTTAGAAGAATCCTAGTTGATGAGATAAAAGAGCAATTGGAGAAAATTAATGTTAAGTACAAGGCGAGTCCTGATTGACGCAGAAGAAAAAATATTTATTAAAAATTAAATCAAGACAAATATAAGCTTCGGGTTAAGCTTCTTTTAACGAGGGAAGACTAATGTGGGATACATAACGAGCAAATTTATGGAGAAAGATGACCTTCACGAGTTAAATGTGATACAGATGAATTATTAACTTGCCTGCAAAGAAATAACCATATCTCTTAATCCAAAAGGCGGATTCTGACATTTTATATAACAAAATTACCTATCTCGACGAGACAAAGCATCTAGATTATTAGATTCCCAAAATCATATCAGCATCATCGGTTGTTGGCATTAATTCAAAAATAATTAGCTTTTATTTATGTCACACCCCTAAAATGCGTATCTGATTTTATGATGCATGACAACGGCAGCACGTACACAAAGCACGTGCTAAGCCTACGGTGCACTTTCATATTACAGTAAACTTTAATTTAAAAGAAGCTTTATTGATAAATAAAGAAGTCTTAGAGCAAAACTATATTATCACAAGTTCACTCTAATGAGTCAAAAGACTCTTATTACATAAGCATTGTAGCATGACTAGTATAACTATAATTCAAACATCAAACACCCTAAAAGATTCTTCTCATGTTCCAAAGCTCCAAGGTTTTGATAAAGCCATCTAATTTCCATCTGAAAAAGGATTGAAAAATAACAGGGTGAGTTTACACTTAGTGAGCAGAAAACTTATCATTAGCGGATCAGTCAAGTTTAAGAATTTATCAATACTAATATTTAAATAAACTATCGTCAAAAATGACGATTAACAAATACATAATATTTCGAATAAAAGGAATTTTCCAAGAATAGCATGTGACATTGTCATAAAAGAATATTCACAAATTTAAGAAATAATATGAATGAACGCTAAATACTTTTAAAACTATATTTATCGATCTAAATTCACAATTGCAAAATTTACTCAGTTGTCACACTATGGCTACGAAAATTATAACCCAGTGTTGGCCTTTTTATTTTGATCATGTTTTTAACAAATAATTTAAAACTAATATTATTTGTCTAGTGTTTGTGTTTTCTTATTTGTTCTAGACAAACAATGAGTTGGAGGTTGAATGAGATCGAGCTTTCACGATCATATCTAATAGAAGTTGACGGAATATCGGAGTGAAGCAATACATTTCAAGTCTAGATCCAAGATCAAGCTTCATCCAAGTTTACCAAGTTGAGTCATATTGAAGATCAAGATAGCTTGGGTAATTTAGTTTTTGGTTTATACTCGTGTGTAGATACTTCAAGGTCAATCACATACACACATACACGTTTTTATTTTTTTTATCTATATATAGTTATATATATTTACATGTTTTGGTTTTATAGTTTTCAAGTTTAAATATAAAATAAATGAATATAATTGGAAACTATATATTTGTTTCATGCTTATATGCTTATATATGATTTCATCAATATGAAGTTTATTGTTTTGAATGTTTGCAAAATATTTTTGTGAAAATATTGAGCTATTGATTTATGGACTTAATAATCATTATATACATCTTTTATTAAGTCTATATAATCATTTTATAAAGTTTCAAAACATGGTTTAGTCAAAATGTCAAATTTCAAGTATGTTTATTTTTATGTTTTGGACTAGTTTTGAAAAATGATGAGATTTTACTTTTGGGATGTGCAATTAAAAATATTCTTTTTTAACATGTTTATTATCATGTTTATAATTATTTTCCAAATTTTTATATTTTTTAGAATTTATTTACTATTTTTAAAATCACTTTAAAAATCAGATTTACTGTTTAATCAGGCTGATAACTTGTTATCAGTCGACTGATAGAGTTTATCAGTCGACTGATGAACTCGTCTGGAATTACCAAAAGTTTCTATTTTTGTGATTGATAAGCTATCAGTCGAATGATGAAGTCATCAGTCGACTAATGAGATCATCAGTCGATCGATGAGGTGTTGGGCGTACTCTAACGGTCTCCTCATCAGTCGACTGATGAACAGTATCAGTCAACTTACAGCTCAAAGGCTAGTTTTTCTAGCTTTTTGTTTTTTCTCTTTTTACTAGGTTTTCTTAGTTTCTTCTTGGCTTTAGGGTTTCTTATATATACCTCTCATACCTCAGACCTAACATAGAAAAGAGAAAAGTTTTAAAAGAGTTTTATAAGTTTGTTTAAGGGTTTTTAAGTTTGTTTAAGAGTTTGTTTGTGCAGAAAATTTCACAAGAGCTTGAGGAGATCATTTTTTGGTTTTTGGGCATTCAACTCATCTATCTCTCTCTTGTCATCATAGAGAAGTTTTCCTAAACTCATTCTAGCTATTTATTATTTTGATTATAATTGTCATCATAGAGAAGTTTTCCTAAACTCATTCTAGCTATTTATTATTTTGATTATAATTTCCATAAGCTAGATTTACTTTTTCCTAAACTCATTCTAGCTATTTATTATTTTGATTATAATTTCCATAAGCTAGATTTACTTTGAGTTTAATTTGTTTTGATTGTACTCATTATTCACACACAACCTTTTGAGTTTATAGTATTTTATACATAGTATAATTTGGGGTTGTGGAATTTGTAACATTAAGTTGAGCTTAGTTGAGTTCTCACCTTGTTTAGAGAATAATCATTTAGAATTGAGCTTTCATTGTGAGGATACACTTTAAAATATACTTGTACATAGAGAGGAGTGTGTAGTGAGAGACGAGGTCATCCCAAGAGGAGTGGAGTCAGAAGTAAAGCCTTAGGAGATGTTGTAAATCGGAGTACTTGAGGGAGACATGGGCTAGAGACCAACACTTAGAGGGTGTAGAGTGGGATTACAAGAGTGTTGATAAGAGTTTTCGGTGAGCTAAAAAACCGAGTGTGAGATGTAAATATTTGCAGGTGAGCGTTAAAAACCCGGTGTGATGGTGGATTTCTCCCCGGGAGTGGGGAACAGAGACATAGGACAGAAGGTCCGAACTCCGTGATCATTTATTGTGTGTTTGAGTTTGGCTTGTGCACTTATATTTTATTTATCTCTATCCTCATTCTCTCATTATCTAATTTATCTACTATATTATTTGTATTTGTTTACTTACCCTTGTTTGTATTTCCTTGCATATATATCTTGTTGCATATCTAATTTGTAAGGATATTTATTAATTAGTTTTATTTAGCATTAAATCGGATTAGATTAGCATAAACCTTATTCACCCCTAGGGTACTTTCCTAGTGGCTTTAGGGTCTAACAATTGGTATCAGAGCTTGGTGCTATTTGATTTAAGGTTTAATCTCCTTGAATTAAAGATCCAAATTATCTTTTTATGCTAATCTAGTTTTGAGATTCATTTTCATCTTGTTTACATATTTTTTATAATTATGGATATGAATCGTGCATCATGTTTAGGCTATGATCCTAGTATTGCTCCTAAATTTAATATTTTTCCTTTTTAACCGATGTTGTTCTAGATTTAATATATTTGTTAGATCTAAACTTTTTGATTTATGGGATGTTATTGAAAATGCTTAATATTATACCCACTTTGGAGAAATCCAAGTGAAGTAAAAATAATAAAAGAATGTTTACTATGAACAAGCTCTTGTAAGAATTTTTACTAAATACTTTTGAGTCATCTATTTCTAACAAGTTTGTTTATTTTGATAGTGCTTACACTTTATAAAAATTTATATAAGCACATCAAGGGAACTTGGAGGCAATTTGACGAGCTTTGGCGGCTTCCTCTTCAAGTTTTATTGGAGCATCATGCACACGTCCACTAGAGGATAACCCTAATATGGTAAGCGATTCTGAGTCCGAAAGTCATCTTTCCATTAATGTACTTGTTTGTGCATATGAAAAAAATTAATGCATGCCTAAAAGAAATTGCAAATAATTTTATTGATCTTAAAAGCAAGCATGTAGAATTAAAATCTGATCATGAGTCGCTAGCTTCCAAACTTGTTGTAATTGTCAAAGAGAATGCCATTCTGAAATTGTCAAATAGAATGTCATTCTAAAAGAAAACAATGAGTTGTTAAGTTTGGAAAATAATAACATGTCCTCATCTATTGCTAGCTTAAGTCATGCTAATAATGATGTCATGCTATAAGTAGAATGCATTAGAAATGAATTTGATTCTTTTAAGAATAACCATACGTACTCTACTTCTATTATCAATGATGTTGTGACCACTAATGAGTTGAATCTTGTGAAAAATAGCACATCATGCTTAGATTCAACTTTAAACACATCCATTGATAATCATAATAGACTTATGGACAAATGTGCAAAATGTAGTACTACAACTTCTAAATCACCTACACACTATGTACACTTGTATAACAAAGTTTACAAGTACTCCATTTGTAGTCTTAAAGGCCATTTATCTAAATTTTGCTATGATACATAAAAATCTAAAAATAATAATATCAATGCTTCTTATTTATCCCATAAGGCTTCTTCATCACACACACATGTACATGCACAAACTCATAAAGTTCATCATAAGCATGCTCACGTGTTTAAATGTGATATTTGTGGCCGTTTTGGCCATTTGGAAAAATTTTACTTAAATTTGAAAAAAAAATCATTTTTGTCAAATGCTTCTAATAGACCACATATGTTTAAATGTGATGTTGTGGTAAATTTGGCTATTTGGCAAAGTTTTATTTTGATTTGAGAAAATGTTCAAACTTGCCAAGTTTTTCAAATAGACCACGTTTGTTTAAAAATATTTCTCGTGCATGAGCTAATGATCTACAAAAACAAATGGATCTTTTTTATTGCACATATTGTTATCAGAAGGGTCATTTGAGTAATTATTTTTTTGACCGTATTAGTGCACCATATGTGCCCAAAAGGGAACATAACCTTAGGACATTGAGCTTAAATATTAAGGGTCATGTCCCTAGACTCTTAGGTATCAAGAGTAATTGGGTACCAAAACAAGTATGATCTTTTTTAAACCAAGATTCTTATTGTTTTTCATTTTTCATTTTTGGTTTTGAAAAATGTATTTTTTTAAAAACAATTTTATGGAAAATTCTTTGTTTTCATGATTTTTGGTCTTCATTGTCATGAGAGGTTTGTGTTTGATCAATCCCCGGATTTATTGGGTGTTTATTTCCCAAATCATATTACCGGATGCTAAAAATATTTATATGGATTGAAACAAGCTCAAGAGCTTGATATTATTGCCTCTCTTGCCATTTTGATATTGATTTAATTTTTTATAATTTACTTATGATTTATGATTTTATTTGGTTGAATTATTTTCATTTGATGTGTCCTCATTGTATTGATGTGAGTTTTGCTTAAGCATGTTTTCATCTTGCTTGCTCACATGTTTGCCTTAGTATTCTTTTCATACATTCATTAAGGCATTTTGATAGGGGGAGCTTTACCTTATATTTGTTTTTATACTCATCGTGCTTATTTGTAGGGGGAGCCTTCGCTCTATTTCATCTTTTGTTTTCCCTATTTTTGATGTTGCCAAAGGAGGAGAACAAGTTGTTTATGAGTATATTTATAAGCATTTTGCCTTATTGTATATTTTATATTCTCTTTGTGTAAATTGTTTGTCATCATCAAAAAAGGGGAGACTGTTGGTATTTTTGTTTTGATGATGTTTTTAATAAATAATTTATAACTAATATTGTTTGTCTAGTGTTTGTGTTTTCTTATTTATTCTAGTCAAACAACGATTTGGAAGTTGGATGGGATCGAGCTTTTACGATCATATCCAATGAAGGTTGGTGGAATATCGGAGTGAAGCAATACATTTCAAGTCCAGATCCAAGATCAAGCTTCATCCAAGTTTAATAAGTCGAGCCATATTAAAGATCAAGATAGCTTGGGTAATTTAGTTTTAGGTTTATACTTGTGTGTAGATACTTCAAGCTCAATCACATACACACATATACATTTTTATTTTTTATATATATAGTTATATATATTTACATGTTTTAGTTTTATAGTTTTTAATTTTAAATATAAAACAAATGAATATAATTGGAAAATACATATTTATTTCATGTTTATATGCTTATATATGATATTATTAATATGAAGTTTATTTAGTTCAATGAAATCATGTTTATAGTTTTGAATGTTTGCAAAACATGTATTTTTGTGAAAATATTGAGGTATTGATTTGTGGACTTAATAATCATTATAAACATCTTTTACTAAGTCTATATAATCGTTTTATAAAGTTTCAAAACATGCTTTAGTCAAAATATCAAATTTCAAGTATGTTCATTTTCATGTTTGGACTAGTTTTGAAAAATAATGAGATTTTACTTTTGGGAAGTGGGATTCTAAAAATTCCTTTTTTTAATATGTTTATTATCATGTTTATAGTCATTTTTCAAAGATTTATATTTTTTGGTGTTTATTTGCTATTTTTAAAAGTACTTTAAAAATCAGATTTACTGTTTTAATCAGGCTGATAACTTGTTATCAGTCGACTGATAGAGTTTATCAGTCGACTGATGAACTCACCTAAAATTACTAGAAGTTTTTATTTTTATGACTGATAAGCTATTAGTCGACTGACGAGGTTATCAGTCGACTAATGAGGTCATCAGTCGACCGATGAGGTGTTGGGCGTACTCTAACGGTTAGCTCATCAGTCGACTGATGAACAATATCGGTCGACTGACGGCCTAACGACTAGTTTTTCCAGCTTTCTATTTTTTATCTTTTTACTGGGTTTGTAGGCATATAAAATTGCTTATAGGTCCCTTAGCACAGTTCGGCATAAACCGACGAACCAACGAGGCGACGAGATCGACGAATCGCACGCAAGCGACGGAATGAATCCACCCGCGTGCAGAATCAAGCTAACGAATTAAGGAATCAACGAGTCATCCAACCGAGAACAGACTCGGACGAATCGCGATCGAATCAAGATCAGTTTCGGACTCGAACTCAGAAGCGGATTTACTGCTAAATCAGGAATCCGACTTACTGCCAAATCAGATTATCAAATCAGAGTCTCAAGTCAACCGAAACACGGACAAACGAGACAACGCAAAACGACAAAAGTCAAACACCCGCGGGGGCTCGGCCAAAAGCCGAGCCACCTCAAGGTGGCTCGGTGGCCGAGCCACCTCGGGGTGGCTTGGCCAAGAGCCGAGCCACCTCAAGGTGGCTCGGCACAGTGCCGGCCACCCAGAGGTGGCCGACAGTGGCCAGAGGTGGCCGACATTTCTCTTTTGATTGAAGAGTGAACTCGGAGCTTGAAGACCAGAAGACTTGCACCATTCAGATCTGATCCTCGGCGACCATCCACGTCAGAAAAGGCAGGATCTCGAGAGGAAGAAAGAACAGATCTGAGATCTACACGAGGCTACACTCCAGATCTAAGCTTGGTCTTAGATCTCGAGATCCGAGCGATTATTCCCTTGGTGGATTAATCCCTCCCGGCTATTATTCCCTTCGTGGAATAATACCCGCATACTCGTGTAGATCCGACCGGATCTAGATCGCGCGGTGGTCCACGGATTAACCCCGGCGCAGGCAAAGAACCCACCAAAGCGAGCGACCGCAAAACAGGAGCTCGTGATTTGTTCACAGAGGAGAGTTGTAATTTTTCTTTTCTTTCTTTGATTTAGTTGTAACCGGATCTATAAAAGACCGGATCTTTGTAATTCAAGATGACAATTATTTCATTAATGAAGAAAGCAACAGTTTTCCACGCGAACAATCTGGCGACCACAGTGGGAGCCACCGATCTCGCTGTCGAGATCGGAGCGTCGCATCCGCGGATCGAGATCCCGGTCGTGGAGGAGGTCGAGTATGAGTTCGACCAAGCCAAATTCGAGGAGTACGTGTCCTCGTCCGGATCTACCTCCCCCCGCAAGTCCAAGAAGTTCTCCACCGGGAGAAAAGCTCGTTGGTTTGAAGCTGCTCGGGAAGCCCATGAAGCTCTCAACCCAACTGACGCCGAAGTTGCGTCAAATGAAGTTCCACCGACCTCCAATCAGGTCAACCCAACTCCCGCCAACGCCTCTACTGTTCAGGGCGTTGTGACTCTCTCAAAGAGAGCCCGCCAGAGGCGTCGTCAACGCCTTGCGCGGCAATTCGCTAAGGCGATGGAGTCTACGGACGGATTCCGCTACCACGCGGAGTTGAAGAACAGAAGAGGCAAACAGCCTCAACCACCAATGAATGGCGACTCTTCCAAGCCGCCAAAGAAAGAATGGGTCCGCGTCAAACGGAACCGTTCGACACTCGAGGAGCGCATTCGCAAGCGCCGCGCGATGTCAGCGCAGGCACGGGCTCAAGCTCAGGAAGCCCGTAGAAAGCTGCAAAAGGAGGTGGAGAAGAAGCCACCACCAACACGACAAGTCTGGAAGCCTAAGTCTGAAGTGGCGACTCAGGCCAAAAAGCAACCAGTGCAGCCTTCTAAGGAAGGTCAAACTCCGGCGAGTCAACCAAAGTCGCCGTCAATCCCAATAACTTCTCCGGGAGATCATGCAGAGTCATCCCGCAAGAAGAAATCAATTTTGGAGCGCCTCGGTCCAATTCCTGACGTGAGAGGCAAAGCTCCAATTCACGAGCGTTTGGGCCCGATGAAGAAGCCCAGAACGACTCAACATACTGGGGGTCGCCATCACCTCCAGCATGACAAAGACCTCAAGGCAGCTGCGCGCACCAATTTGCGCATTGAAGTCCAAGATCACGCCGAAAATTCACGCCCAAAAAGGCATGTTTTGAGGCGGGTAACCTTTGAAAGCCCAAAGAAGGCAAGTCAACCTCAGATGGAAACATTATCATCTGATAATGATTGTGTTGTACCTGAGAAGGCGTGCCCGCACACGATAGGTTACTCTGACTGTCAAAATGACGAGTTGTACTATCGTGCTGGGGGTACGAATAGAACCAGGAAGAGGAGTCCCCGAGAACGGGAAATTCAATGTCCCTGTTCCAAACTCATTCGGGCGGTATTGTCGGAATGCAATTGCATTAAGGCGGTCCCCGAAAGAGTTTCAGTTTTTGAAAGACTTAATGCGGAAACGCCAAAACCAAGGCCTAGGCGCTTCCAACGAAGAAGAAGGGTGATTGAAGACGGAGAATTTCCGAGGGTCACCACCAACATGACGAGCAAAGGGACATCGGCACGAGAAGATTTCGAGTCGATTCTGAAAGCTTCCCGACCTAGAACCCGTCTGCAGTCCGGAACCATAGAGCGAGCAACTTATGGTAGGATTCGGACAAGACGCCCTTCAGAAGATGAAGAATCTGATGCCGGCTCCGCGGTGGCATCAGATAATACAGTATCCAGCGAGGGACAACCCCGCGAGGCCCTGATGATAAGTGCGGAGCAGATGGCCAAGATGCTTGAAGACGCTTTGGCTAAGCAGAAAGAAAGTTTCAAATTTGAGATGGAGATGGCCATGCAGCAGATGAGAGAAATGCATGACCAACAGATCCAAGCATTGGCGAACCAACAAGGCGAGCAGAATCATCGTAACCCGATTAATGTGGAAGATGAGGATACAAATGCTCGTAACACCAATGATCCTCCCGTCAACGCAGGGGGTGGTAATGAGAATGCTGGCGAAGAAACCGGCGAAAACCTGAAGATCAAGAACCTCGAGAGCAAAATCAACACACTAATTTCCGCTCAAGAGACGAAGAAAACAGGCATTCCTTGCCCATACCCAAGAGAATGGGAATCGATCCCATATCCGGCGAAGTTTAATCTAATTAACTTCACGCCGTTTAATGGGATGGGTTCACCTACCCAGCATTTGATTTACTTCAAATCGCATTTGGGGGTGATCTCTGGTAATGAGCCTCTGATGGTGCGGTCATTCGTCGGCACTCTTCGCGGAGCCGCCTTCGATTGGTATCGCCGCCTCAAGCCAGGCAGCGTAAACAGCTGGGATGACATGGAGACCAAGTTCCTGGCCAACTTCTTCGACGACGACACCGAGATATCTATCGGATCGTTGCTCGATGAGAAGCAGAAGGACGGAGAGTTAGTCGATACCTTCGTCAAAAGATTCCGGAACAAGGCGATGAATTGCCGGGACCCGATCACCGAGGAATTCATCCTCCAGACCTGCCACAACAACCTCGCGTTGGACGTGCTAGAAGCAATGGGGACAGCACCATCCAATACATGGAAGGACTTGAAAGTCCGGGGAGAGCAAGCTGAGCGATTCCTCAAGAGGAAGAAGGCGGAAAGAGGCCAACCGGCGACGAGTGTTCCAAAGCAAAACTTCGTCCCACGGGGGAAAGGTAAGGCACAAGCTAATGCAGTTGATGCTAATCAAACCTTTCAATTGCAACCACAGCAACAGCAGCCACAGCAACAAGCACCCCAACAATCTCGAGGACAATGGCAACAACGGCCTCAGAAGCAGAAATCTGCGGAGCCGAGGTTTCCTAAAGTGTACTCCTTCAAGGATGATGAAGTTCCCGGCATCTTCAAATACCTGTTGGAGAACAACAAGATCCAGTTGCCGGCGATCGTGGATCAAGAAGGGGCCAGCAAAGTGACGGATCCAAAGTACTGCGCGTACCACAGAGCGGTCCACCACCCTACGAGATCATGCTACCACCTCAAGGACAAGATCCAGGCGTTAATCGACGTAGGAGTCATAACCCCGAAACCAGCCAAGAATGTGGGGGCCAACGCAGTGTCAATCAGTTTTGGGTCGGTGCCTACAACTTGGTTCGAGCCAAAACGCGTCACCAAAGTCGGGATGAAGACGGTGAATGACGATCCGCACGGACAGCGCCAAAAGGGACTTGTGCCGCACACAACCCCAAATGGCGAAATCCTTTGGGTTCATCCAGATCTGATTGGAGATGAACAATGGGCCGGTTCGTCATCCGGGAGGAAGTCTAAAGGAAAAGGGAAGTCTTGTTATGGAGTCTCTGCTATCCCAGGGGAAGATGACGAAAGAATCTCCACTTTCCTGCTCTCTGAAGAAGAACAAGAAGCTTTTGCGACACGGAGCGGAAATGAATACCACTACAATTATCCGCCACCTAGTGAGCAGGGGGTGAACAAGCGGGGACCAGCCAAAACTCTCACGGAGATGGGAGTGATTGCAAGTCCCACACCGGGTAAAGAAGCTCTACGACAACCGGTGAATAAACCAAAAGAGAAGAATCCCCAAGAGGTACAGAATCCGAAGCAGTCTCGTTTCAGTCGTCCAATTGGAAGAGACAAACCGGAAAGCTCGAAGACTCCGCATAGCTTCGACATTATGGCGCAATTAGCCAACATTCCTGCACGGATAACGCTGTATGAGTTGCTGCGATTATCCAAAGAAACCAGGGAGGCCCTACAAGAAGCTTTGGCCAATGCAGAGGTATTTCTGACTCAAGTCAAGCCGATACCTGAACAGCCAGAACCGCTGAGTCAACAGTGCAACATAGCGACTAAGAACCTTCCCTGCATTACTTTCACCAAAGAAGATATGCAGACGAAGAATTCGAACCACGATCGGCCGTTATATTTCGTCGGATACATTGGCTCCAGCCAAGTCAACCGAATCCAAGTGGATCCGGGTTCTGCTGTGAGTATTATGCCGCTTCGATTGATGCATTTCCTCGGCATCCCAGTAAGCAAGTTGGCGTCCACAGGCACTGTTATTTATGGATTCAACACTAGTGGGTCAAGACCCTTGGGTAAGATCCGGGTGAAGTGCCAGATGGGAGATCTGAAGACAGAAGTCACGTGTTATGTGATCGATGCGGAGACTTCGTACAACTTACTATTGGGTCGGCCTTGGATCCATAGTAACGTGATAATTCCCTCTACTCTCCATCAGTGTTTGAAGTATGTCGACACTGACAATGAGGTTAGGACGGTGGTCGCGGATAAGCAACCATTCAAGGGGTATGAGAATTATTTCACCGATTCTCTCCTTTATGGTAACGAATCCGATACTGAACCATCGGCCCAGGGCACAGACAGCGGAGAAGAAGCTGATTCTGAAGCCGGATTCGATTACAATGGCGGTTTTGTTTTAAATGACATTGTACCCTTTGTAATCAATCTTGACGATGAACAATCGTCAGATGGAGGTTGTAACTGGCAACTTGCCGATATTGCAATAAAAGATGATTTAGAGTACTCCTTGTCTCTTGATGATGTGATAAAAGAGCTGTACGACAATCCTGAGTTGTATATGCCGATCCGATCATCCTATGTAACGAAGGAACACCTCCAGCATTCTTTCGGAACAACCATGGTCATCCCGAACAAAGTAAGAGGTGCTAAAGAAGTGATTTACGGTAAAGGAAAAAGCTCTCCGTTACCAGATCATTTCCTAAGTGAAGACGAAGATGATGACAAACCTGGTCGACATCTATCCAAGTATAGTCCAGAAGCGCGCAAGCTCATGGAAAAGCAGGGCTACGATTTCACACTCGGAGAAGGTTTATACTTCGATCGAGGTCCTCGTAATCCAGCCAAAGCAGTATATGTACCAAAAGGTAAACCTGAGGATTATTATAAATATGGGCGAGGCTTAGGTTATGTTTCATCAGATGACGAATGTGGTTGGCAAATTATCGATCAAATTGCTAACAAAGCCAAGAAGGGATACTCTCCCGATGCTTCAGAGTGGGACTCCGATACAAGTCTGGGAGAAGTTTTCAAAACCCTAATGGCGAACATGACTACAGCTGATCCATCCACC
This sequence comes from Asparagus officinalis, assembly GCF_001876935.1. NCBI lineage: Eukaryota > Viridiplantae > Streptophyta > Magnoliopsida > Asparagales > Asparagaceae > Asparagus > Asparagus officinalis. The sequence goes on along the minus strand of NC_033801.1, from coordinate 99,379,492 downwards.
ATGGAAGACGACGATCAAATGCCAACATGGGAAGACCCGTGGGTTCACCATCTGAATATGCAGTATGGCGATAGGTTCGAGCAAAGAGAACCACCCACTGAAGATAAAATAGTCCAGATTAACATGGGTGATGAAGCTAACCCAAAGCCTATATTCATCAGCGACAGTCTTCCCCCAGATGAGAAGGAGGAATTGATTGCTCTCATCAGGGAATATATCGACGTCTTCGCATGGAATTATGAAGACATGCCAGGGCTCGACCCCAATGTCGCAATGCACCGCCTCGATATCAAGCCGGATGCCAAACCTGTCAAGCAACAGCAAAGACGGTTTCGTCCGCAGATTATGGAAGCCATTGAGGCAGAGGTTAAGAAGTTGATCGAATCAGGATTTATCCGAGAGGAACAACATCCAGACTGGTTAGCCAACATCGTTCCCGTCATGAAGAAGAATGGCAAAATCAGGATTTGCATCGACTTCAGGAACCTGAATGAAGCATGTCCGAAAGACGATTTCCCTCTCCCGATCACGGATGTCATTATCGACAATACATGTGGATTTGAGAGGATGTCCTTCATGGATGGATTTTCGGGATATAACCAGATCAAGATGCATCCAGAGGATGAGAAGCATACGGCGTTTAGAACACCCCTCGGCGTTTTCTGCTATACGGTGATGCCTTTCGGCCTGAAGAATGCCGGTGCCACATACCAGCGAGCGATGACTAAGATTTTCCAAGAACATCTCAGGAAAACAGTCGAATGCTACGTTGACGATTTGGTTGTGAAAAGCCGCAACAAGGAAGATCACATCAAGGATTTGAAAACGATGTTCGATCTCATGAGGAGTCATCAATTGAAGATGAACCCCACTAAATCATTCCTTGGAATGTCCAGCGGAAAATTTCTTGGGTTCGTCGTCACCACTAAGGGTATACATATCGATCCTGATAAGGTGAAGGCGATACATGAATTGCAGCCCCCGAGGAATCTGAGAGAACTCAGAGGATTGCAAGGGCGTTTAGCTTATATCCGGCGTTTCATCTCAAATCTTTCTGGGAAGTGCCAACCGTTCTCTAAGCTGAACAAGAAAGGGGTATCATTTATCTGGGATGATGCCTGCCAAAAAGCGTTCGAAGATATCAAAACATATCTGGCGAACCCTCCTGTTCTCGTTGCACCGAAATCTGGTAAACCGTTCTTGATTTATCTCAAGGCGATGAACCACAAGATAAGTGCCTTACTAGCGCAAGACGATGATAACGGTCACGAACAGGCAGTTTATTACCTAAGTCGGACCTTGGTAGGCGCAGAGTCTCGATATCCGATGATTGAGAAAGAATGCCTTGCATTGGTATTTGCGATGCAAAAGATGCGGCATTACCTGGTGGGACAGACGATCTACGTTATCTCCAACGTTAATCCAGTACGGGTGTTTATAACGTAACCGGCCTCTATGAATTGGCGGCTAACGAAGTGGGCCCTTCTCTTGTCCCAATACGATTTGCACTTCAAGCAGCAAAAGTCGATAAAAGGACAGGCGATTTGTGACCTTTTGGCGGCAAACCCGACCACAGATACGGCAGAAATATATGATGACTTGCCGGATGAAACCCACGAGGTTAACACCACATCACACCAACAAGTATGGCAATTATACTTCGATGGTGCCTCAAGAGCAGTTAATAAGGTAATAACCCCGGGAGGTCATACAGTTTCCTCTGGAGTTGGAGTTGTCTTAATCTCCCCGAGAAAACATGTGATGCCTCGGTCTTATTCATTGACTAGTCCGTGCTCCAATAATGTAGCCGAGTACAATGTGCTTCTCATTGGACTCAGTTTCGCCAAAGAGCTGGGGGTCGAATATCTCGAAGCTTTTGGAGATTCGCAATTGATAGTCAACCAAGTCCGTGGAGAGTATGAAGTCAGGAACCAAGACCTGATCCCGTACCACCAGGAGGCCATCAAAATGGCAGAATCTTTTGAAGAATTCTTTATTGAATACATCCCTCGTCTCCAGCGGATGCATTGGCAGCACTAGCAGTATCACTTGCGCAACCTCCCGAAACTGAGATGTTAGTCACAGTAAGGACGCATCAACTCTGCGTACCCATATACAGTAGGGATTTTGAAGAAGAAGAGGATAGGAACGTGAACGCCAAAGAGGTGAATTCAACTCAACTTGGGTCTGAGTCCCGAGATTGGCGTTTTCCCATCATTGACTACGTCCAGTACGGTATTCTACCAGAAG
>NC_033801.1:99301377-99376242 GCF_001876935.1 Asparagus officinalis | reverse complement strand
GAATAGTAAATTTTTTAATTTTTTTATGTAATATATATATAATTTATATTTTTTATATATATGTTTGTGTATAATACAATTTGTTTATGTAATTTCTATAAGTACTTACAATTTGTTTATGTATAATATCTGAATGACATGAATAGTTTAGGCTATTTAGTCTAGTGGTAAACTTTAGGAGTTTGGATAGGAGGTTAGTGGTTCAAATCCTAGCTACAACATATATATTTAAAAGTCTTTGATATGGCCTTGGGGCTCTTGGACTCTTTGAATTCTATAATTATTTTTAAATTTGTTTATTTCTATAAATTCAACAGCCCCTTTGATATCTACAATTATTTTTAATTTTGTTTATTTCTATAAATTTTATAATTATTTTATATTATTTTAATTTTTATAATTTTTATATTTGTAAATTACATAATTACAAATAATTAATAATATAGTTTTTTTATCAAAATTGTATTTATTTTTGCTTTTTTCTTTAAAACTTTAAAAAAAACTTAAAAAAGTAAAAATTTTAAAAACCGGGCCAGCCCGGTGCCCGGCCCGATCAGACCTGAGCCCTGGCCCTGGGCAACCGGGTCTAGGTCCGGATTCCGGTTTTGCTCGGCCCGGGCTTCAATTTTGCCCGGCCCGGGCCTGGTTTTCCGGGCCGGGCCAGCCCGGATGAACACCCCTACTCTTAGAGGCGTGAAAGTTAAATGAAAGTTAAGTGAATAGCATAGGACGTGTACAAAGGAAATATTGGGTATAAGGACTCATATCTGCCTATAAGAGAACTGATGTAAGAAAATTTGAATTATTTGATCAAGGTCTCAAGTGCTGATATAATTGGGATCCATGTCCTTGTGCATAGTAGTGTACACACTAAAAACTTCTACAATGAATTTCATGTTATATTAGTTATCATTTCTTTATTTGACTTATAAGTTAGATTTGACCATGCATAAGATTACTAGTCCGTGGAGCTTTAATGTAGTTACTTTTATACTTAGATTGATAGAATTGTTTAAAGCAAGTACATAGGCCAAAGACCTATGATATATATTTATACTAATCAATGTGAATAGGTTGAGTACCCAAGAGTCACCCTCACTTAATGGGGTGTTACATCACCATAATGGGGTGTGAATGGAGGGATAATGAGGGGGAGGCCAAAGGCCTCCCTCATCTCATAATACTCCCCCTTATCCATCCATTACCTTGAGTTTAGCTTATGAACACTTCAGGGTTCGTAAAGCTAATGGGGTGGATACTTCTGGATCCAGAGTAAACTTGTTTGCCTCGTTAAAACCTTAGCTGTGGAAAACCCAGTGGGAAAAAACCATCAGCCTAAGGAAAAAGAGTACAACCCATAGGTTACTCCCCCTGAACCATACAAGCTTTAGGCTTGTAGGTCTTTCAGATGTCTCATCCCTATTCCTTTTACAAGTTTTACAAAAGTACATCTAGGCAGAGCCTTAGTGAACAAGTCAGCTAAATTATTACATGATTGGATCTGCTGTACTTTAACTTGCTCCTCCTCTTGAAGATCGTGCGTCCAGAAAAACTTAGGAGATATGTGCTTCGTCTTGTCACCCTTGATGAAGTCAGACTGAAGTTGAGCAACGCAGGCTGCATTGTCTTCAAATATAGTAGTTGGCTCAAGGTCACCAGTATTCAGGCTGGTAGACACTAAGATGTGCTGAATGACAGAACGAAGCCAAACACATTCTTTGCTAGTTTCATGGATCGCGAGGAGTTCGGAATGGTTGGATGAGATTGCTACAGTGGTTTGCTTGACAGACCTCCAGGAGATGGTCGTACCACCGAATGTAAACACAAATCCGGTTTGTGATTTCTCGGTGTGGGGATCAGACCTGTAACCTGCATCTGAATAACCAATTAAGGTGGGAGACACACCCTTCAGGAAATATAATCCCAGGTCTATAGACCCTTAGAGGTAGCGCAGAAGATGCTTAACTCCATTCCAGTGGCGTTTTGTGGGCGCTGCACTGTATCTGGCTAGTAGGTTAACTGAAAACGCTATATCGGGACGCGTACAGTTAGCCAGATATAGTAGTGCTCCAATGGCACTGAGGTAAGGTACTTCAGGACCTAGCATTTCCTCCCCCTCTTCCAGCGGACGGAAGGGGTCGTTCTTTACATCCAATGATCGAACAACCATTGGTGTACTAAGAGGATGACATTTATCCATTCGGAAATTTTTAAGTAATTTCCGTGTATATGTGGATTGGTGTAACAGGATACCACCCTTAAGGTGTTCGATCTGTAAGCCAAGACAATACTTTGTTTTGCCTAGGTCTTTCATTTCAAAAGTATTCTTAAGGCTTTCAGATATCCCAGCGATCTCTGCAGGAGATCCAATGAGATTTAAGTCGTCGACATAGACGGCGACTATAATGAATCTTGTTCCCGATCTTTTTATAAAGATACACGGGCAGACTTTATCATTTGTGAATCCTTGCATAGCAAGGAACTCACTTAGTCTGTTATACCACATTTTCCCCGATTGCTTAAGACCATATAATGATCTTTGAAGCCTAACAGAATAGACGTCCTAAGGTCTATCTGCTATCTCTGGTGGAATTTGATATCCTTCAGGGAGTTTCATATGGATATCTTTATCTATATTGCCATATAGATATGTAGTCACAACGTCCATGAGCTGCATTTCTAGGCCTTCCAGAGATGAGAGGCTTATTAGGAATCGGAAGGTATTCCCATCCATAACCGGAGAATATGTTTTTTCATAGTCTATTCCCGGTCTTTGGGAAAAACCTTGTGCTACAAGCCGTGCTTTGTAGCGCACAACCTCGTTGTGTTCATTTCTTTTTCTGATGAAGACCCACTTATATCCCACAGGTTTTACACCTTTAGGTGTTTGGACTACTGGTCCAAAGACTTCGCGTTTCAAGAGTGAGTCCAGCTCTACTCCTATTGCCTCGTTCCACTTTGGCCAATCATCTCTGCGTTTACATTCCACTAGAGACCGTGGTTCGATGTCATCGTCGTATTCAGTGACGTGAACAGCAATATCGAACGCAAAGTCATCGTCGACGACTGTGCTTTTTCTGTCCAGTACCTCCTCAGTACGTACAAAATTTAATGATGTTTCTCCTATTTGTTCCTCTTCAGGGGAATCTAGGAGGGGAGAGGAAGCTGGTCTGAGCTCAGTATCCTGTGTTGGGTTCATCTTTATTTCTCCAGGATTTTTTCTTTTACGAGGGACTTTGTCCTTCGAACCTGGTGGGCGTCCTCTTTTCAATTGAGGTACAGCCGTTTCTGCTGCCGGCGGATTGCATCCATCTTTGGGGATGTCAATCCTAGCTGACGTGTTGATAGCAGGGACGTGTGATCTGATAATCTTCTGGTTATCAGTGAATTTATCTGGAAGTAAATGTACTGTATTCTGAAGATGAAGAATCTTCAGGATCTCATCTTCACATTGACTAGTACGCGGATCATAATGAGACAAAGTCTTGGTGTTCCAAGAAATGGTCTTAGAAGCATCAGGCTTCCTGGACTGTGTGCCAAGTTTAGGAAATGAATCCTTAACAAATTCACAATCATCAAGGCGTGCTTTACATGCGTCACCCATCTGGGATTCAATGTATCTTATTATAGAGGGAGAATCAAACCCTATATAGATACCCAAATGACGCTGTGGACCAATTTTGGTCCTTTGTGGAGGAGTAATTGGGACGTAAACTGCACAACCAAACACTCTCAAAAGTGAGATATTCGGAGGTGCACCATAAGCAAGCTGCATTGGTGACAAAATATGGCCACCAGAGGGTCGTATTCTGATAAGCAAAGCGGCATGCAATATGGAATGACCCCAAGCCTCAACAGGCAACTGTGATTGCATCAACAATGGACGAGCAATCCATTTTAATCTCTTAATTAGAGATTCTGCTAATCCGTTCTGGGTGTGAACATGTGCTACAGGATGTTCAACTTCGATGCCAGTTGCTAGGCAATAGTCTTGAAAGACTTGTGAAGTGAATTCTCCCGCATTATCAAGACGTAATTTCTTGATTTGATTATCGGGGAAATGAGCCCGCAACTTAATAATTTGTGCCAATAGCTTTGAAAAAGCTAAGTTGCGGGTGGACAAAAGGCACACGTAAGACCACTTGGTTGATGCATCTATAAGTACCATAAAGTACCTAAATGGTCCACTTGCGGGGTGAATAGGCCCACAAATATCGTCATGTATTCTCTCCAAGAAGCTAGGAGACTCTAATCCCACTTTCAGAAGGGAAGGTCTCGTGATCAGTTTACCTTGGAAACAAGATAGACATGAGTAATCACCCTTCTGAAGAATCTTCAGGTTCTTCAGGTTGTGTCCACTTGATTGGCTCATGATGCGGTGCATCATTGCTGATCATGGGTGACCCAGTCTGTTATGCCAAAGTTTTAATTTCGTCGAAGAATGGCACTTCTGGTGCACAATCATGTTAGCTTCTACTGGTTGAATATATGTATGATAGAGACCCGACGGGAGTCCCTTGAATCGTTCTAAGATAGTTTTTGAACCATCTTTTTGACGAGTTACATACAAATACTCATCCTCATTTATATCATTGGTTTCTAAGTGATATCCGTTTAAACGAATATCCTTGAAACTTATGAGGTTTCTATTAGATTTCGGAGAGAATAATGCATCTTTTATTATTAGTCTCGTTTTATTTGGGAGCAATATCATTGCTTCACCAAATCCTTCTATTATGTTAGATAGTCCCGAAATCGTAATTACGGGATCGTCATAATCATATAAGCTATTGAAATAGCTTCTTTCGTGAAGGATTGTGTGCGTCGAGGCACTATCCACAAGGCACTCACACTTCATCTATAACATGAATGCAATATTTTAATCTAAAGAAAATAACTATCTTTATTGAAAAGTAAAGTGCATTACATGGAAAGTAAAGAACTAAAGATGAAAGTACTATGAGAATTTAAATGCATATAAAGATAACATGGATCTAGTCTAGAAGATCATCCATTTCGAAGTCATCAGCAGTGAACTGATTAGACGGCTGCTTTTCCATCAGATTTGTTTCAACAGGAGACTTCAGGCTCGCTAGATACAGATCTTGGAGGTGTCGCGGAGTGCGACAGTTTCTGGACCAATGTCCAGTCATGCCACATCTGTGGCATTTGTCCTCCCAAGTGTTCTTGGGAATGGACGACAGCTCAGTGGTCTTCTTCTTCCACTTCTTCTTTCCCTCACTATTGCTGCTCTGGGGCGGGTTGTTTTTCTGGGGTGGACATCTGGCCTGCCACTTAGGGGCTTTCCCCTTGTTGAATTTACCCTTATGCTTTTTCTTCTGCTTCTGGGAAGAAAACATGTGAGCTTCGGGTAGAGGAGCTGAGCCTGCAGGGCGTAGGTTATGAGTGGCCAAAAGCAATTCTCTGTTTTGCTCCGCCATCAGAAGGGTGGAGTGCAATTCAGAATACTTTTTGAACTTTCGTTCGCGGTACTGTTGCATGAGGATTGCATCCTTCTCGTGGAAGGATGTGTAAGTCTTCTCCAACATGCGTTCCTCCGAAACTTCTTCACCACACAACTTCAGGCGTGAGGTGATATTATGAAGTGCTGAGTTATACTCAGCTACGGACTTAAAGTCCTGAAGTCGGAGGTTTTCCCACTCATAACGTGCACGTGGGAGGATCACATCTTTCTGATGTTTGTATCGGTCCTCAAGTGCAGTCCACAATTCCTTTGGGTTCTCTACAGTCAGGTATTCGGCCTTCAGGGTCCGATCAATATGTCTCCTGATGTAGATAATGGCTTTCGCCTTATCTATATCAGAGACGATCATTGTAGTACCAACCTCAGCATTATTTACAGCATTACCCGTAACAGTGGCCGGAGCCGGTGGAGCAGGAGTTGAAATTGTGGCTAATAAGCCCTGGGCACGTAAGTGGAACTTCAGGTCCACATGCCAACTCAAATAATTCTTGCCAGCAGCGTCAGGGACTTCGAAATCAACGCTCGCTATTTTAGCCATTTTATCTATGCATTTGAAAGACATGAATTAATAATAAGGAATTAAAAATTCATGCAATAAACATGTTGCGTGGATCAGCCCGTCACCAAAAAATAAAAAGTGTCCAAAGTCCGATTATACAGTCCAAAGATAACAAAAAACATAAAATTAAAATACAATTTGGAAAACCCTTGGGGGTCCCTGCATTTTGCAAAAATGCCTTCGTCTTCAATGGAATACACCGGTCTTTGACTTTTTACAATTATATCCTCACTACAATTTCTCTCTCAGAAGGAAAAGAAAATGCAAGGAATTTAAATTTGGTGACAAACAGGCTGATCCAAAAACCACAACATTATTTATTTAAACATCCATGTAATTTAATAATAATATATGCAACAGGCATAACAAATTTGGACAGTAAACCCTTGCTTTCTTTGAATTTTTTTTTTCTAGACTTCTTTTTGTTTCTATGCGATACTGCCTACTTAATACTTTTAATATCATGTAGAAATTGTGAGTTTGAACTTGAAAATAATAAGTGATGATTAAAAAAAACAATGCAAGTGCCCTGAATGAAAACTCTGAAACAACCAAGGGTTTAGCATTCCATTAGAAAAATGTATATGTGTTTAAAGAATAGCATTAAAAACTATAGGGACCAAATATGATTTTATGTCATGTTAACTGGACATATACAATAATACCTTGGTGTTGGTGTTACTGTTTTCTTCTCAAGAATATGTAATTTAAGAGCATTTCCCTCTAGATCACAGATCTAGGGACGATCGATACTAAAGATCCGTAGAACGCTGCCTCCTTGCGATGATCCGTCGAACGCTCCCGCTGCAACGAACCAGATCTCAATGCGCAAAAGAGGAAGGAAATATATTTTTTTTTATGGCTCAGGGATTCAAGAACACTTCGTGCTGATAACGTGTTTAAAGCAAGTACATAGGCCAAAGGCCTATGATATATATTTATACTAATCAATGTGAATAGGTTGAGTACCCAAGAGTCACCCTCACTTAATGGGGTGTTACATCACCATAATGGGGTGTGAATGGAGGGATAATGAGGGGGAGGGGCCTCCCTCATCTCATAATAATAATTGAATTTTTTTTTAATATTGACAATTAGAGGGAATTTTCTTGTTTTGATTATTATGGGGGAAGGCTTTCCTCATTGGAATACGGGAAGTCAAGGATTCTTCTACATATTGTTGTTCTCGTGCTAAATGATATCACTTAATTTTTCGCTTGCAAATTAACTAAATGACCAATTCATTTTAGCATTTTTCTATAATTAATTTTGAAACTAAATCGACTATTAAACTTCATGCACGCTACAACTATATTCTTCTTTAAATGGTCTTGTAGTTTGAAGTTATGAATATTACATGTACTTGTAGTTTGGAAAAAATAACGTTTTAAGGTATCTATATTTTATTATGTGAAGTTCAATTTTTTTCCTTATGAGAAGTTACTTTGTAGAAGTGCTTACTAGTTTGTCGTCAACTAAATCCATTTATTTAAACATCATGCACGCACCAACTTTATCCTTTCTTACATGGTCATATGGTTTGAAGTTGTGCAATTAGTTTCTAGTTTGGCGCCATGATACGTTAACTTCTCCTTTATTAAAATTTTAAGATATGTATAGTATATGATGCAAAGTGCAACTTTCATGTAGGCTTCATCTTGGATAATCAACAATAAGTGTATGATGGACTCGTAGAGAGTTTTAATTTGTGGTAGAGATTCTCAAGAACAAAATACAGAGATGTCATGCAATTGTACTCATATTTTGTAATGGTTTGTAATTTTTATTGTTGTACTGATTCTTTCATTTCAATGTTGTGTGAACATTAAATTGTAGACTATCTTTTTTCTAATTGTTAGGGAATTATACTGATACTTGTACTTTAGATGTTTGTGATGTTCAATAATATACTTATTTTTCAAAAAGTTTTACAATTTGTGTTATTGTTAAGGAGAATTGTATTGTTATTTGTAATTAGATGTCGTTGATAATCAAGTGGATTAGTGTGGTCGTACAGGAGTAAATATTATTTAATATTATTTTTTTAAAATATTACTACATCCTGGATAGAAATTCCGTCTAGGATGTTTTTTAGCATCTTAGATGGAATTTCTGTCGTGGATGGTCATCCTAGACGAAATTTCCATTAAGAATGAGGCATTCTAGACAGGAACATTCTAGATGGAGTTTTCTAGACAGATTATCATATAGGATGCTCATTCTAGAAGGATATGAGTGCATCCTAGATTAGGATGCGCATTTTTCTACTAGTGACAATTTGTTATTAGCATCTCTAATATCGAGTCTGGATCCTCTATAGCCTTACTTGCAAATGGTGCCTATATTAAGGAGAAATTTTGAAAACAGACTCATTTATAACTTTATTCACCAAATAGACCAATTTTAAGCATATTCACAAAAATCGACCTAGTTTTAACTAGGTCAAAAGATTTCTTTCTAATTAGTCAGGGTTGCTAACCCTGACTAATTAGCTACCTGGCTAATTAACCTTCTAAATAGTTAGAGTTCACAACTATGACTATTTTGAATTGCAGTTTCAGCCCCCACTATTAACCCATGTAATTAAACTAGCGTCTAATTAGTTGGGAGTTAGCAACCCCAACTAATTAAAAAGAAGCATTTTTTAAATCAACCCAGTTTCAGTCTGCACTATTGGCGTGGCCGAAAATGTGTCGATTTTTGTAAATAAATTTGAAATGAGTCGATTTGGGGAATAAAATTGTAAATGGGTATATTTTAAATTTTTCTCCATACAATTAATTATGTGGATTAATACTATTGGTTTGTTTCAATGGGCTCCACAATTAAAAGTTTTTTTATATAATTCAGATAAAGAATATAACTCCTGGGTCCACTGAGTAAAAAGATATTATTGGTACATTGTAAAGATCCTCTAAATTATTTTCCTCTGTAACTAAAGATGTAGAGGATCTCTAAGCTCTACTAAGCACGTTATGTTTGGAAACTACTTATTATAAGGTGGCATAAGATAATGACATAGTAGCAAATACCCACAATGTCCTCCTGCCTATTCCTCATGACTTTAGTTTGGTTTAGTGACCGAGATTTTTACCATATCTTTATTTAATATTTTGTTTCACTAAGTGATGGATATTTAATTTTCCTCAGCAATATAAAATAAATAAGTTGACTATCATTTATGTTTTTAATGAATTCAACATATATCCTGGTCCTTACTTCAATTCTGATCATTTTATTTTATAATGGAAAGTAGTGTCCGCGCGATGATTTATTTAGAAATCAAGTAGTTGCTATCATTCTCATTAAAGAGACAAAGCCCAATGCCTCATACGTTGGGAGGACGTAAGAACAAGTAATGAATAATTAATTTGTGAACTTTAATGGAAAATGCAATCTCTTCATAATATTTCCTTGTATTTATACTGTAGTATATATGCAGCTCCGGCTGAAAGAAACGCCGTGCTCGTTTTGAAATCAACTATTTGAAATGGTTCTCAATCGCCGTTGTTATAGAGGAACAGAAACAATATTAATACTGAAGAATTTCATCAAAGTCAGTTAATTATCTCAGAGTCATTATGGACTAAAGGCAACCTTGTCTGTGTTGTGCGCAGCAGAAATTTCGGCAGCATTTTTGATGCACAACAAGAGAGTAAGATCATAACTAAATCTCTGTTTCACAAAGGAAACAAGAATCGACAGTGATATATCTTAACAAAGTGGGATATACAATCTTCCTCTCATCAGTTCTAGGACTGACTTGTCGAGGGAACCTAATAAGCTATTACAAATCACAGCAAGACAACGAATTTTACGTGGTTCGGCAAGTTGCCTACGTCCACGGGGCAAGGAAGGGGGAGATCTACTATTAGAGAGAAAGAGAATACAAATAGGGTTTACAATCACACAAAGTATCACAAATAAAACCCTCAAACAAACTCTCAAATCTCTCACAATTTCTCTCTCAAAAGCGATGCACAAACCCTTTCAAATTCGGCTCCAAAGAGTGCTCTCTATCTCCTCAACACAGCAGAAAATCCTCTACCGTTTTCCCTTCTTTGCTTGCACAAAACCCTAGGCCGATTAAAAAGTATATATACAGCTACAAAAGAAGCTATCGGGTTGGCCTGTTTTTCCCATGCTCGTGGCCCCCACTTCCCCACGAGAAAGGTGCCCGTGGGTGTAGCCCCCACGAGCAAAAAGCGTGAGCAAAAAAACGCGTTCACAATTCTTCACCTCGGTAAAGTTTCTTCCAAAACTGAGCCGATACCAAAGCAACCAATTGTCTCACTTGTTGCGTTCAATACGAAGTGGAATAAATTCCATGACAACAGACTCAATCCATAACAAGTCGGGAGCCCGAACGAGAGCTCAAACTATCTGCCCCATCGAAATCAACTAAGCCAACCCAGCTGCATCTAAAGACTGCCTACGTATCCTCTTGCCGAAGGAATCAAGCCTCACATAGTTCACCCAAATGGCCTCCAAAGGCCTCAACATCAAAGAATGTTCAAAAGCTCTAAACAATGACCAAACTTAACACCCGAAATAACTTTGGTCAACATATCCACAGGGTTGTCCTTCGTGTGGATTTTTTCCAAAATGGCATCTTCATCATCTAAGACATCATGAACAAAGTGTAATTTGACATCAATGTGTTTCGTGCGTGCATGATAGACCTGGTTCTTCGCTAAATAAATAGTCGACATACTATCACAATGTACCCGAATGGTCTCCTGTGATATCCCCAAGTCCTCCAACAATCCATGCAACCACAAAGCCTCCTTCACAGCTTCAGTCACCGTCATATACTCCGCCTCTGTAGTAGAGAGAGATACTATAAACTAAAGTGTACATCTCCAACATACCGGTGCTCTTGCCAATGTAAAAACATATCCTGAAGTAGACCGGCGCTTGTCAAGACCCCCCGTATAATATGAATCCACATAGCCAATACAATCCTGCCATGTCTTCTCATTCTTCTAAAATACCAAACCAATATCCATGGTACCTTTGATATACCATAGAATCCACTTCACGGTCTCCTAATGACGCTTTCCGAGGTCATGCATGTACTTAGATACCATGCTCACAGCCTGTGATAAATCTGGCCTCGTACACACTGTAGCATACATCAAGCTACCCACCGCACTGGCATATGGAACCTTCAACATATATTATCTGTCCTCAAATAAAACAGGTGACGTCAAAACTGAAAGTTTGAAGTGGGGAGGCAATAGAGTACTCACTGCCTTTGTATTTCTATCAAAGCTGAATTTCTTCAACATCTTCTACAGATAACTCCTTTGTGTAAGCTTTAATCTCCCTTCGCACTATCTCTCTCGATCTCCATACCCAATATCTTTTTCGCCTATCTAAGATCATTTATCTCAAACTCGAATGACAGCTCCTTTTTTAACTTTCAAATAGCCAAAGAATTTCTGGAGGCAATAAGCATAACATCAACATATAATAAAAAATAAATGTACTCAACATCCTGTTGTTCGCGTGGAAAACTGTCATCTTTTTCATTGAAATGATTGTCATCTTGGGTTACAAAGATCCGGTCTTTTATAGATCCGGTTACAACTAAATCAAAGAAAAAAAATAAAAATTACAACTTTCCTCTTGTGAACAGATCGCAAGCTCCTGTTTTGCGGTTGCTTGCTTGTGTGGGTTCTTTGCCAACGCCGGGGTTAATCCGTGGACCACCGCGCGATCTAGATCCGGTCGGATCTACACGAGTATGCGGGTATTATTCCACGAAGGGAATAATAGCCGGGAGGGATTAATCCACCAAGGGAATAATCGCTCAGATCTCGAGATCTAAGACCAAGCTTAGATCTGGAGTGTAGCCTCGTGTAGATCTCAGATCTGTTCTTTCTTCCTCTCGAGATCCTGCCTTTTCTGACGTGGATGGTCGCCGAGGATCAGATCTGAATGTGCAAGTCTTCTGGTCTTCAAGCTCCGAGTTCACTCTTCAATCCGGCAGAGTTTCGGCTCTTGAAAGTTCCACCTCTGAAAATGAACATCTCTAGGCCTATTTATAGGCTCTCAGGACAGTGGCTGCAAAAAGGGAATTGTCGGCCCCCTCTGGCCACTGTCGGCCACCTCGGGCCACTGTCGGCCACCTCGGGGTGGCCGACACTGTGCCTAGCCACCTTGGGGTGGCTCGGCTCGATGCGCGAGCCACCCCTGAGGGTGGCTCGCCGCCGAGGCCACCCCGAGGTGCTCGGCCGCCGAGCCCCCGAGGTGGCTCGGCCGCCGAGCCACCCCAAGGTGGCTGCGCCGCCGAGCACCCCTAAGGTGGTCGGCTAAGGCCGCAGCACCTTGGGTGGCTCGGCTTTGGCCGACCCGCGGCTGGGCGGTTTTCCGACTTTTTCGAGTCTTTTCCTTGTCTCGTTTTCCCGCCTGTTTCGGTTTGACCTGAGACTCTTGATTTGATGGTTCTGATTGCCTAGTAATTAGGATTCCTGAATTTGGAGTAATTTGGATTCCTGATTCTGCAGTAAATCGCTTCTGAGGTTCGAGTCCGAAACTGATCTTGATCTCGATCGGTTGAATTCTGTCCGAGTCCGCTCTCGGTTGGATGGACTCGTTGATTCCTCAACTATTTAGCCTTTAATTCTGCACTCGCCGCGGTGGATTTCATTCCGTCGCTTCTGTGCCGATTCGTCGATCTCGTCGCCTCGTTGGTTCGTCGGTTTGTGCCGAGCTATGCGTAGGGGACCTATAAGCAATTTATATGCCGTACAGATACCCCCCTCACAAAGTATTTCAGTCTCGATTTCTCTTGTATAGGAGCTCTGGGAATCTTTTGGATATGTGCTTGTCCAACTTCAGCGGGTAAAGGGATCTTGCGTAATGACTATCCGTTCTTGATTCCTTCAATCTCCAGGCTATTCGGTGCTTTGTCGAAAGTCTGTAAGAAGTTCCGTGCTTTCGTGTCTTTTATGCACTTTATTTGTCTGACCGTTTGTCGCGAATTTTTTGAACTGAAGTCGATTCCTTTTAGCTGACTAGTTGGGTGTGTGGCGTCGAGGTCTTTATGCACAACGCATTGTCCGCGCGTAGTGTGTTGAGTTAATATCTTTAAGAATATATGTTATTAACAATTATTCTCCAGGAACTTCTCAAACCAAAAAATAGGAATAAGTTTAATACTCATATATACCTTATTGCGAGTAATTAAGAAAGTCAGTTTATACTCGTATACTTTTCGGAGTTTCTGTGTCCAAATGCGCTGAACCGAGCTTAAAATGACGCCAAAAAGGCAGTACAATCGCCGTTACAAAAACATCCTCCGACTCTTACCGAAACATGGGGAGCAAGAGTGAGTAAAGTGTGGGTTGGAATCGGTCGGCTCGTTTGAATCGTTTTCGATGCTCGCGTTTGACTTCAATTTGAGTCTGGGTTTGAATTGGCTCTGGTCCGTTCGGTTCGGTTCGGTCGCCGACAAACCGTCGTTCCACCCCATATATACAGAAGGGCGTTTCTTTTTCTTTCTTTTCTTCACCTAGGGCCCGCCCCCCTCCCCCCCTCCCCTTTGCCTCCTTTTTGAATTTCTCTTCCCTCGAGCCTCCGTTCTCCCTCAAAACTCGATCTTCGTCTTAGATTCATCCTTCCTTTTGATCCTTGACTGAGAAATCCCTCGAAACTTCCATATTTAGACTTTCCTTCGAGCCCGTCGAGCGCGTGGTTCGAGCACTTCCAAGATCTAATTTTTGTCGGAACTTCGAGCTTCCCCTCAGGTATATCTCCATAATCTTGATCTATTTCATGTTTGATCTAGTGTATGGAATAGCGGGATCGCATATAAGGGTTGAGGGAGTGATTTGATGCCTCAAGCTCGCCTTTTTAGGGGATAAAAAAGTGATTTTTATTTCTAGATCTGACCTCTTGAATTCTTTTTCTGTAGGCCATTATGTCGCGAGTATCGAGAGGTCGTTTTCCTGCTGCATCGGTTGATGGCGCGCCTCCCTCATATGCTGGTGAGCAATTTTTTGACCTTTTTCGAAAATTTACAAATTAGTCCTCTTTTTTCTGGATATTTGCAAATTAGTCCATTTTACCCCCCGTTGTTCTCCTTGGTGAGGCAACCGGGAAAGGCCTTGGTTCTCCTTGGTGAGGATCGACGCTTTATGGAAATTTTGCAAATTAACCCTCTTCTTCTGAGAATTTGCAAATTAGTCCTTTTACCCCATTTTGCTCTCCTTGGTGAGGCGATCGGGAAAAGCCTTGATTCTCCTTGGTGAGGATCGACGCTTTAAAGATGGGTTTTGCTTGGTCAAAACCACATCTCATAATAAAGGGGGCGTTTTGACGCTGCATTGTGCTTTATAAGGCAGGGATATATTGTCGATATACCCTATCTTATAAATGCGCAATGTGGCCAAATCGTCTCGCCCTTTATAAGGCAATGACTCTATCTTACCAATTTGTAAGATGAATTCAATTTCCTTTTATATCTGAAATTAACAAACACTTAACTGCTTGTTTTCAGTGGAATATCCTTCCGGAGCTTTTTCATCGCATGCGGTGAATGGACGTCGTGATGAGTATTATTCAACATCTGATGACTTTTCGCCCATTCCGCTCACCTCCCAGTTTGCTCCGGGCACGTCGTTGGAAGTTGTCCAAGTGGTGAGGGAAGGTGGCCATCAAGCTCTTCGCCAGCTGATCACAGATGCGCCTCTCGTGCAGGATGCCAGTTCCGTTCAGTCTCTTAGGAAGACTGACTTCTTGTTTGGAGACTCTACCAGGGATCCCGATGCAGTATTTATTGAGGCTGAGCAGTGGCTTTACCAGACTGGCAGTCGTTATATGTATTTGCCGAAGATTCCTCGACACCGTTCTTTGACTGAGCTCAGGCGCCAAGCTGTGAAGCGGGAGATGTCGTGGAGTTTGACAAAGGAACATGAGAGCGTTCACTGCGGCTATATTACTCATCAGGCAGTTCCTGGTTCGAGTCGAGATCACATTGTTGGACTACATCCTGGAGTACTGGGGCTAGATACTCCGCCTCGCAATGAGTTCCTCACCACTGCTTCTACTTTGAGGAATCGCCTCGCTATCTTAGGACGGGAGATGCCTGCACCGCGCCACAGATTCTATGGTTGGGTCCATTCTTTGGACAGGTTTTGGTGGGCTCGTATGACGAAGTATGTCTTGAGCCGATGGAGCGAGGAGTTACATGCTTGCGGTCTTTATGCAGCCATTCGGGCCACTATGCATGGCTTGCCTACAAGCGCGAAGCATTTCTTTGCCCTATGCGAGCTTTACAATCCAGATTCCAACACTTTTCTGACCAGGCACGGAGAGTTGGGCTTGGCTCTACATGAGATGCACAAGATTTCTGGTTTGCCCATGGGACAGATGTTATACCAGGAGTACTTTCCCTCCAACCATGAGTTGAGTCAGCTGAAGGATCGCGTGCCCGACCGCTACGAGACCTTATGGGATCTCACTTGTCACTACCACATTGCTTTGGCGCAGTCTAAGCCCCTAGCGAAGAGGACCAAAGCAAATGTGAGCCTGAAGCAGTTCGCATCATACTTGTTCAGGAATCTGGAGAGCCATTCTGGCCAATCTATTTGTGAACTGGCACCGCTGACTCCTTCAGAGGTTAATGAGCTGCTGAATAAGACTAACGCCCAATCCTATACCATTAGCAGTTCCGAGAGCGGCTTTCCTGCAGGGACTAAATTCAGATCGTTCTTATATCATGCGACCACACCGATTCGTCCGATGACTCTCCTTGCCGGTTATCTCGCCATCTGGTTGAAGAAATGTGTGGTCCCGTATCAGTCTGGTGACGCTCTGCCACTGGAAGTGCTCTATCCTGCAGTTCAGCTTGCCTACAAGAAGGAACTTTCGCTTCTTCCGGTGATGGTTGCTAACATTCATCGAGGGCTTCGGCAGATTTCTGGTGCTTTTACACGGAGAGATGATGATAAACCGACTCAGATTCCTACCATTAAGGTAGAGCTCCCGTATATTTATTTGATGGCTTGGTTCGTTCTTCATCGTTCCGACGTGATGTCAATACCGAATGCCATAGATCAGTCTGTCCCCTTTCTACAGTTGCTTGAGAATGGTGAATGGGAGGGCCGAGGATTCCCCGATATCAGGCGTCAGCTACAAGTCCACAAGTGCTGGGCATTCTCCACTTGCTTTCCACAGTTCTCCAGCCGGTACGGCGAGTGTTTGATTGATGAGGAGAAGCCGAGGGAGTATAGGACTTATCTGGATATGGGCTGCTTTAATTGGCTAGTGAACATTAGGCCGGGTTACCTGACTTTCCGGGTGGGGAATCAGTGCTTCATAGAGCCGTATCTACCTTGCCGATTCGCCCGCAAATTCGGTTATGACCAACTTTATGTTGGGAACCCGCGCCAGCAGCTTCGGGCTCATGGAGGTCTGGTGGACGGTCTTCGTGCATGGTTGTGGACCGTGACTGGTTGCACTGGAGCTAGGTTCAGTCTCCCAGGTACTGAGCGACAGTTGAACCTCACTTTCCTGAGCTGCAAGTGGTTGCTAGCAGCTAATAAGACTGTCCGTGTGAAGCCTATCGAAGAGTTGGTGACCGAAGAAGCCTCTCAACTTGATTCTCGTGTTATCCAGGACGGTGCTCGATCACAGAGGGCTCAGGGCAAGACCCGCCGACTTGATGCAGAAGGTCACAGGGCCTTTAGTTCTGCTGGAGAGGCCTCAGGCGGAGACCCTGAAGACTACGAGGCAGATTTGGAGCAAGGTTAGTCACCTATCTTTCTTTTTTCTTGCATTTTCAAATTACTATTTCTGACCACTATTCGTTGTTTCAGGGACAGCGATCAACAGTGACGACGAATTCCGTCCTTTTACCCGGGCCAGACCTTCGATTGCTGTCCGTGCTGATAGGCGGAAAAGATTAGCCCACAAGCCGCCTGCAATTTCACGAGCATCAGAGATGGACTTGGCTGGTGAGGATCCTGTTAGTGACGGAGGTAACGTCTATTCTATAGATCATTTTCTTGATCGTTTAGAACTTCTGGCTCATGCTTTCCCATCCTATGCAGGATATCGTGAGGAAGGCGAGATGAGTCCTGATGATTGTGCATCTCCTGGTGAGCCTGACTCACCGCCCCAGGTAGAAAAGCCTGCAGAGACCGCCCATGTTGGGGAGTCTGTCAATGAAGGACCCAGTTCGGTGATTCCAGGTACATCTTCAAGAGGTAACTTGTCTCTATTGGCCATAGTTTCCTTCCTCCTCCTTCATACTTATATCTTTTTATGTCAGATTTTTCGATTGATGACTTCGATGGGGAGGGCCTGCCTATGGACACTTCTATGTTCAGCTTCATGTATGACTCTCCTCAGATCGATGGCCAGCCGCCTCAGGATATGTTTCCTGAGTCTGTACTCCCTCAGACTCCCGGGAACGGTTATTTTGAAGGTGCGTGCCTCTTCTCAAGCTAACTATAGGACTAGCCAATTCCTTGACTAATGCAACTATAAAATGATGTTTCTGTTTTGTGTCTAACAGGAGCTTTCGCTGAGGCTGACCCTGTTGAGCCGGCTGTGCGACCAACTCCACCAGTCGATGCTGCTACAGTCGTTACATCTCCATCACCCCCAGTGACTCGAGGGGAAGGAGGTATAATTTAATTAACTGAGCAATGCCATTCCTTTCCTCGTTGAAGCTTTTGACGAATTCCTCTTCTTTGTGTAGGGCTTCCTTCTCAGCTTCATGTCCTCGTTAAAGAGCTGTTATCGGGCAATGACCCTGAGAAGATCTTCATCAGCGTAGAAGTCCGCTCTTATTTCTCCTCCCTGAATGCTATAATTGGCAAGCTCCTCCACGACGGACTTTCTCTTCGCCAGTTTAAACCCTACCTTGATTCCAAGGTAAATTTAATAAGGGACATGGGATACCCGGACCTAGCGACGGCTATGGTTGATGACCTTGATCGCTTAGAGCATGAGTTTCAGATGCTTCATGAGCTCCGGGATGCCGGTGCCTCTTCATTTATTGCTGCCGAGTTGGACGCTCGTTTACAGACATGGCGTAGTACTCGGATGGTTGCTGAGCTCGAGGTCCAGGTGCAGCGGGGCCGAATAGATCGAGTTGAGGCTGACCTTGCCACTAGATCATCTTCACTTGATGAGCTTGATTCTCAGATAGATCAGCTCCGGCGAGAACTCCGTGAGAAGGAGGACGCGAAGATGCACGTTCAGCAAGCACATGCTGCTTTATCTGATGAGCTGAAGTCCTTGAAGCAGACACTGGCTGAGACAGAGGAGGATGCTGTGAGGACTTTAGCCGCGAACGAAGAGTCTGTCAGAGCTGAGTTACAGGAGGAGCTTAGGCGAGCTTATGATGAGAAGCTGTCTGAGTTTAGTCAGCAGGTTTTTAGCCATGGGCTTGATGTATGATCTTATTTGCTGTAAACTTTGACATTTGATCCTTTTAGTGGAACTGGTTTTTATCTTTGTCTTTATTATGATTCCTCATTCCGCTTGAAATGATTGACCATAATACTCATAGGATTTTTGGCAAACCCCCAGCCTTCAACGGGTTTGATTAGCCTTTACCGACTACCGTTTGAGTCGGGCTAGCATGCGGATTGTCTAAATCCGTTCCGCATGTAACGTTGTGCTAAGAAAGTGAATTCTCTTAGACTTTGTGCTATGATTTTGAATACATAGGCTTCGTCTTTCTCACGGGAATAGACTACCCGGCGACACGTGTTAGGTGTTGACTTTAGGATTTTTGGCTAACCCCCAGCCTTCAACGGGTTTGATTAGCCTTTACCGACTACCGTTTGAGTCGGGCTAGCATGCGGATTGTCTAAATCCGTTCCGCATGTAACGTTGTGCTAAGGGAATGAACTCCCTTAGACTTCGTGCTATGATGTCGAATACATAGACTTCGCCATTGTTACGGGAATAGGCTACCCGGCAACACGTGTTAGGTGTTGACTTTATCCCTACTTAGGTTTCGGGATAAAATACCCCAGACTGGTCTTCTGGTGTCTTTTTCTACGGCGAAAGACTAAACCGGCGACGCGTGTTAGGCGTCGGCATATCCTTTCTTAGGATTCAGGATGAAATTCCCCACACGTGTAAGGCATGGATTTTGGTGTTATTAATAACAACCTACCACAATGTTGAATATATGGGTGGGTGTTCTTTTTAACGGTTAAGAACTAACCGGCAGCGCAGGTTAAGCGCAGACTTATCCTTGCTTAGGTTTCAGGATAGAATACCCCAGAATCGAACTCTGGTGTCTTTTTCCAAGGAGAAAGACTAAACCGGCGACGCGTGTTAGGCGTCGGCATATCCTTTCTTAGGATTCAGGATGAAATTCCCCATGCGTGTAAGGCATGGATTCTGGTGTTATTAATAACAACCTGTCACAATGTCGAATATGTGAACGGGTGTTCTTTTTAAACGGTTAAGAACTAACCGGCAGCGCGTGTCAGGCGCAGACTTATCCCTGCTTAGGATTCGGGATAAACTTCCTAGGATGAATCCTAAATTGATAAATTTCGGAAAAGATCGATGCGGGAAAGGCAGAATTTTATATTCTATTTCCCGGTCTTCTTTTAGGGTGAAGGCGAACCCGAAAACAAGGAAGGAAGAATTTTATATTCTATTCCCTGATCCTGGAAAGGAAGAATTTTATATTCTATTTCCAGCGAGGAAGAAACTAGAAGTGGGGTGTCCACTCCGAGAATCTGGAAAATTTAGATAAACTTGCCTTTTATAGGATGAGTTATCTAAACTGAAAATGGGTTCTTCGTTTATCGAAGTGGAATTTCAACTTTGGCTATAACCATGGGAAGGCTTGACCAAAGAGAAAAGAAAGGAGTTCTTTCGTTTATCGAAAGGAGACTCCGATCTGAAAGGGGACCTTCTTGTCTATGGAAAGAGTCAAGAAGGTCATATGGACATTTTTTGTGGACCCACTGTCAATTGGAACTGATCAGTGAGGGATTTTGGTGGAGACAATGATTTCGGGTTATCCTCTAAAATATTAAGTGTAATATTCTTCGAGGAACTTCCCGGTAAATGAGTTATCCTGAATGTACTAGGGATAGTACTTTTTCAGGAACTTCCCATTTATTGGCATTAATTGCCTGGCGCCCTCTAGGGAAATCAGACGGTAAGCGCCGTTTGAATAGACTGTGTCTATCACAAACGGTCCTTCCCATTTGGGTTCAAATTTACCTTTCTTCTTGGAGGTGAGAATTATTGGTCGGCGAGCAGCGAGGACCAGATCTCCTTCCTTGAAGCTTCTCTGTCGGACTCTTTTGTTAAAAGCCCTTGACATCCTGGCTTGGTAAAACTCGATGTGTTGTTGAGCCTCCAAACGCTTTTCATCCAGCCTCTCGAGCTCTTCGAGACGCTTCTGATGTTGTTCTTCGGTCGTCATCTCCGTTGCGAGAGCGATCCGAAGGGAGGGAATTTGAATTTCCAAAGGTAGCACCGCTTCGCATCCATATACTAACGAGTACGGAGTAGCTCCCGTAGGAGTGCGTATGGTGGTGCGATAAGCCCAGAGTGCCTCCCCAAGTTTATCGTCCCAGTCTCGTTTGTTGGTCTTCACGAGCTTAGACAGGATCTTAATGATCGTCTTATTGAAAGCTTCAGCTAATCCGTTTGCAGCTGGATAATACGCTGTTGATGATACATCCTCGATCTTGAATTTATCACAAAACCTGATGAAAGCGTTGCTTATGAACTGTGGACCGTTATCGTGGATGATCCGTCTCGGCACGCCGTGTCGGTATATGACATGATGCTTGATGAAGTTGATGACGTTGTTTGTCTTCACTTCCTTAAGCGGAATCGCCTCAGCCCACTTTGAAAAGTAGTCAGTGATAGCGAGAATAAACCGATCACCTTTGACTGAAGGGGGAAAAATTGGACCGACAATGTCCATACCCCAAGTCTCGAATGGCCAGGATGTGGTTGATGTGTGTAATCGTTCTGGCGGTTGGTGCATATAATTTGCATGCACTTGACAGGCGTGACATTCTCGTGCATATTCGATTGCGTCACGTACCATTGTTGGCCAATAATATCCCATTCTTCTGATTCGATCATATAGCTTGGGACCAGGTTGATGCGCACCGCATTCTCCTTCGTGCGCTTCCTTAAGCACTTCTTTTGCTTCTTCGTTCGAAAGGCATCGGAGGAGCAAATCGTCATACCCCCGGCGGTATAACGTACGGGTCTCGATATTGTAAAAGAACCGTGGTGCTCTTCGGCGAATAGATTCTTTTTCTTTTACATCCTCCGGCAAGATGCCATATTGGACGTAGTCAATGATAGGAAAGCGCCAATCTCGGGACTCAGACCCGATTTGAGTTGAGTTCACCTCCTTGGTGTTTGGGCCCCTATCATCTTCTTCTTCATCGGTACCCATATTGTATAGGGGTACGAAGAGTTGATGCGATCTTACTGTGACTAGCAACTCTGTTTCAGGCGGTCGTGCGAGGGACACTGCTAGTGCCGCCAGTGCATCTGCATAAGCGTTCTGGAGGCGAGGGATGTATTCAATGAAGAATTCCTCAAAGGATTCCGCCATTTTGATGGCCTCCTGGTGATACGGTATCAGGTCTTGGTTCCTGACTTCATACTCTCCACGGACTTGGTTGACTATTAGCTGCGAATCTCCGAAAGCTTCAAGATATTCGACCCCCAGCTCTTTGGCGAAACTGAGTCCAATGAGAAGCGCGTTGTACTCGGCCACATTGTTGGAACATGGACCCGTTAGCGAATAGGCTCGAGGTATTACATGCTTTCCCGGAGAAACTAGGACGACTCCAACTCCGGAGGAGACTGTAGAACATCCGGGGGTTATTACCCTATTAACCTCTCTTGAAGCACCATCGAAATATAGTTGCCATATTTGTTGATGCGACGATGTAGTATTAACCTCGTGGGTTTCATCCGGCAAGTCATCATATACTTCCGCCGTATCTGTGGTCGGGCTTGCCGCCAAAAGATCACAAATTGCTTGTCCCTTGACCGACTTCTGCTGTTTGAAGTGCAAATCGTACTGGGATAGGAGGAGGGCCCATTTTGCCAAACGCCAGTTCATCGAACCCGGTTGTGTCATAAATACTCGCACGGGATTAACGCCGGAGATTACGTAAATCGTCTGTCCCACTAAGTAATGCCGCATCTTTTGCACTGCGAATACCAATGCGAGACATTCTTTCTCGATCATCGGATATCGGGACTCAGCGCCCACCAAAGTCCGACTTAAATAATAAACTGCCTGTTCGTGACCATTGTCATCATCTTGTGCTAACAAAGCACTGATCGAATGGTTCATCGCCTTGATGTAAATCAAGAACGGTTTACCTGATTTTGGTGCAACGAGAACAGGAGGATTTGTTAGATATGTTTTAATATCTTCAAATGCTTTTTGACAGGCGTCGTCCCAGATGAATGACACCCCTTTCTTGTTTAGCTTAGAAAAAGGTTGGCATTTCCCAGAAAGATTTGAGATGAACCTCCGGATATAAGCTAAACGCCCCTGCAATCCTCTAAGCTCTCTCAGATTCCTTGGAGGTTGCAGTTCGTGTATCGCCTTTACTTTATCGGGGTCGATGTGTATACCTTTAGTGGTAACGACGAATCCAAGGAATTTTCCGCTGGACATTCCAAGGAAGGATTTAGTAGGGTTCATCTTCAACTGGTGGCTCCGCATGAGATCGAACATCGTCTTCAGGTCCTTGATGTGATCCCCTTTGCTGCGGCTTTTTACAACCAAGTCATCAACATAGCATTCGACTGTTTTCCGGAGGTGCTCTTGGAAAATCTTAGTCATCGCCCGCTGGTATGTGGCACCGGCATTCTTCAGGCCGAAAGGCATCACTGTATAGCAGAAGACACCGAGAGGTGTTCTAAACGCCGTATGCTTCTCATCCTCCGGATGCATCTTGATTTGGTTATATCCCGAAAAGCCGTCCATGAAGGACATCCTCTCAAATCCGCATGTATTGTCGATGATGACGTCCGTGATTGGGAGAGGAAAATCATCTTTTGGGCATGCTTCATTCAGATTCCTGAAGTCGATGCAAATCCTGATTTTGCCATTTTTCTTCATGACGGGAACGATGTTGGCTAACCAGTCTGGATGTTGTTCCTCTCGGATAAATCCTGATTCGATCAACTTCTTAACCTCTGCCTCAATGGCTTCCATAATCTGCGGACGAAACCGTCTTTGCTGTTGTTTGACAGGTTTGGCATCCGGCTTGATGTCGAGGTGATGCATTGCCACATTAGGATCAAGCCCTGGCATATCTTCGTAGTTCCAGGCGAAGACGTCGATATATTCCCTGATGAGGGCGATTAGTTCCTCTTTCTCATCTGGGGGAAGACTACCGCTGATGAATATGGGTTTTGGATTGGCCTCATCGCCCATATTAATTTGGACTACTTCATCTTCGGTTGGTGGTTCTCTCTGTTCGAACCTGTCACCGTACTGCATACTTAGATGATGCACCCACGGGTCTTCCCACGTTGGCATTTGATCATCATCCTCCAGCGTGGATGGATCTGCTGTAGTCATGTTTGACATTAAGGTTTTGAACATTTCTCCCAGACTTGTATCAGAGTCCCACTCTGAAGCATCGGGAGAGTATCCATTCTTAGGCTTGTTAGCAATTTGATCAATGATCTGCCAACTACATTCCTCATCTGATGAAACATAACCTAAGCCTCGTCCATATTTATAATAATCCTCAGGCTTCCCTTTCGGTACATATACTGCTTTGGCTGGATTACGAGGACCTCGATCGAAATATAAACCTTCTCCG
Organism: Asparagus officinalis; assembly: GCF_001876935.1. Lineage (NCBI taxonomy): Eukaryota > Viridiplantae > Streptophyta > Magnoliopsida > Asparagales > Asparagaceae > Asparagus > Asparagus officinalis. Next base: position 99,352,379 of record NC_033801.1, on the reverse strand, counting down.
AGTGTGAAGTCGTATCCTTGCTTTTCCATAAGCTTGCGTGCTTCCGGACTATACTTAGACAAATGCCGACCGGGTTTGTCATCATCTTCATCTTCACTTAGGAAATGATCCCGTAATGGAGAACTTTTCCCTTTACCGTAAATTATTTCCTTCGCGCCCTTTATTTTGTTCGGGATGATCATGGTTGTTCCGAAAGAATGTTGGAGGCGTTCTTTCGTTACATAGGATGATCGGAGCGGCATATGCAAACCAGAATTATTATACAATTCCGTCATCATATTATCAAAAGACAAGGAGTACTCTAAATCATCATTTATTTCATCGGTGGCAAGTTGCCAGTTACAACTGCCATCTGACGATTGATCATCGTCAAGATTGATTACAAAGGGTACAATGTCATTTAGAACAAAACCACCATTGTAATCGAATCCGGCTTCGGAGTCAGCTTCTTCTCCGCTGTCCGCGCCCTGGACCGATGGTTCTGTATCGGATTCGTTACCATAAAGGAGAGAATCAGTGAAATAATTCTCAAACCCTTTAAATGGTTGCTTATCCGCGACCACCGTCCTAACTCTTCCATCAGTGTCGACATATTTCAGACACTGATGTAAGGTAGAGGGAACTATAACATTACTATGGATCCAAGGCCGACCCAATAGTAAGTTATATGACGTCTCAGCATCAATAACATAGCACGTGACCTCTGTCTTCAGATCGCCCATTTGGCACTTTACCCGAATTTTACCTAAAGGCCTTGACCCGCTGGTGTTGAATCCGTATATAACCGTGCCTGTAGACGCTAATTTGCTGACCGGAATGCCAAGGTTGTGCATCAGACGAAGTGGCATAATGCTCACAGCGGAACCCGGATCGACTTGGATCCGGTTGACTTCGCTGGAACCAATGTATCCGACGAAGTATAGGGGCCGATCGTGATTCGAATTTTTCGTTTGCATATCCTCTTTGGTGAAGGTGATGCAGGGAAGGTTCTTAGTCGCCATGTTGCACTGTTGACTCAGCGGTTCTGGCTGTTCATGCACCGGCTTGACTTGAGTCAGAAATACCTCTGCATTGGCCAAAGCTTCTTGTAGGGCCTCCCTGGTTTCTTTGGATAATCGCAGCAACTCATACAGCGTTATCCGTGCAGGAATGTTGGCTAATTGCGCCATAATGTCGAAGACTTGCGGAGTTTTCGAGCTTTCCGGTTTGTCTCTTCCAATCGGGCGACTGAAACGAGGCTGCTTCGGATTTTGCACCTCCTGAGGATTCTTCTCTTTTGGTTTATTCACCGGCTGTCTTCTAGCATCTTCACCCGGTGTAGTACTCGCAATCACCCCCATCTCCGTGAGAGTTTTGGCTGGTCCTCGTTTATTCACCCCCTGTTCACTGGGTGGTGGATATTTGTAGTGATACTCATTTCCGCTTCTAGTGGCGAAGACCTCTTGTTCTTCTTCGGAGAGTGGAAAAGCGAGAATACTTTCGTCATCTTCTCCCGGGATAGCAGAGACTCCACAGCAAGACTTTCCTTTCCCTTTGGATTTCTTCTTTGATGACGATCCGGCCCATTGTTCATCTTCAATTAGGTCGGGGTGAACCCATAGGATTTCACCATTTGGAGCTGTGTGCGGCAGTGTTTGTCCGTTTCGTCCTTTGTTTCCGGTTCTGGTTCTCTTGTGTGGTTGATTGACTTGGCAACGACTCTTTGACTTGATTCCAGATTTGGCAGTGAGTCGGGTTCCTGATATGGCAGTAAATCAACTTCTAAATTTGAGTCCGGAATTGATGTTGATTTGATCGTGATTCATCCGAGTTCGCTCTTGTTTAGATGACTCGGTGATTCACCTAAACATTGGTTTGATTCCGCGTGCGAGTGGATGCATTCCAATGCTTGGGTGCGATTTGTCGCCTCGTTAACCTGCTCCGTTGCGTATAGATCAAACCCGTTGATGGCTGAGGGTTTGCCAAAAATCCTATAAATACGGGGTCACTGACGCATCAGCTTCATTAGTTGGTCTCGTGACCTGAGCATCCAACGACATTCGGAACCCTAGGGTCAACGCCGGTCAACGCGTAACCCTAGGTCAACGCCAGTCAACGCGTTGCGAGAAAAAATTCAACGTACGGCGTTCGAAACCCTAAGGTCAACGCCGGTCAACGCGTAATCCTAGGTCAACGCCAGTCAACGCGTTGCGAGCAAAAATTCAACATACGACGTTCGAAACCCTAAGGTCAACGCCGGTCAACGCGTAACCCTAGGTCAACGCCAGTCAACGCGTTGCGATAAAAAATTCAACGTACGACGTTCAAAACCCTAGGGATAACGCCGGTCAACGCGTAACCCTAGGTCAGCGCCAGTCAACGCGTTGCGAGCAAAAATTCAACGTACGACGTTCGAAACCCTAAGGTCAACGCCGGTCAACGCGTAACCCTAGGTCAACGCCTATCAATGCGTTGCAATCAAACACTCCGAAGAGTATATGAGTATAAACTGCTCCTCAATCCTCCAACAGTGCATGAGGTTAAACTGCTTCTTAAATACTCCAATAAGGTATATGAGTATAAACTGTTCCCTAATTTTTTGAGAAGTTCCTGGAGAATGTTTTTCTTAAGGATAACTCAACAATACGACGCCGGACAACGCGTTGCAGATAAAGACTCGACGCCAACAATCGATGGTCAGCTAAATCAGGAACCGACTTCAAAGTTCAAAATTCCGACAACGGTCAGACAATAAATGCAGCACCGAAACTCTCTCAAGCATTCGACAAAGCACCGGATAGCCTGGAGAATTAAAGGAATCAAGAACGGAAGTCATTCCAAGGTCCCATTACACCGACTGAAGGTTGGGACAAGCATATCCAAAGTATTCCAGACTCTTCTATAAAAGAACGAGACTGAAATACTTTGGAGGGGGTATCTGTAGGCATATAAAATTGCTTATAGGTCCCTTAGCTCAGCTCGGCACAAACCGACAAACCAACGAGGCAACGAGATTGACTAATCGCACGCAAGCAACGGAATACGTCCATTCGCGTGCGGGATCAAGCCAAGTGTTCGAAGAGTCAACGAGTCATCCAACCAAGGGCATACTCGGACGAATCACGATCGAATCAAGATCGGTTTCGGACTCGAACTCAGAAGTGGATTTACTGCCAAATCAGGAATCCGACTTACTGCCAAATCAGGAATCAAATCAGAGTCTGGATCAACCGAATCACGGACAGAACCTAAAAGTGGAAAACAGCAAAAAACCAAACACCCGGAGGGGCTCGGAAACCAAGTCACCGAGGCGGCTCACCGAGCCACCAAGGTGGCTCGGTGGCCGAGCCACCAAGTGGTGGCTCGGCCGAGCCACCTAAGTGGCTCGGTGGCCGAGCCACCTTGGGGTGGCTCGGCCACCTCCGAGCCACCAAATGGTGGCTCGGAGGCCGAGCCACCTCCTTGGTGGCTCGGCGGCCACCAAGGTGGCTCGGCCACCACCGAGCCACCGAGACTTGGACGATTGTTTCCTTGGTGAATCAATCCTCCCCGGCTATTATTTCCTTTGTGGGATAATACCCGTCGTACTGCTTAGATCTGATCGGATCTAGATCTCGCGGTGGTCCACGGATAAACCCCGGCGTAGGCAAAGAACCCACACAAAGCAAGAGACCGCAAAACAGGATCTTGCGATTTGTTCGACAAACAAGGAGAAAGTTTTAATTTTCTTTATTTTTGATTTTCATTGTAACCGGATCTAAAAAAGACCAGATCTTTTGTAACCGAAAAACTATTATTCAAGATAGCAATGACATCAATAAAGAAAGCAACGAATTTTCCCGCGAACAACGACCACAAATGGAGCCCTTGTAAACTTTGCTATACAAGTGTGCATAGTATGTAGGTGATTTTGTAGCACTAGATTTAACACACTTGTCTATAAGTTTCTTATGGTTATCAATGCATGTTTTTAAAGTTGAATCTAAGCATGATATGCGTTCCATAACAAGATTCAAATCATTATTATGCACAACATCATTGATAATAGAAGTAGAGCATGTATGGTTATCAAAATCATTTCTAATAGCTACTGTTCGTGGTGAAAATTGCCTTCATTGAATTCATTGTTATCTTGAATAACTGTTTTTCGGTTACAAAAGATCCGGTCTTTTTTAGATCCGGTTAGAACGAAATCAAAGAAAAAGAAAAAATTACAACTTTCCTTTTACAACTTTCCTTTAGAACAAATCGCAAGATCCTATTTTGCGGTCTCTTGCTTTGTGTGGGTTCTTTGCCGACGCCGGGGTTAATCCGTGGACCACCGCGTGATCTAGATCCGGTCGGATCTACACGATTCGACGGGTATTATTTCGCAAAGGAAATAATAGCCGAGGGTACTATTTCACCAAGGAAATAGTAGCCTTTAATTCTCGGGATCAAAGGCCAAGCTTTGATCCGGAGTGTGATTTCATGTAGATCTTAGATCTGATCTTTACCTCTCTCGAACTCCTGCCTTTTGTGACGTGGACGCTCGCCGAGAATCAGATCTGAATCTTCAAGTCTTCAAGTCTTCAAAACTCTGAGCTCAATTTTCAATTCGGTAGAGTTTCGGCTCTCAAAGTTCCCACCTTTTTAAATGAACAAAGGGGAACCTATTTATAGGCTCTCTGAACTGTGCCCGTGCACAGATCTGGGTCGGTTACCCATGGGTGGCCGGCACTGGGCCGAGCCCCCCTTAGGCGTTGGGTTTTGTTGTTTTTTCCGTTGTATCCATTTTTCGTTTGACTTAGACTCTGATTTGGCAGTAAATCTGATTCCTGTTTTGGCAGTAAATCTGATTCCTGTTTTGGCAGTAAATCCACTTCTGAGTTCGAGTCCGAAACTAATCTTGATTCGATCGTGATTCATCTGAGTCCGCTCTTGTTTGGATGACTCGTTGACTCCCCGAACCGTTGGCTTGATTCCACACGTGAATGGATGTATTCCGTTGCTTGCGTGCGATTCGTCAACCTCGTCGCCTCGTTGGTTCGTCGGTTTGTGCCGAGCTATGCTAAGGGACCTATAAGCAATTTTATACGCCTACAGATACCCCCTCCAAAGTATTTCAGCCTCGTTCTTTTATAGAAGAGTCTGGAATACTTTGGATATGATTGTCCCAACCTTCAGTCGGTATAACGGGACTTTGGAATGGCTTCTGTTCTTGATTCCTTCAATCTTCCAGGCTATTCGGTGCTTTGTCGAATGTCTGTAAGAGTTCCGGTGCTGCATTTATTGTCTGACCGTTGTCGGAAATTTAAACTTGAAGTCGATTCCTGATTTTCCAATCTTTAGCTGACCATCGATTGTTGGCGTTGAGTTTTTATTTGCGACGCGTTGTCCGGCGTAGTGTTGTTGAGTTATCCTTAAGAATATTTATGAGAAATATTCTCCAGGAACTTCTCAACCAAAAATAGGGAATAGTTTATACTCATATACCTTATTGGAGTAACTTCTGTGCCCAAATGAGCTGAACCGGCTTGATAATGAGCCAAAAAAGGTAGTAATTAGGCTCAAAAATTTCCTGATCCTTCCGAATATGTGGGAGAGGCAAGAATAAACCAAGGACTGAACCCTCGATCGATTTGAAGTTGTTTTGATGCTCGATTCAGCTTCAATTTGAATTCTGGTTCAAACCAGGTCTGGTCCGGTTCAACTTGGTCTGGTCCGGTTCAACTTGGCTTTGGTTCAACATTATAAAAGAGGGTTTCTTTCCCCTCATTAGGGCCGACCCCCCTCTCTCTCTTCTTTTTTGATTTCTCTTCCCTCGAGCATCCGTTCTCCCTCAAAACTTCATATTTGCATCAGATCTAGTCTTCCTTTGGATCTTTGACTGAGAAATCCCTCAAAACTTCCATATTTAGAATTTCTCTCAGGCCCCTCGAGCGCGTGGTCCGAGCCTCTTTCAAGATCTGATTTTTATTGGATCCACGAGCTTTTCCTCAGGTAAATCTTCAACCAATTTAGCATATTTTATGCTTAATTCAATTTATGAACTTGTGGGGTCGCATGCGAGGGTCAGGATTAAGATTTGGTGCCTCGAGCTCACCTTTCAGGGGGGGAGATTTGCAAAAAAGAGGAACTTTTTCTAGATCTGATCCTTCAATCCTCTACCGCGTCGGCTGATGGCGCGCCTCCCTCTTATGCTGGTGAGCTATTTTTGGAATTTTATACAAATTAGTCCATTTTTTCTTGGAAATTTACAAATTGGTCCTTTTCACCCCATTTTGTTCTCCTTGGCGAGGCAATCGGGAAGAGCCTTGATTCTCCTTGGCGAGGATCGACGCTTTAAAGATATGTTTTGCTTGGTCAAAACCATATCTCAAAATCAATAAAGGGGGCGTTTTGACGCTGCATTGTGCCTTATAAGGCAGGGATATATTATCGATATACCCTATCTTATAAGTGCATAATGTGGCCAAATCGTCTCACCCTTTATAAGGCAGTGACTCTATCTTATCCATTCGTAGGATGAGTTCAACTTCCTTTTATAATTAAGACTAACAACTGTTTAAATTTCTGCTTCCAGTGGAATATCCTTCTGGGGCGTTCTCATCTCACGCAGTGTACGGGCGTTGTGGCGAGTATTATTCGATTTCTGATGATTTTTCCCCTATCCGAGTCACTCCTCGGTTTGCTTCGGGCACGTCGACAGAGGTTGCCCAAGTGGTGAAGGAAGGTGGATATCAAGCTCTTCGCCAGTTGATTACAGATACGCCCCTCGTGAAGGATGCCAGTTCGATTCAGCCTCTCAAGAAGACCGACTTTTTATTTGGCGATTCTGCCAGAGATCCATATGCCGTGTTTATTAACGCTGAGCAGTGGCTTCATAAGTCTGGCAGTGGTTTCATATATTTGCCGAAGATTCCTCGGCATCGTTCGTTGACTGAGCTCCGGCGTCAGGCTGTGACATGGGAGATGTTGTGGCGCTTGACGGAGGAGCATGAGAGCATTCACTGCAAATACATCACTCATCAGGTAGCTCCTGGTTCGAGCAGGAGTCACATCACTGGATTGCATCCTGGAGTATTGGGGTTAGATGCACCGCCACGTAACGAGCTTCTTGCCGCTGCTTCTACTTTGAAGAATCGCCTCGCTACTTTGGGACGGGAGATGCCTGCGACACGCCAGAGGTTTTATGGTTGGGTCCATTCTTTGGACAAGCTTTGGTGGACTCGCATGACTAAGTACGTCTTGAGCCGATGGAGCGAGGAGTTGCACGCTTGTGGTCTGTATGCAGCCGTTCGTGCCACTATGTATGGTTTGCCTGTTAGCATGAAGCATTTCTTCGCTCTGTGCGAGCTCTACAACCCGGATTAGAACACTTTTCTGACACGGCAAGGGGAGTTGGGCTTGGCTCTCCATGAGATGCACAGGATTTCTGGTTTGCCCATGGGACAAATGCTATATCAAGAATATTTTCCCTCCAACCAAGAATTAAGTCAGCTGAAGGATCGCATGCCCAACCACTACGAGACTTTATGGGATCTCACATGTCACTATCATATCGTTTTGGCACAGTCTGAACCCTTAGCGAAGAGGGCTAAATCCCATGTGAGCCAGAAACAGTTTGCGTCTTATTTGTTCAGGAATCTAGAGAGCAATTCTGGCGAGGCTATTTGTGAGCTGGCACCACTCACTCCTTCAGGGGTTAATAGTCTACTGAAGAAGGTTCATGCTCATTCCTATACTTTTAACAGTCCTGAGAGTGGTTTTCCTATAGGGACCAAGTTTAAATCATTCTTGTGGCATGCGACCGCGCCGATTCGACCGATGACCCTTCTAGCCGGTTACCTCGCTATCTGGTTAAAGAAATGCGTGGTCCCATATCAGTCTAGTGATATCTTGCCATTGGAGGTAAAGGAACTTTCGCTTCTTCCGGTGATGGTGGCTAACATTCATCGAGGGCTTCGACAGATTTCTAGTGCTTTTACACGGAAGGAAAGTGAACTACCGACTCAGATTCCTACCATTTCTAGTGCTTTTACACGGAAGGAAAGTGAACTACCGACTCAGATTCCTACCATTAAGGTGGAGCTTCCTTACACTTATCTGATGGCTTGGTTCATCCTTCATCGTTCCGATATGATGTTAGTACCGTATGCCACGGACCCCTCCGCTCCCCTACTATAGTTGTTTGAGAATGGCAAGTGGGAGGGGCGAGGATTCCCTGACGTCAGACAACAGCTACAGGTCCACAAGTGTTGGGCGTTTTCCACTTGTTTTCCACAGTTCTCCGGCCGATACGGCGATTGTCTGATTGATGAGGAGAGGCCGAGGGAGTATCGGACTCATTTGGACATCGGCTGCTTTAACTGGCTGGTGAACATCAGGCCGGGTTATCTGACTTTCCGGGTGAGGAATCAGTGTTTCATAGAGCCATACCTACCCTACCGATTCGCTCGCCAGTTTGGCTATGATCAGCTTTATGTCGGGAATCCACGTCAGCAGCTTCGGACCCACGGCGGTTTGGTGGACGGACTTCGTGCATGGTTGTGGACCGTGACGGGCTGTACTGGTGCTAAGTTCAGTCTCCCGAGTTCTGAGCGGCAGTTGAACCTCACCTTCCTAAGCTGCAAGTGGTTGTTAGCAGCTAATAAAACTGTCATCTTCCAGAATTATTAAGCCTGACAATGGTTTGATGTTTCAGGGACCATAGCTGACCAGGATGAAGAGTTCTGTCCTTCTCCCCAGGAGGGACCTTCGATTGTTGCCCCTGTCGCTAGGCGGAAGAGATTAGCCCGCAAGCCGCGTGTAGTTTCACGAGCATCGGATATGGATTTAGCCGGTGACGACCCTGCTAGTGATGGAGGTAACATCTATCCCATAGACTAGCCTCTTGATCATTCAGAACTTTGACTCACGCCTTTCTATTTCTATATAGGAGAGCGTGGGGAGAGCGAGATGAGTCCAGATCCTGTTTTTCACGATTCTATATCTTCTGGTGAGCCCAACCCACCGCACCAGGTAGAAAGACATGCAGAAGCTGGTGACATTAGGGAGACCGTCGATGTAGGACCTGGTTCGATGAATCCAGGTACATCTACCATTAATAATACACAAAGGAGTTGAATGATTTGAAATTTGTGCATTCCTTGATTGTCTCTATACTTCTTGCTCTTTTAGATAATTCGCAGGAGGCAAACGTGGATTTTGGGAATAGAGAGGCTGACGCACCCATAAGAGGTAACTCATTTCTATTGGTCGTAGTCTCTTTATTCCCCTTTCGTACTTATATTCTCTTGTGTCAGATTTCTCGACTGATGATTTTGACGAGGAAGGCTTGCTTGTGGATACCCCTATGCTCCACTTCATGTATGGTTCTCCTCAAATTGATGACCAGTTGCCTGGAGATGTATTTCCTGAGTCTACGCTCCCTAAGAATTCCGAGGATGGTTTTTCTGAAGGTACGTAGCTCTTCTCAAGTTAATTATAGGACCAGTCAATTTTTTGACTAATGCAACTATAATATGATGCATCTGAGAATTCTATTTTGTATTTGACAGGAGCTTTTGTCGAGACTGATCCTGTTGAGCCGGCTGTGGGACCAACTACACCAGTTGATACACCCCCAGCCGTCACACCTCCACCACCCCCGGTGATTCAAGGGGAAGAAGGTATAACTTGAGTAACTGAGGAATATTATTCATTTCTTCATCAAGGCTTTTGACGAATTTCTCCTTTTTGTGTAGGGCTTTCATCTCGGCTTCACGTCCTTGTGAAGGAGTTGTTATCAGACAGCGACCCAGAGAAGATTGTCATTTGTATAGAGATCCGTTCCTTCTTCTCCTTTGTGAATGCTATGATTGACAAGCTCTTCCACGGCGGATTTTCCCTTTACCAGTTCAAGCCATTCCTTGATCTTAAGATAAATTCGATAAGGGATGAAGGGTACCCAGATCTGGCGAAGTCTATTGTTGATGATCTTGACTGCCTAGAGCATGAGCTTCAAATGTTTCGTGAGATCCGGGATGCAGGTGCCTCTTCATTCATCACTGCCGAATTGGATACTCACTTACAGACATGGCGCGATGCTAGGTTTCTTGGTGAGTTCGACATTCAGGTGCAGCGGGATCGAGTGGACCGAGTTGAGGACCACCTTGCTGCTAGATCATCTTCACTCACTGAGCTTGACTCCTCTATTACCTCTTGTGAGACCCAGATAGACCAGCTCCAAAGAGAGCTCAATGAGAAAAAGGAGACTTTGAGTATTCTTCAGATGACGAAGATACAGGATTTGCAAGCCCACACTGCTCTATCTGTAGAGTTGAAATCTTTGAAGCAGAAGCTGACCGAGACGGAGGAGGTTGCTGTGAAGACTTTAGCTACCAACGAGGAGTCCATCAGAGCTGAGCTGAGGCAAGCTTATGATGAGAAGCTTTCTAAGCTTAATCAGCAGATTTTTGGCCATGTTTTTGATGTATGACTTCATTTGTTGAACGTCTTGACTTTTGACCCTTTTAGTGGAACTGGTTTTTATCTTTATTTTTATTATGATTCCTCATTCCGTTTGAAATGATTGACCATAATACTTTTAGGATTTTTGGCAAACCCTCAGCCATCAACGGATTTGATTAGCCTTTACCGACTACCGTTTGAGTCGGGCTAGCATGCGGATTGTCTAAATCCGTTCCGCATGTCACGTTGTGCTAAGAGAGTGAATTCTCTGAGACTTTTGTGCTATGATGTTGAATACATAGACTTTACCGTTTGTTACGGGAATAAGCTACCCGGCTACACGTGTTAGGTGTTGACTTTAGGATTTTTGGCTAACCCCCAGCCTTTAACGGGTTTTATTAGCCTTTACCGACTACCGTTTGAGTCAGGCTAGCATGCGGATTATCTAAATCCGTTCCGTATGTGACATTGTGCTAAAGGAATGAACTCCCTTAGACTTGATACTACAATTTCGAATATGTAGACTTCGCCATTGTTATGGGAATAGGCTACCATGCAACGTGTTTTAAACGCTGACTTATCCCTACTTAGGCTTCGGGATAGAATTCCCCAGGATCGAACTCTGGTGTCTTTTTCTTCGGAGAAAGACTAAACCGGCGACGCGTGTTAGGCATCGGCATATCCTTTCTTAGGATTGGGGATGAAATTCCCCATGCGTGTAAGGCATGGATTTTGGTGTTATTAATAACAACCTGCCACAATGTTGAATATGTGAACGGGGGTTCTTTTTAACGGTTAAGAACTAACCGGCGGTGCAGGTTAAGCGCAGACTTATCCTTGCTTAGGTTCTAGGATAGAATACCCCAGAATCGAACTCTGGTGTCTTTTTCTATGGAAAAAGACTAAACCGGCAGCGCGTGTTAGGCGCAGACTTATCCCTGCTTAGGATTCGGGATAAACTTCCTAGGATGAATTCTAGATTGATAAATTTTGGAAAAGATCGGTACGGGAAAGGAAGAATTTTATATTCTATTTCCTGGTCTTCTTTTAGGGTGAAGGCGAACCCGGAAAACAAGGAAGGAAGAATTTTATATTCTATTCCCTGATTCTGGAAAGGAAGAATTTTATATTCTATTTCCAGCGCAAAAGAAACTAGAAGTGGGATCTCCACTCCAAGAATCTAGAGAATCTAGATAAACCTTCCTTTTATAGGATTGGTTATCTAAAGATGTGAAATAGGTTCTTCGTTTATCGAAGTGAAACTTCAACTTCGGTTATAGCCATGAGAGGGCTTACCCAAAGAGAAGAAGAAGGGAGTTCTTTCGTTTATCGAAAGGGGACTCCGAAATAAAAGTGAACCTCTTGTTCATGGAAAGAGTCAAGAGGGCCAGAAAGACATTTTTAGTGGACCCACTGTCAATTGAAATTGATCAGTGAAGGATTTTGGTGGTGAAAAGAAAGATTTTGGGTTATCCTCTAGAATATTAAGTGTAATATTCTTCAAGGAACTTCCCGGTAAATGGGTTATCCTGAATGTACTAGGGATAGTACTTTTTTAGAAACTTCCCATTTATTGGCATTAATTGCCTGGTGCCTTCTTGAGTAATCAGGCGATATGCACCGTTTGAATAGACTGTGTCTATTACAAACGGTCCTTCCCACTTGGGTTCAAATTTACCTTTCTTCTTGGAGGTTAGGATTATCGGTCGGCGAGCAGCGAGGACCAGATCTCCTTCCTTGAAGCTTCTCTGTCGGACTCTCTTGTTAAAAGCCCTAGATATTCTGGCTTGATAGAACTCAATGTGTTGTTGAGCCTCCAAGCGCTTTTCATCCAACCTCTCGAGTTCTTCGAGACGTTTTTGATGCTGTTCTTCTGTCATCATCTCAGTTGCGAGAGCGATCCGAAGTGACGGGATTTGAATCTCCAAAGGAAGCACAGCTTCACATCCGTATACCAACGAGTACGGGGTGGCCCCTGTAGGTGTGCGTATGGTGGTGTGATAAGCCCAGAGTGCTTCACCGAGTTTATCGTCCCAGTCTCGTTTATTGGTCTTCACGAGCTTTGACAGGATCTTAATGATCATCTTGTTGAAAGCCTCAGCTAGTCCGTTTGCGGCGGGATAATAAGCTGTCGACGAGACATCTTCAATCTTGAATTTGTCACAAAACCTGACGAAGGCGTTGCTTATGAACTGTGGACCGTTGTCATGAATGATCCGTCTTGGCACGCCGTGTCGGTATATGACATGATGCTTGATGAAATTGATGATGTTGTTCGTCTTCACTTCTTTAAGCGGAATTGCTTCAGCCCACTTCGAGAAGTAATCTGTGATTGCGAGGATGAATCGATCGCCTTTGACTGAAGGGGGAAATATAGGACCGACAATGTTCGTACCCCACGTCTCGAACGGCCAAGACGTGGTTGACGTATGCAACTGTTCTGGCGGTTGATGCATATAATTTGCATGTATCTGACAAGCATGACACTCTCGGGCGTATTGGCGGTTGATGCATATAATTTGCATGTATCTGACAAGCATGACACTCTCGGGCGTATTCGATCGCATCCCGAACCATCGTTGGCCAGAAATATCCCATTCTCCTGATGCGGTCATACAGTTTGGGACCAGGCTGATGTGCACCACATTCTCCTTCGTGCGCTTCCTTAAGAACTTCTTCTGCTTCTTTGTTCGAAAGGCATCGGAGTAATAAACCATCGTACCCTCTACGGTATAACGTATGGGTCTCGGCATTATAGAAGAATCTTGGTGCTCTTCGGCGGATTGATTCTCTTTCTTTTACATCCTCTGGCAAAATACCATATTGGACATAGTTAATGATGGGAAAACGCCAATCTCGGGACTCAGACCCAATTTGAGTTGAATTCACCTCTTTGGCGCTCATATTTCTATCATCTTCCTATCGTCTTCCTCTTCAATATCCATATCGTATATGGGTATGCAGAGCTGATGCGTCCTTACTGTGACTAACAGCTCAGTTTCAGGAGGCTACGCAAGTGATACTGCTAGTGCTGCCAATGCATCCGCATAAGCGTTCTGGAGATGAGGGATATATTCAATGAAGAATTCTTCAAAAGATTCTGCCATTTTGATGGCTTCCTGGTGGTACGGGATCAGGTCCTGGTTCCTGACTTCATACTCTCCACGGAGTTGGTTGACTATCAATTGAGAATCCCCAAAGACTTCGAGATATTCGACCCCCAGCTCCTTAGCGAAACTGAGCCCAATGAGAAGCGCGTTGTATTCGGCTACGACCCCCAGCTCCTTAGCGAAACTGAGCCCAATGAGAAGCGCGTTGTATTCGGCTACGTTATTGGAGCATGGACTAGTCAATGAATAAGCTCGAGGCACGTTGTATTCGGCTACGTTATTGGAGCATGGACTAGTCAATGAATAAGCTCGAGGCATCACATGCCTTCCTGGGGAGATTAAGACAACTCCAACCCCGAAGGAAACTGTAGAACCTCCCGGGGTTATTACCCTATTAACTGACCTTGAAGCACCATCAAAATATAATTGCCATACTTGTTGGTGCGACGTAGTGTTAACCTCGTGGGTTTCATCCGGCAAGTCATCATATACTTCTGCCGTATCTGTGGTCGGGTTTGCCGCCAGAAGATCACAAATTGCTTATCCTTTGATCGACTTCTGCTGCTTGAAGTGCAAATCATACTGGGACAAGAGAAGGGCCCATTTCGCTAATCGCCAATTCATAGAGGCCGGTTGCGTCATAAACACCCGTACTAGATTAACATTGGAAATGACGTAAATCGTCTGTCCAACCAAGTAATGCCGCATCTTTTGCATCACGAATACCAATGCGAGGCATTCTTTCTCAACGGCGCCTATCAAGGTCCGGCTTAGGTAATAAACTGCCTGTTCGTGACCGTTATCGTCGTCTTGTGCTAGTAAAGCACTTATCGAGTGGTTCATCGCCTTGATGTAAATCAAGAACGGTTTACCCGATTTCGGTGCAACGAGGACAGGAGGATTCGTCAGATACGTTTTGATATCTTCGAATGCTTTTTGGCAGGCGTCGTCCCAGATGAATTACACCCCTTTCTTGTTTAGCTTAGAGAACGGTTGGCACTTCCCAGAGAGATTTGAGATGAACCGCCGAATGTAAGCTAATCGCCCTTGCAATCCTCTGAGCTCTCTTAGATTTCTACGAGGTTGCAGTTCATGTATTGCCTTTACTTTGTCAGGATCGATATGTATACCTTTAGTGGTGACGACGAATCCAAGGAATTTTCCGCTAGACATTCCGAGGAAGGATTTAGTAGGATTCATCTTCAATTGATGACTCCGCATGAGATCGAACATCGTCTTCAAGTCCTTGATGTGATCTTCTTTGTTGCGACTTTTCACAACTAAATCATCAACGTAGCACTCGACTGTTTTCCTGAGATGTTCTTGGAAAATCTTAGTCATCGCTCGTTGATACGTGGCGCCTGCATTCTTTAGACCAAATGGAATCACCGTATAACAGAATACACCAAGGGGTGTTCTGAACGCTGTATGCTTCTCGTCATCTAGGTGCATCTTGATTTGGTTATATCCTGAAAACCCATCTATGAAAGACATTCTCTCAAATCCGCATGTATTGTCAATAATAACATCCGTGATTGGGAGAGGAAAATCAACTTTTGGACATGCCGTATTCAGGTCCCTGAAGTCGATGCAAATCCTGATTTTACCGTTGTTTTTCATGACTGGAACGATATTGGCTAACCCGATATTGGCTAGCCAATCTGGATGTTTCTCCTCTCGGATAAATCCTGATTCAATTAATTTCTTAACCTCTATCTTGATGGCTTCCATTATCTGTGGACGAAACCGTCTTTTCTCTTGCTTGATAGGTTTGGCATTCGGCTTGATATCGAGGCGGTGCATTGCCACATTGGGGTCAAGCCCTGACATATCCTCATAGTTCCAAGCGAAGACGTCAATATACTCCCAGATGAGAGCAATTAACTCCTCCTTCTCATTTGAGGGAAGACTATCGCTGATGAATATCGGCTTTGGGTTGGCCTCGTCGCCCATGTTAACTTGGACTATTTTATCCTCAGTGGGGGGTTCTCTCTGTTCGAACCTGTCACCATACTGCATATTCAGATGATGAACCCACGGGTCTTCCCATGTTGGCATTTGATCATCATCCTCCATTGTAGACGGATCAGCTGTAGCCATGTTTATCATTAGGGCTTTGAATGCCTCCCCTAGACTTGTGTCGGAATTCCTAGGTGAAGAATCAGAAGAGTATCCGTTCTTAGTTTTGTTAGCAATTTGATCGATGATCTGCCAACCACATTCATCATTGGACGAGGAAACATAGCCTAAGCCTCGCCCGTATTTATAATAATCCTCGGGTTTCCCTTTTGGTACATATACCGCTTTGGCTGGAGTACGAGGACCTCAATTGAAATATAAACCTTCTCCGAGTGTGAAATCGTATCCCTGCTTTTCCATGAGCTTGCGCGCTTCCGGACTATACTTAGATAGATGTCGACCAGGTTTGTCATCATCTTCATCTTCACTTAGGAAATGATCTGGTAACGGAGAACTTTTTTCCTTTACCGTAAATTACTTCTTTTGCACCTCCTATCTTGTTCGGGATGATCATGGTTGTTCCGAAAGAATGCTGAAGGCGCTCCTTTGTTACATAGGACGACCGAAGCGGCATATACAAATCAGGATTATCATACAACTCTTTTATCACATCATCAAGAGACAGGGAGTACCCTAAATCGTCATTTATTTCATTATTGGCAAGTTGCCAGTTACAACTGCCTTCTGACGTTTGATCATCGTCAAGGTTGATTACAAAGGGTACAATGTCATTTAGAACATAACCACCATTGTAATCAAATTCGGCTTCGGTATCAGCTTCTTCTCCTCTGTCCGTGCCTTGGGCCGATGATTCAGTATCGGATTCGTTACCATAAAGGAGAGAATCAGTGAAATAATTCTCATACCCTTTAAATGGTTGCTTATCCGCGACCACCGTTCTAACCCTATTATTAGCGTCGACATATTTCAAACACTGATGGAGTGTTGAGGGGATTATAACGTTACTATGGATCCAAGGTCGACCCAATAGTAAGTTATATGACGTCTCAGCATCAATCACATAACATGTGACTTCTGTCTTCAAATCTCCCATTTGACACTTTATCCTGATTTTACCCAAGGGTCACAGTGCCTGTGGACGCCAACTTGCTAACTGGAATACCAAGGAAATGCATCAAGCGAAGCGGCATAATACTCACAGCAGAACCTGGATCCACTTAGATTCGGTTGACTTTGCTGGAGCCGATGTACCCGATGAAGTATAGCGGTCGATCATGGTTCGAATTCTTCGTCTGCATGTCCTCTTTGGTGAAGATAATGCAGGTAAGGTTTTTAGTCGCTATGTTGCATTGTTGACTCAGCGGTTCTAGCTGTTCAGGCGTCGGCTTGATTTGAGTCAAAAACACCTCTGAATTGGCCAAAGCTTCTTGCAAGGCCTCCCTGGTTTCCATGGACAACCGTAGCAATTCATACAGCGTTATCCGTGCTGGAATATTGGCTAGTTGAGCCATTATATCGAAGACTTGCGTAGTCTTCGAGCTTTCCGGTTTGTCTTTTCCAATCGGGCGACTGAAACGAGACTGCTTCGGATTCTGAACTTCCTGGGGATTCTTCTCTTTCGGTTTATTCACCGGCTGTCGGTGAGCCTCTTCGCCCGGTGTAGGACTTGTAATCACCCCCATCTTCGTGAGAGTTTTGGCTGGTCCCCGTTTATTCACCCCCTGCTCACTAGGTGGTGGATAGTTGTAGTGATACTCATTTCCGCTTCGGGTTGCACAAACTTCTTGTTCTTGTTCAGAGAGCGGAAAAGCTAGTATTCTTTCGTCATCTTCTCCTGGGATAGCACAGACTCCGCAGCAAGACTTTCCTTTCCCTTTGGACTTCTTCTTGGATGACGATCCGGCCCATTGTTCATCTTCAATCAGGTCGGGGTGAACCCAGAGGATTTCACCGTTTGGAGCTGTATGTGGCATAAGTCCTTTTTGGCGCTGTCCATGCGGGTCGTCGTTTATTGTCTTCATTCCCACTTTGGTGATGCGTTTTGGTTCAAACCACGCTATGGGCACTGATCCAAAGCTGATTGAAACCGCGTTTGCTCCAACATTCTTGGACGGCTTCGGGGTTATGACGCCTACATCAATTAGCGCCTGGATCTTATCCTTGAGGTGGTAGCATGACTTCGTAGGGTGATAGACCGCTCTATGGTATGCACAATACCTCGGATCCGTCACTTTGCTAGCCCCTTCTTGATCCACAATCGCTGGCAGCTGAATTTTGTTGTTCTCCAACAGGTACTTAAAGATGCCGGGAACTTCGTCATCTTTGAAGGAGTACACTTTGGGAAACCTTGGCTTTGAAGACTTCTGCTTCTGAGGTCGTTGTTTCCATTGTGACTGCGATTGTTGTGGCGCTCGTTGCTGCTGCCGCTGTTGTTGTTGCTGAGGTTGCAATTGAAAGGTTTGGTTAGCATCAACTGCATTAGCATGTGCCTTACCTTTCCCCCGTGGGACGAAATTCTGTTGCGGAGCATTATTCGCCTGTTGGCCTCTTTCCACCTTCTTTCTTCTGATGAATCGCTTGGCCTGCTCTCCTCGGACCTTCAGATCCTTCCATGTCTTGGACGGTGCTGTCCCCATTGCTTCTAACACGTCCAGAGAGAGGTTGTTGTGGCATGTCTGGAGGATGAATTCCGCGGTGATCGGGTCCCGACAGTTCATCGCCTTGTTCCGGAACCTCTTGACGAAGGTGTCCACCAATTCCCCGTCTTTCTGTTTCTCGTCCAGCAACGATCCGATGGATATCTCTGTGTCATCGTCGAAAAAGTTGGCGAGGAACTTGGTCTCCATGTCGTCCCAGCTGTTCACACTACCTGGCTTGAGGCGGCGATACCAATCGAAGGCGGCTCCGCGAAGAGTGCCGACGAATGACCGCACCATCAGAGGCTCATTGCCGGAGATTACCCCCAAGTGTGATTTGAAGTAAATCAAATGTTGAGTGGGGGAACCCATCCCATTAAATGGCATGAAGTTAATTAGGTTGAACTTCGCCGGATATGGAATTGATTCCCACTCTCTTGGGTATCGACAAGGAATGCCTGTTTTCTTCATTTCTTGAGCGGAAATCAATGTGTTGATTTTGCTCTCGAGATTTTTAATTTTCAAGTTTTCACCTGAGTCTGCATTTACATTCTCGTTACCACCCCCTGCATTGACGGGAGGATTATTGGCATTATGCGTCTCATTAGTGTCTTCGTCTTCCAGATTCACCGGGTTACGACGACTTGGCTCGCCTTGCTGGTTCATCAATGCCTGGATTTGCTGGTCATGCATTTCTCTCATGTTTTGCATGGCCATCTGCATTTCGAACCTGAAGGTTTCCTGTTGCTTAGCTAAGGCGTCTTCAAGCATTTTAGCCACTTGCTCCGCACTTATCATTAATGCCTCGCGGGGTTGTCCCTCGCTGGATACCGTATTATCTGATGCAACCGCCTTCTTCGTCGGAAACGCCTAGGCCTTGGTTTTGGCGTTTCGGTACTAAGTCTTTCGAAAACCGAAACTCTTTCGGGGACCGCCTTGATGCAGCTGCATTCAGACAATACTGCCCGAATAAGTTTGGAACAGGGGCAATGAGTTTCCTGTTCTCGGGGACTCCTTTTCCTGGTTTTATTCGTACCCCCAGCACGATAGTACAACTCGTCTGCTTGACGATCGGAGTAACCTATCGTGTGTTGGCACGACTTCTCAGGTATAACATTATCGTCATCAGACGATAATGTTTCCTTCTGAGGGGGAACTACCTTCTTAGGGCTTTCGAAAGTCACGCGCCTCGATACATGCCTTTTTGGGCGTGAGTTCTCGGCGGGCTCCCGGACTCCAATGCGCAAGTTGGTGCGCGTAACTGCCCTGGTCTCTTTGTCATGTTGGAGCTGACGGCGACCCGCAGCATGTTGCGTCGTCCGAGGCTTTTTCATCGGGCCCAAACGATCTTGGACAGGAGCTTTGCCTCTTTCGTCGGAAATCGGACCGAGGCGCTCCAAGACTGGCTTCTTCCTTTGGGACGATTCTGCATGATCTCCCGGAGAAGCTATTGGGATTACCGGCAACTTTGGTTGATTCACCGGAGGTTGAACTTTGGTTGGAGGCTGCTTCGGCCTCCACACTTGGAGGGTTGATGGCGGCTTCTTGGCCACTCATCCTTTCTTCAATTCCTCGGCTTTCTGCACGAGGATTCTTGCTTGTGCAAGTAATGCGCGGTGTTTGTGAATCCGCTCTTCGAGTGTCGAACGGTTCCGTTTGACCCGGATCCATTCGTTCGTTGGCGGCTTTGAGGAACCGCCATCCTTCAATTGTTAAGGCTGTTTGCCTCTCCTGTTCTTTAGATCCGCGTTGTAGCGGACCCCGTCCGTGGACTCCATCACTTTGGCGAATTGCCGCGCAAGGCGTTGACGTCGCCTCTGGCGGGCTCTCTTCGAGAGAGTCACAATGCCTTCAACAGTAGAAGCGTTGACGAGAACAGGTTTGACCTCGTTGGAGGTCGGTGGAACTTCACCTGACGCAACTTTGGCGTCAGCTGGGGTGAGAGCGTTGTTGGTATTCTGAACTTCTTCAAACCAACGAGCCTTTCTCCTGGAGGAGAACTTCTTGGACTTACGGGGGGAGGTAGATCCGGACGAGGACGAAAGGTACTCCTCGAACTTGGCCTGATCGAATTCATACTTGACCTCCTCCTCGACCGGGATTGAGATCCACGGCTGCGACGTGACGATCTCGGCAACGAGATCGGTGGCTCCCACTGTGGTCGCCAGATTGTTCGCGGTGAAAATTGCCTTCATTGAATTCATTGTTATCTTGAATAACTATTTTTTGGTTACAAAAGATCCGGTCTTTTTTAGATCCGGTTACAACGAAATCAAAGAAAAAGAAAAAGATTACAACTTTCCTTTCGAACGAATCACGAGCTCCTCGGAGTGTGATTTCGTGTAGATCTTAGATCTGATCTTTACCTCTCTCGAACTCCTTCCTTTTGTGACGTGGACGCTCGCCGAGAATCAGATCTGAATCTTCAAGTCTTCAAGTCTTCAAAACTCTAAGCTCAATTTTCAATTCGGCAGAGTTTCGGCTCTCAAAGTTTCCACCTTTTTAAATGAACAAAGGGGAGCCTATTTATAGGCTCTCTGAACTGTGCCCACGCAAAGATCTGGGTCGGCCACCCATGGGTGGCCGGCACTGGGCCGAGCCACCCACGGGTGGCTCGGCTTTGGCCGAGCCCCCCTTAGGCATTTCTGTTTTGTCGTTTTGTCCGTTGTATCCATTTTTCGGTTGACTTAGACTCTGATTTGGCAGTAAATCCGATTCCTGTTTTGGCAGTAAATTCGATTCCTGTTTTGGCAGTAAATCCACTTCTGAGTTTGAGTCCGAAACTGATCTTGATTCGATCGTGATTCATCCGAGTCCGCTCTTGTTTGGATGACTCGTTGACTCCCTGAACCATTGGCTTGATTCCACACGTGAATGGATGTATTCCGTTGCTTGCGTGCGATTCGTCAACCTCGTCGCTTCGTTGGTTCGTCGGTTTGTGCCGAGCTATGCTAAGGGACCTATAAGCAATTTTGACATTATCTCTTTCATGAGTTATCTTAGCAAAGTTTGAAAGCAAAGAATCATGATTCAATTTTAATTTTTCATTGTTTTCTTTAAGGATCATATTTTCATTAAAAATAGTATCAAACTTAGAAGATAAAGACTCATGATCGGATTTCAAATTTACATGCTTGCTTTGTAAATCAATGAAATCATTTTGTAATTTCTTGTAGGCATGCAATAATTTATCACTAGCATAAGCAAGTTCATCACTATATAAATTATTATCGGGTTCGAACTCGCAAACCTCACTAGGACTATCGCCTAGTGCACTTGTGCATGAAGCTCCATATGAACTTGAAGCGGGATCCTCCAAAGCTTGTCAGATCGCCTCCAAGTCTCCTTGATGTTCTTCTATAAATTTCCAAAGTTTGTAAGCACTATCAAAATGAACAAACTTGTTAGACATAGATGAATTAAAAGCATTTAGTAAATATTCTAACAAAATATTGTTCATTGTAAACATACGATGATCATTCTTATTCCACTTGGATTTCTCCAAAATGGGCACAATATAAGCATCATCTATAATTTCCCATAAATCAAATTGTTTAGATCTAACAAATAGCTTAAATCTAACACATCATTGGGCATAGGGGAAATTATCTAATCTAGGAGCAACACTAGAATCATAGCCTAAACAAGATGCATCATTCATATCCATAAATTGTAAAAATATGCAAGCACGATGCAAATGCAATCAAAATAAGATTAGCACAAAAAGATAACTTGGATCTTTAAGTCAAGGCGATTAGACCTTAAATCAAAGAGCACCAAGCTCTGATACCAATTGTTAGACCCTAGAGGGGGGGTGATTAGGGTCTTATGCTAATCTAATCCGATTATATGCTAATAAAAACTAATTAACAAGTTATCCTAGTAAGTATGAAATATAACATCTATATAAGCTAGGATAAACAATATGAACAATGAGATATATCCTATATGATGAATATATATATGCAAGGATATATAAACTAACACAAGGGGTAAACAATCTAAACAAGATAGTGGATGATATAGATAATGAGCTAATGACAATGGCGATATAAGATATGAACATAAATATGAAAGAACGCCAAAGCACACTCAAACAATCAATATGATCACGGAGTTCGGACCTTCCGTCCTACATCTCCGCTCCCCGCTCCCGGGGAGAAATCCACTATCACAACCGGGTTTTCTACGCTCACTCGAATAACGTTTACACCTCACAGTGTCGGTTTTTAATGCTCACCGATCAACGTTAACACTCACCCTCACAATGTCGGTTTTCAACGTTCACCGATCAACGTCCATTCCTCACACTTGGTTTTCTAGTTCACCGAAAACTTCACAACACACTCGGTTTCTAGCTCACCGAAAACCTCACCACACACTTCTCTCGGTGTACAAGTGTATTACAAGTGAAACCTCACAATTAGGCACAATACTAAGTGTTTGTTCTCTACAATGAATGAGAACGAATTATAAGCTCACTCTCTAAGTTACACAATCCTCACAACCCAAATTATACTATGAATGTAAATACAATAAGCTCAATGGTTGTGTGTGTACAAAGAGATAAATAAAATCAACTAAACTCAATATAAACACTAGCTTAATAAAATGATAATCAAACAATAAAAAGTAAAGCTAGTTGAGCTTAGAAAACTTCTCCAATAAATGACAAGAGTGAGAGAGAGATGATTTGAAGCCCAAACACCAAAGATTATCTCCTCAAGCCCTTGTGAAATTATCTTCACAAACAAAACTCTTAAACACACTTAGAAAATCTTAAACAAACTTGTAAAAACTCTTTAAAACTTTTCTCTTGGTTAGTTTGAAAGATGACAGCAATAGGGTATATATACCCACTCAAAATCTCAGCCAAACCCCAAAACAGCCCCAGCAAACAGCTCAGGAAATAGCCGTTGGAAAAGCAACGGATCTATTGTCGGTCGACCGAAAATTCTGTCGGTCGACTGATGGAGAAGTTCGGTTGACCGACAGAAAAGTCCGGTCGACCGCTATCCAGGTCAAAACGAGAAGAACAAAAGCTGACTTATCCGGTCGACCGGTGCGGTCGACCGAAGGAAGCTCTCGGTCGACCGCGGCGGTCGACCGACGAACTCTCTGTCGCCCAGTGAACACGAGAACTCAGGTTTGGTCGACCGGTGCGGTCGACCGAAATCTGATACATTCAAAAACTGGTTTTTAAAGCTATTTTTGAGACTTTTAAAAATGTGTTAAAAATAACAAATGAAGTCCAAAAATTATGAAACTTTGGGAAAAGTATATAAACATGTAAGTGAACATGTTACAAAAAGAATTTTCCAAATTGCATTTCCCATTTGTGAAAAATTCATCATTTTGCAAAATAGTTCAAAACACGAAAATGTAAACTTGTGAAATTTGATATTTTGGCTAAACCATGTTTTGAACCTTTGCTCAATGATTATATAGACTTAATAAAATATGGATATAATTATTGTTAAGTCCAAAAACTAAGAAAACTATATTTTCACAAAATTGCATATTCTATGCAATATATACAAAACACTAAATATGATTTCATTAAATATAAGTACACGTTGCGGATGAAGCTTGAACTTGATCTTTAACTTGAATTGTATGTAGCTTCAACCCGACATTCTGCCAACCTCCATTGGATATCATCGTTTAAGCTCTATTCCATCCATCCTCCAACTCGTTGTTTGCCTAGAATAAATACAAAAACACAAACACTAGACAAACAACATTAGAAGTAAATTGTTTGTTAAACATCATCAAAACAAGAAGGCCAACAAAGTGCTAATACCATCATTGTAGCGTTAAGTATAGATATGAGTATGTAGATAATCATAAACATAGGCGAATCATATCTAAACAATTTACTTGTTCAAATAGGTGCAAGTCATCACGATGCATATCCTCATCGCTCCCCAAGAAACTTCATCAATTCCTTTCCGATTCTATTGAATTTAACTAAAGGAATCACTTTGTTTCTAAGTCTCTTATCCTCCATGGCAAGAATACACACATGGATTTTAATAATAGTCATATCATCAAGAATCTTGACCTCTAGCGTGTCTAACACTCGCTGCAGCTCCTCGTCATATAGATGCTTCTTAAGCATTGAAACATGAAAGACATTGTGTATACTTGACATCCATGTTGGAAGATTTAGCCGATATGAAACGGCTCTAATGCGTTCCACTATCCTGAACGGACCAATATACCTCAGGGGCAAGCTTTTCTCCTTCTACCAAAACACTAAATTCCCTTCATTGGCAATATTTCCAATAATATGTAGTCCCGAAGCTAGGACCCTAATGATTGTCATCTCTGATCTGCATAACTCTTCTGACAACTCTGTACTGCAAAATATGCTCCCGAAATATTGCTACTTTTTTGTAGTCTGTCTTACTAACTCCGGTCCAAACAATAGGCTATCCTCTGGTTCTGCCCAGCAAATAAGCGATCTACAAGGCCTCCCGTACAACACCTCATACGGTGTCATACCAATTGTCACTTGATAATTGTTGTTATAAGTGAACTCAATCAATAGGATGTGGTCCTCCCAGCTATCCTGAAAATCTATAACACAAGCCCATGACCTATCCTCCAACACTTGGTTGACTCTCACTGTTTGTCCATCTGTCTACGGGTGGAAACCACTTTGAATACGACAACTGGCTACCGAAAGAGTTTTGGAAGCTCTTCCAAAAGTACAAAGTAAAAACAGCTCGATCTGATATAATTGTCTCTGGAACTCCATATAATCTCACTATCTCCTGGATGAATATCCTCGCATACGTCTCTACCGTGTACATCGTCTTCAATGGAATGAAATGTCCTGACTTTTTCAACCGATTAACTACTACCAAAACTAAATTGTTTCCCTTCTTCGACCATAACAAATCCTACAATGAAATCCATGGAAATATTTGCCCACTTCCACTCCAAAATGGGTAAAGGTTGTAGGGTTCCTGTCGGTCTCTGATGTTCTGCCTTCACTTACTGGTAGGTAAAACATGTAGTCACATACTCTAAAGTTTCCCTACGTATGCTGCTCCACCAAAAGTGTCTCTTCAAGTCCTTGTACATTTTAGTTGTGCCTGGATGCACTGTGTACCTGGTATGATGTGCCTCGTCAAATAAGTCTTTCTTCAACTGTGGATCACTCGGCATCACTAACCGACCCTTCATTTGAAGTCCTCCATCTGCTCCAATGGTCCAATCAGCCTTTGGCTCTTTGGAGATCCCCTCCTTTCTATTTTGAATCCAAGAGTCCTCTAGCTAGGCTCTGACCACTTTATTACTCCAAGATGGCTACTCCGACCCAAAAATATGATGCCTCTGCCGATCTCCGGTCTAAAATAAAATTGGCTAAGGGTGTGAAGATCTCCATATAACGAGCACCTCAAAGCTGCAATCCGATGATGACGCTTCCTACTCAATACGTCTGCTACAATATTAGCCTTCCTTAGATGACACTGAATTACTAACTCATAGTCTTTGATAAACTCAACTCATCATCGTTGTCTATGATTTAGCTCTTTCTGAGAGAAAAGGTACTTCAAACTTTGTTGATCCGTGAAAAGCTCGAATTGTACTCCATATAGATAATGTCTCCATGTCTTCAGTGCAAAGACCACTTCTACAAGCTTCAAGTCATGTGTGGGATAATAATACTCATTTTATCAGCTGTCGTGATTTGTATGCTACTAATCTCTGGGTCTTCATCAAAGCACCTCCTAGACCTAATAACGACACATCTGTATAGACTATGAAGGTCTTATCACTGCTCAGAATAATCAATACCGGTACTATACTCAACTTAGCCTTTAGAGTCTCAAAGACCTCCTGGCACTCTATGCTAGCATGTAAGTGGTGTCGTAATCTTTGAGAAATCTTGAATAAACTTTTTGTAATAGCCTACTAAACCTAAGAAACTACAGATCTCTGAAGCTATTTTCGATGGCTCCCAATTAAGTACTGCCTCCACCTTTGCTGGGTCTACTGCAATACCCTCCTTGCGATGACATGCCCAAAAAATCTGACTTCAGAAAGCTAAAACTTGAATTTACTAAACTTGGCATATAACTGATATTCCTGCAAGGTCTGTAATGCCAATCGAAGATACTACTCATGCTCCGCCTCCGATCTCGGATAGACAAGAATATCATCGATGAATACGATTACAAATTTGTCCAAATATGGACGGAAAACCAAGTTCATCAAATCCATGAATACATCGGGTGCATAGGTCAGCCCAAATGACATTACAAGGAACTCAGAGGACCCATATCGAGTCAGAAAGGTGGTCTTGGGAATATCCATCTTCTGAACTCGCAACTAATGATTGCTAGAATGAAGATTAATCTTAAAAAAATTAGTACGCTCCTTGCAGCTAGTCGAATAACTCATCATTCCTCAGTAGTGAGTATCAGTTCTGGATAGTGACCTTGTTTAACTCATGATAATCTATACAAAGGAGCATACTACCATCCTTCTTCTTCACGAAGAGAACTATCGCTCCCCATGAAGAATGACTTCGGTGAATAAAGCCCTAAGATAACAACTCATTTAATTGGGTCTGTAGCTCCCTCATCTCAGCAGGTACCATACGATATGGTGCTCGGGATATCGGTGATGTGCCCGACTGCAACTCGATGCAGAAACTCAACCTCTCTCACTAGAGGTAAACTTGATATGTCTTGAAAGACATCTTGATACTCTGAGACCACTCGCATATTACTAAACTCGGCACCCCCGATCACGTATCACCCCGATCCAGAAATGACTCTGCAAACTAGTTGCCCCGTGAGGTCTCTACTATCAACTTAGACCCATCGAACACTCGCAAACTAACTATTTTATAAAAATAATCGATACTAACATGGTAGGATGATAGCCAATCCATATCGACAATGACGTCAAACTTCGACATCGAAAAAATGATCAGATCAAAAATGAATTCGGACTCATCTAGACTAATGACGCATCTTCTACAGATACTCTCAAATAGGGATACCTTCCCTAAAGGAGAAGAGATGGATAATGAAACATTAAAGGATGTGTAACTAGCTGGAGTCTATACATGAAGGTATGAGAGATAAAAGAATACAAAGCTCCTAAATCGAATAAGATCCGAGCTGGAAAGGAATAATCACTAAGAAAGCTCCACTCGCATCATGATCACGCAGTACGACTACATAAACTATGTCGGTGGTTGGCGACTACTGTGCTATTGGTGGTGGAATCTATGAGACTATCTATCCCTCAGGAATCTCCTAGATAGTGTATATTTGGCCTACTGGCCCCTTGGTCCTTGGAATGGTAGGTGGTGCCTCAATCCTCTGCTACTGGTCGTAGTCGTAGCCCTGCGACTGCTGACCTTGACTACTGTTCTACTAGTGGTGATGAAAATCCTTACCCTGTTGCTGGGTTCTCCCTGTGACGCCCCCGAATTCACACAAGGCTACAGTCTAAGGTAAAACCAAGGATGTCAAACCTACCATGCACCTATACTGTGCAATGATATGTTTCACCATCACAGAAATATCCCTCTAGTGAAAATAAATAAGATAGTACAGGTACAAGCAGATATAAAAGAGATGAAGATAAGAAATAGAACACATAAATATTTGATAAATCTCTAAATAATCAGATCTCAACAGATATAAAAGAAAATATGTCCAACAATCTGAAATAAATAATTTAAAATCTCAACTACCAGAGTCAACTGAAAAGTACATAAGCTCTCTCAGCTCTCGAAGTGTAATACAAATCTAAACATCAACTAGAAATATAAACTAAATATCTGTGGAGCAAAACTACTAAACATATATGACGTCGACTATGCTGAAAATCCGTCAACCTGCGGCTCTCCGAAACTCTGCTCCGCTGCCTGAAAAGAAGTGAAAACCACAGTGTCAGAGCACTAGCAAGATCATCTCCATCTGTCCAAGGGGAAGGGCTACTAGGTATGATGGAGGCTCTACCTATAAGTGCATAGTCTACCTAGTTCATTTACCCTATACTAAACCGGGGTTAATACTTAGAAACTTACAATACGAGACTGGTACATCAAGCGAAATAATCCAAACAAGAAAACCCTCATGTATATACCATATGTCTCAAATTGTGAATTGCTAAATATTAACTCCAAAACTAAGAATAAATGAATACAAGAAAGATAATATAGGAAATATCACATCACACATCTCCGAAAATGTCATAGCAACCCTCATATTACCCTTAGTGGGTAAAACAGATATTGACACACTCGTGTATTTAAGTTATGAAATACTTTCACAATGGATCATATCAATAATGTCAATATTCACCAACACTTAGGTTATTTATTGAATCGTCCTTCTTTGGAATACTTCAACTCATCGCACCCCCATGTGAACCAATAAATAGATATGTCAGTTCATTGCACTCCCATGCGGACCAATAACTAGGTATGTCAATTCCTCACACTCCCGTGCGGACTGGTAACTAAGTATAATGACTCATCGCATAACCATGCGGATTGATAGTTAGGTATATCAACCTCTGCGCATCTTTGTACGAACTGATAGATAGGTATTTCAACCTTTGTGCATCTTCGTTCGGACCGACAGATAGATTTTTTGACCTCTGTGCATCTTCGTATGGACCGATAGATAGGTATTTCAACCTCTGTGCATGTACATGCGGACCAATAGATATGTATATCAACCTCTGCACATCTTCATGTGAATCGATAAAGAAGTGTAGTCCATCTGCGATCTCATTGTAAGACCCAACTAAAGCACTCGGAGTATAGTCTATCCGTGGTCTCATTGCAGGACCTGACTAACCCCACCCGACTAATCATAATTATAATATATAATAATAGATGTTACTCTTAATGATTGTAACCTATTTGGATACCCTAAATAATGTAATCATGCGTACTCAATCCTCGTACGTGTACTCTTCAAAACATACATGAATATCAGCTCACCTCTTGCACAAAAATGCTCACTAAACGAACACAAACAAAAGGTTCAATCTCACAAAAGCTGATCTGATTAGTTTACCGACAACCTTATCGGTCGACTGATAGGGTCGTTCACAGAACAACAGGATAAACACAAGCTCGTTAGTCGATTGATGCTTGCTATCAGTCGACTGATGACCTCCCATCAGTAGACTAATGGAAACTTTAGTCGACTGAACTGGCGGAAAATGCATAGTTTGTTCTTCTCTCGTGTTTTCTTCAAAAACTTGGGTTTTTATCAGATTATATGAATAAAACTTGATTCCATTGCCATGTATACTTAACCAGGAGTTTGTTTAAACAAGATGAATCACATGAACACATAGATCTAGGGTTTAACATGCAAAACAACCTAATTCTTGCATATAAATCATATTAAATTGTAATTAACACATTAAAATAAACCCTAATGATCATCATTAGGTCAATATCTCAGTTTCAGATTTATTCTATTGTTCTTGACATAAGATTTAATCAAAAAAATCACATGTAACATGTTTAACATTTGATTTAAACCCTAAACATAAAGTTAATCATATAAATCTCTTTAAAACATAGTTTTTATTCAAGGGAAATGTTTGAACAGAGGTGATCTTGGCTTTGCACGTGTACAAGTGTATGAAAAGAACAGCAAGTGATTACCCCGTCGCTAAACACTGAAAATCCTGACTTTTCCTCGACGTTATTCTCACAAACTCTCCCAAAAACTCACTTTAGGGCTAGCGTTTGACAAAAAGGAAGATGGGCTACTAGGGTTTGAAACTCTGTTGTAAAGATGATATTTTTCATGAATACATAGGTATATATATGTATATACATATATATATATATATATATGTATATATATATATACATATATATGTATATACATATATATGTATATACATATATATGTATATACATATATATGTATATACATATATATGTATATACATATATATGTATATACATATATATGTATATACATATATATGTATATACATATATATGTATATACATATATATGTATATACATATATATGTATATACATATATATGTATATACATATATATGTATATACATATATATGTATATACATATATATGTATATACATATATATGTATATACATATATATGTATATACATATATATGTATATACATATATATGTATATACATATATATGTATATACATATATATGTATATACATATATATGTATATACATATATATGTATATACATATATATGTATATACATATATATGTATATACATATATATGTATATACATATATATGTATATACATATATATGTATATACATATATATGTATATACATATATATGTATATACATATATATGTATATACATATATATGTATATACATATATATGTATATACATATATATGTATATACATATATATGTATATACATATATATGTATATACATATATATGTATATACATATATATATATATATATATATATATAAACCCGAAATATACCCGTTTGTCCTGAACCAGGAAACCTGGTCTGACTAGGAAATTACCCTTTGGTATTTTGGCGGTAACTTTATCATCCGACCTCAGAATGAGGTGATATAAGATTTTTTTGGAAATCTGTTGAAGGGATCTACAACCTTGATCTTTTGAGTTTTTCCAGATTCAAACTACATTAGTGTATAAAATACATATACTCTTAACTGGTCATTTTTCCTTATT
Organism: Asparagus officinalis; assembly: GCF_001876935.1. Lineage (NCBI taxonomy): Eukaryota > Viridiplantae > Streptophyta > Magnoliopsida > Asparagales > Asparagaceae > Asparagus > Asparagus officinalis. Next base: position 99,321,518 of record NC_033801.1, on the reverse strand, counting down.
TCAGGCTCGTGTATATAGTGCATGATTTCACTCCTATATTCACATATATACATTGAATTGATCTCAAATCAATTTCTAGCATTCTCAAACATTAATAAATATTATTTATCACCATATAACATATTTATTATTATTTATAACCTTATTTTCAAATTCACGGGGTTTTACATTCTTCCCCCCTTAAAAGAATTTCATCTCAGAAATTCCACAATGGTATCTTAGAGATTAATAATACCAGAAAAGCATATTAAGGGGATAATCCAGATAAGGAAACCCTCACATACACATCTCATGCCATTAATCTCTAGATATGAAATATAGAAATATCTACACTTAACAATCTAGAATGAAAACATTCTCACTTAACCCCTAACTAAGTAGAATTATTACGTCGGAAGAAAAATCCAAACAAGAAAACCCTTACATATATATCATATGTCTCAAATTATGAATTGCTAAATATTAACTCCAAAACTAAGAATTAATGAATACAAGAAAGATATACAGGAAATACCACATCACACATCTGTTAGACCCTAGAGAGGGGTTGATTAGGGTCTTATGCTAATCTAATCCAATTGAATGCCAATTAAAATTAATTAACAAGTTATCCTAGCAAGTATAAAATACAACAATATATATGAGCTAGGATGAGCAATATGAACTAAGGTAAATATCCTAGCAATGAGATATACTATGAGATATATACAAGGATATATAATTAACACAAGGGTAAACAATTTAAACTAGATAGTGGGCAATATAATCAACAAGCAATATACAAAGGCGATATAAGATATGAACATAAAAATAAGTGCGCCAATGCAATCACAAACAAATGATATGATTACGGAGTTCGGTCCGTACGACCTACGTCTCCGCTCCTCACCTCGAGGAGATCTCCACTATCATAACCAGGTTTTCTACGTTTACCCGAACAATGTTTACACCTCACAATATGGTTTTCTAGTTTACCAAAAACTCTACAACTTACGCACTCTTGCAATCCCACTCTACACCCTCTCAAGTGTTGAACTAGACGTGTCTCCCTCAAGTGTTCGGATACAAACTCTCCCTAGGTTCGTCAATCGATGTCACTCCTCTTTGGATGATCCCCGACTCTCGCCACACACTTCTCTCGGTGTACAAGTGTATTACAAAGTGATTCTCATAATAAGCACAATTACAAGAATGATTGTCCTCTAATATGGATGAGAACACAATAAAAGCTCACACTTAATTGTTACAACTCTCACCAACCCAAATATACAATGTATGCAAATACAATAAGCTCAAGTGGGTGTGTGTAAACAATGAGTGAAATAAAATCAACTAAACTCAATTAAAATCTAGCATATAGAAATTATGAACAAAAACGATAAGTAGCTAGAAAATAGAGTTTAGGAATTCTTCTCTGAAAATCAAGTTGGAGAGGAGGATTAAAATGAAGTTCAAACATTGTAGATGATCTCCTCCACTTGTGAACCAACCAAAAAAAACTTTAAACCAAACTTAAACCCCCTGTTAAAACTTTTTTAAACTAACATCCCATTGGTTGCTAAAAAAGAAGGTGGTTTGGGGGTTTATATAGGAAGAGGAAGCAACAGCAAAAACCCCAAGGGAAAAGACCAAACAGGCCAAGAATCAGAAATCTGATTCTGTACCAAAAGAGCCGTTGGGATAAACGGCAGTCGACCGCGAGCAACAAAAACAACAGGAAAAGCTCCAGAGACTTCGGCGGTCGACCATGGCGGTCGACCGTGGGAAATCTCGAGCTCACGGTCGACCATGACAGTCGACCGTGAAAGTCTCTGCTGCCCACTGACGAAAGAACTCAGGCGCGGGCGACCGTGGTAGTCAACCGTGAACTGATATATGAAATTGACAGATGTGAAAACAATTTGCTGATTTTAAATTACTATGTAAAATATCAAATAAATTCTAAAAATTATGAAACTTTAGGAAATGATTGTAGACATGATAATACACATGCTATAAAAACTGGTTTTCTAAAAGTACTTCCCAAATGAGAAATATCATCATTTTATAAAATAGTCCAAAACATGAAAATGTAAACATATGAATTTTGATATTTTGGCTAAACCATGTTTTGAAACTTTACAAAATGATTTTATAGACTTGAAGAAAGATGTAAACTATTGTTATGAAGTCTATAAACAATGAATGTAGTATTTTATCAAAATACACATATAATGCACTAAAACATGATTTCATTTAACTAAATAAAATTGATATTGATGAAATCATATATATGCATATAAGTATGAAACAAAAATATGTTTTCTAATTATATTAAATTGTTTCATATTAAAACTTGAAAATTATCAAACCAAAACATATATGTATATATATAACTATATATATACAAAACAAAAACATGTATGTATGTATATGATTGAGCTTAAAGTACTAACACACATAATATAAACTCCTAAACTAAATGTTACCCAAGCAATCTTGATCTTCAATGAAGCTCTATCTTGGTACACTTGCGGATGATGCATGAACTTGAATCTTTAACTTGAATAGCGTAGCTTCACTCCACGATTCCACCAACCTTCATTGGATATGATCGTGAATACGTAATTCTATCCATCCTCCAACTCGTTGTTTGCCTAGAATAAATACGAAAACACAAACACTAGACAAACAACGTTAGAAATAAATTATTTGTTAAACATCATCAAAACAAGAAGGCCAACAATCTCCCCCTTTTTAATGATGACAAACAATTTACAAAAATGATATATGCATGAAAGAAAATAAATATTGTAAGTATAATATATCATGCATATAAACAAGAAAGAATATACTCACAATATTTCTCCCCCTTTGATAACATCAAAAAGGGGATAAAAGGATGAAGAGAGCGAAAGCTCCCCCTATCAATAAGCATGGGTGTGTATAAAAATATATATATATGGGGATTGTTCCCCTTATTAAAATGCCATATAGAATATATGAAATGAATGCTAAGGCATACATATGTGAGAGAGCATAGATTAAAAGCATGCTAAACATAACCCACATACAAAAAGATAATGAGAACACGTATAAATATGTTAATATGAAAGAAGTGTCTCATTAAACAATTTTAAAATCATAGTGTATAAAAATAGATTTATGAAATCAAAAGATAGAACATGAGAATCATGCAAAAAGTTTTCAAATAAAAATAGATTTATGAAATCAAAAGATAGAACATGAGAATCATGCAAAAAGTTTTCAAATGAAAACAAAGTAATTAATGAAATCATAAATAGATAGAACATGAGAATCATGCAAAAAGTTTTCAAATGAAAACAAAGTAATTAATGAAATCATAAATCAATATTTAAGTTCAAAAACAATGTTTGATAAAAAAAATTATTTGTAAGACTTGATCAAATCATATATAGAATACATTATAAGGCACGAATAGATGATCCATGAGTACAAACATATAAATATCATCATATAAGTGAATTATAAGGCACGAATAGATGATCCATGAGTACAAACATATAAATATCATCATATAAGTGAAATATAATGAATTCAAAGTATAAATATCATCATATAAGTGAAATATAATGAATTCAAAGCAACAAATCAAAGCAAAATCTTTGACAAAAAAATTTCAATAGAGGCAACAATATATCAAGCTCTTAAGCTTTTTCTAACCCATATAATCGATAAACATGATTTGGGAATAAACACCCAATAAACCCGGAGGGTTATATAAATACAAACCTCTCATCAAAACAAAACCAATAATCATGAAAACAAAAGAATTTGACCAATAAAAGGAATTATTTTCATAAAACTTTAAAATACATTTTTTAAAACCAAAAAAAGAAAAATAAAAACACTAAATTTCTTGGTTTAAAATCAAATTTGTTTTGGTACCCAAGTATTATTGGTACCAAAAGGTTTAGGAACATGACCCTTATCATTCAAGCTCAAAGCCCTAGGGTTATGAACCCATTTGGGTGCATTTAGTGCATGGGTCCGGTCATAGCAATAATTATGCAAATGACCCATTCGATTGCAATAAGTGCAATGAAGAGGATGCATTTGGTTATGTTGACCATGTGGACGTGCACGAGGAACATTTGTAAATAAAGATGGTATTTTAAGATTATTTTGCAAATGAGAAACATTTTGAAATAATGTTGGTCTACTTGAAATATTTTGTGATTTAGAAACTTTTCGCAAATCAAAACAAAACTTAGCTAAGTGACCAACTCTACCACAAAAATCACAATGATACACATTAGCATGCTTAGATGAACAATGGGTACATGTGTGTGTACATGTGATGAAGAGACTTGATGAGATGCACAAGGAGCATTGACATTTTTATATTTGTGTGATGAGATGCACAAGGAGCATTGACATTTTTATATTTGTGTGCATCATAGCAAAATTTAGCTAAATGGTCTTTACGACCACAAATGGAGCACTTGTAAACTTTGCTATACAAGTGTGCATAGTGTGTAGGTGATTTTAAAGTTATAGCATTAGATTTAGCACACTTGTCCATAAGTTTCTTATGATTATCAATGCATGTGATAAAAGTTGAATCTAAGCATGATGTACGATTTTTTAGAAGATTCAATTTATCATTATGCATACAAGCATTGGAAATAGAAGTAGATGAAACATGATCATTTCTAAAAGAACTAAACTCATTTCTAATAGTTTCTACTTCTATCATGGCATCATTATCAGCATGAGTTAAGCTAGCAATAGATGAAGACATGTTATTATTTTCCAAGTTTAATAACTCATTGTTTTCTTTCAAGATAGTATTCTCTTTAACAACAATATCAAGTTTGGAAGCTAGCGACTCATGATCGGATTTTAAACTAACATGCTTGCTCTTAAGATCAATAAAATTATTTTGCAATTTAGTATAGTCATGAGATAATCTTTCATATGCACAAGCGAGTTCATCAATAGATAAATCATTATCGGAATCGGAAATCGCTTACTACACAAGAGTTATCCTCTTGTGGTCGTGTGCATGATGCTCCACGTGAACTTGAAGAAGAATCCTCCAAAGCTTGTCGGATTGCCTCCAAGTCCCCTTGATGTGCTTCAATAAATTTCCAAAGTTTGTAAGCACTATCAAAATAAACAAATTTTTTAGAAAAGGATGAGTCAAAAGCATTTAGCAAAAATTCTAACAAAAGCTTGTTCATTGTAAACATTTTATTATCATGATCGCTCTACTTGGATTTCTCCAATGTGGGCACAATATAAGCGCAATCAATAATTTCCCATAAGTCGATATTTCTAGATTCAACAAATAGTTTAAATCTAGAAGCCCATTGAGCATAGGGAAAAGATATTTCTAGATTCAACAAATAGTTTAAATCTAGAAGCCCATTGAGCATAGGGAAAATTAATAAATTTAGGAGCAACATTTGATTCATAGCCTAAACGAAATACATTTATATTCATGATATATATGTGAATATATGCAAGCAAGACAAATATAATCATAACTAGATTAGCACAAATAAGATAACTTGGATCTTTAACTCAAGGCGATTAGTCCTTAAATCAAAGAGCACCAAGCTCTGATACCAATTGTTAGACCCTAGAGGGGTGTGATTAGGGTCTTATGCTAATCTAATCCGATTAAATGCTAATTAAAATTAATTAACAAGTTATCCCAGCAAGTATAAAATACAATAATATATATGAGCTAGGATGGCAATATGAACTAAAGTAAATATCCTAGCAATGAGATATACTATAAGATATATGCAAGGATATATAATTAACACAAGGGTACACAATCTAAACTAGATAGTGGGCAATATAATCAACAAGCAATATACAAAGGCGATATAAGATATGAACATAAAAATATGTGCGCCAATGCAATCACAAACAAACGATATGATTACGGAGTTCAGTCCCCACGACCTACGTCTCCGCTCCTCACCTCGAGGAGATCTTCACTATCACAACTGGGTTTTTTAAGTTTACCCGAACAACGTTTACACCTCACAATACGGTTTTCTAGTTTACCGAAAACTCTACAACTTACACACTCTTGCAATCCCACTCTACACCCTCTCAAGTATTGAACTAGACGTGTCTCCCTCAAGTGCTCGGATACAACCTCTCCCTAGGTTCGTCAACCGAGACAATCCCCGACTCTCGCCACACACTTCTCTCGGTGTACAAGTGTATTACAAAGTGATTCTCACAATAAGCATAATTACAAGAATGATTGTCCTCTAATATGGATGAGAACACAATAAAAGCTCACACTCAATTATTACAACTCTCACCAACCCAAATATACAATGTATATAAATACAATAAGCTCAAGTGGGTGTGTATAAACAATGAGTGAAATAAAATCAACTAAACTCAATTAAAATCTAGCATATAGAAATTATGAACAAAAACGATAAGTAGCTAGAAAATAGAGTTTAGGAATTCTTCTCTGAAAATCAAGTTGGAGAGGAGGATTAAAATGAAGTTCAAACACTGTAGATGATCTCCTCCACTTGTGAACAAACCAAAAACAGCTTTAAACCAAACTTAAACCCCTGTTAAAACTTTTTTAAACTTGTTTAAAACATCCCATTGGTTGCTAAAATAGAAGGGGGTTTGGGGATTTATATAGGAAGAGGAAGCAACAATAAAAACCCCAAGGGAAAAGACCAAACAGCCCAAGAATCAGAAATCTGATTCTGTACCAAAAGAGCCGTTGGGATAAACGGCGGTCGACCGCGGCGGTCAACCGCAAGCAACAAAAACAACAGGAAAAGCTCCAGAGACTTCGACGGTCGACCGTGGAGGTCGACCGTGGAAAATCTCGAGCTCACGGTCGACTGTGACGGTCGACCGTGAAAGTTTCTGCAGCCCACTGACGAAAGAACTCAGGCGCGGTTGACCGTGGCGATCGACCGTGAACTGATATATGAAATTGTCGGGTTTGAAAACAGTTTGCTGATTTTAAAACACTGTTTAAAAATATCAAATAAATTCTAAAAATTATGAAACAATCAAAAGTTTTGTCACCCATATCATCTTTTATAAGTAGTGTGTGTGTGCGCGCGCGTGTGTGAATAAGGTTTTCTTTCACTTGTTAGATCCTCACTACTAAATTCATTAACATTGTAATATAAGCTCTAGAAAAATATCTATACATGAGCATATTTAGTAGATAACACTAATCTTGGTTTTGCATAAAAAGAATTTATACTTGTTAAATATAAAAAATATGAGGTCCAATTTGAAATAGACATTGTATGTGTAATTAAAACATTCAAACTTGCATATTTATATTTCTTATATTCTATATTAGTTTTCCCCTCCAACAAAAATTTTAGTTTGACCTCCAAAAGTAACCACTATGTTTGTAAAATTAAATTGTTTCATATTAAAACTTGAAAACTATCAAACCAAAACATATATGTATATATATAACTATATTTATACAAAACCAAAACGTGTATTTGTGTATATGATTGAGCTTAAAGTGCTAATACACATAATATAAACTCCTAAACTAAATGCTACCCAAGCAATCTTGATCTTCAACGAAGCTCTATCTTGGTACCCTTGAGGATGAAACATGAACTTGAATCTTTAACTTGAATAGTGTAGCTTCACTCCACGATTCCACCAACCTCCATTGGATATGATCGTGAATGCACAATTCCATCCATCCCCCAACTCGTTGTTTGCCTAGAATAAATACAAAAACACAAACACTAGACAAACAACATTAGAAATAAATTGTTTGTTAAACATCATCAAAACAAGAAGGCCAACAACATCTCCAAAAATGTCATATCAACCCTCATACTACCCTTAGTGGGTAAAATAGATATTGACACACTCGTGGATCTAAGTTGTGAAATACTTTCACAATGGATCATATCGATGATTTTAATATTTACCTACACTTAGGTTATTTATCAAATCATCCTTCTTTGGAATACTTCAACTCATTGCACCACAGTGCAGACCGGTAAATAGATATATCAGTTCATTATACTCCCGTGCAAACCAATAACTAAGTATGTTAATTCATCGCACTCCAGTGCAGATCAGTAACTAAGTATAATGACTCATCGCATAACCATGCAGACCGATAGTTAGGTATATCAACCTCTGCACATCTTCACATGGACCGATAGATAGGTATTTCAACCTCAGTGCATATTCATACGGACCGATAGATAGGTATTTTAACCTCTGCGCATCTTTGTGTGGACCTATAGATAGGTATTTTTCAACCTATGCGCATCTTTGTGCAGACTGGTAGATAGGTATATCAACCTCTGCGTATCTCCATACGTACTAATAAAGAAGTTTAGTCCATTTGCAGTCTCATTGTAGGACCTGACTAAAGCACTCAGAGTATAGTCCATCCATGGTCTCATTGTGGGACCTGACTAACCCCACCCAACCGATCATAATTATAATATATATAATAATAGTCGTTACTCTTAACGATTGTAACCTATTTTGATAACCCAAACACTTTAATCATGCATACTCAATCCCTATACGTGTACTCTTCAACTATGCATGAATATCAACTCACGTCTTGCGCAAAAATGCTCACCAAATGAACACACAAGAAAAAAGTTCAATCTCACAAAAGCTGACCTGATTAGTCAACCGACAACTTCATTGGCCGACTGATAGGGTCACTCACAAAACAACAAGGCAAACACAAGCCCGTCAGTCCACTGATGCTTGCTATCAGTCGACTGATGACCTCCCGTCAGTAGACTGATGTCAACTTCAGTCGACAGAACAGTCCAAAAATGCACATTTTGTTCTTCTCTTATGTTTTCATCAAAAACTCTGGTTCTTATCAATTATATGAATAAAACTTGATTCCATTGTCATGTATACTTAACTAGGAGTTTGTTTAAACAAGATGAATCTATATGAATAAAACTTGATTCCATTGTCATGTATACTTAACTAGGAGTTTGTTTAAACAAGATGAATCACATGAACACATAGATCTAGGGTTTAACATGCAAAACAACCTAATTCTTGTTTATTTCGACAATCTAAAGCATATAAATTATATTAAATTGTAATTAACTCATTAAAAGAAACCTTAATGATCATCATCGGGTCAATATCTCAGTTTTAGATTTATTCTACTGTTCTTGACATATGATTTAATCAAAAACATCACATGTAACATGTTTAACATTAGATTTAAACCCTAAACATAAAGTTAAACATATAAGTCTCTTAAAAATATGGTTTTTATTCAAGGGAAAGGTTTGAACAGAGGTGATCTTGCCTTTGCATGTGTACAAACTTCTAAAAAGAACAACAAGTGATTACCCCATCGCCAAACACTAAAAATCCTGACTTTTCCTTGACGTTCTCCTCAGAAACTCTCCCAAAAACTCACTTTAGGGCTAGGGTTTGAGAGGGAGGAAGAGGGGCTACTAGGATTTGAAACTTTGATGTAAAGATGATATTTTTCATGAAACCATAAGTATATATATATATATATATGTATTTTGATTGTAACATTCTCATCCAACCTCAGAATGAGATGATATAAGATTTGTTAGAAATATGTTGAAGAGACCTACAACTTTAATCTTTTGAGTTTTTCTATGTTCAAATTGCATCAGTATGTAAAACACGTATACTCTTAACTGGTTATTTTTTCCAGATTTCAGGCTTGTGTATATAGTGCATGATTTCACTCCTATATTCACATATATACATTAAATTGATCTCAAATCAATTTCTAGCATACTCAAACATTAATAAATATTATTTATCACCATATAACACATTTATTATTATTTATTACCATATTTTAAAACTCATGGGGTTTTACACTCCTGGTCTTGAAAAATGTTTCTTGTCCTTGTCCTGGTCTCCGGACAATCTTGCTTCCAAAATTAACTCTTAGTATGTCACCCTACCCCAATCGGGTTAGTTCTAGCTGTTTATTGAAATAGTAGATGAAATCCTTCCATAAAATTGATATTCGCTGCTCCAGTGTAACTAAAATCGGTGCTATCCTCCGGCATCGCCCTTTAAGCTGGATATAACTAATTTCCGCTTATGTACTGAGTCAACGTTAAGCATATCTAAAATAATTCCCACATATTCCTTCTACTTATAGGTTGTAAATGTCATGCCCCGATTTCCAAAATACCCGGGATTCGGAACGTGAATAAGCCCGTGACATATTAGATCAAGGAGAATAAATAAAAAAATAAACATTTCTCCTCAACCTAATATGCTAAGCGTCTAGGAATTAATAAATGCAGAGTCACAGGTTCCCGATCACAATCAACAATAATATAATAGACAAACTCTGAATAAAAAATATCATATCACAAATGGGATAACATCCGAGACATAAAAATACAGGTCAAACATGCCCTTATACAAAGCTGAACAAAAGAATACTAGAGAATATAAAATACAATGATCAGGTGAAAAAGGAATTATTACAAAAATAAACTGAAAGGAATAACTAAGCTTCAACTTTTTCTTCTGCTCCATCTACAAGGCACTCCTGCTGAGAATCCTCCGGTTCTTGGTGTTCGCGGGAAAAATCGCAACTTTCTTCATTATTGATTCCATTGCCATCTTAAATAACAACTTTTTGAGTTACAAAGATCCGTTCGTTTTATAAGATCCAGTTACAATGAAAATCAAAAAAAATAAAAAAAAAGATTTCAACTTTCTCCTTGTTTATCGAACGAATCACGAGCTCCTGTTTTGCGGTCGCTCGCTTGTGTGGGTTCTTTGCCTGCGCCGGGGTTTATCCGTGGACCACCGCGAGATCTAGATCCGGTCGGATCTACGCAGTACGACGGGTATTATTTCACCAAGGAAATAATAGCCGGGGGGATTGATTCACCAAGGAAACAATCGCCCAAATCTCGGGATCAAAGGCCAAGCTTTGATCCGGAGTACGCCTGCGTAGATCTGAGATCCGGTCCTCTCGAACTCTTGCCTTATTTGGTGTTGACGATCGCCAAGCACCAGATCTGGATGAACAAGTCCTCGAAGCCCTAAAGTTTGAATCTTTTTTAGATCTGAGTCTTCAGTTTTATCATTGTATCCGTTTTCGGTTCAGTCCGTGATCCGGTTCTGTGGTTGATTTATCTGGACTTGAATCATTGACCTGATTTGGCAGTAGATCTGATTCCTGATTTGGCAGTAAATCCACTTCTGAGTTCGAGTTCGAAACTGATCTTGATTCGATCTTGATTCGTCCGAGTCTGCCCTTGGTTGGATGACTCGTTGACTCTTCGAACCCTTGGCTTGATTCCACACGCGAATGGATGTATTACGTTGCTTGCGTGCGATTCGTTAACCTCGTCGCCTCGTTGGTTTGTCGGTTTGTGTCGAGCTGTGCTAAGGGATCCATAAGCAGTTTTATACGCCTACAGATACCCCCTCCAAAGTATTTCAGCCTCGTTCTTTTATAGAAGAGTCTGGAATACTTTGGATATGATTGTCCCATTCTTCGATTGGTTACGAAGGGATATTTGGAGTGGCTTCCGTTCTTGATTCCTTCAGTCCTCCAGGCTGTTTGGTGCTTTGTCGAATGTCTGTAAGGGTTTCGGTGCTGCATTTATTGTCTGACCTTCTGTCGGAATTTTGAATTTGAAGTCGATTCTCGATTTTCTGACTTTTAGCTCATGCTTGTTGGTTCAACACAGAACCGACCCTCGAATGTCGGCGTTGAGTCTTTATTTGCGACGAGTTGTCCGGCGAAGTGTTGTTGAGTTATCCTTAAGAATATTTATAAAAATATTCTCCAGGAACTTCTCAACCAAAAATAGGGAATAGTTTATACTCATATACCTTATTGGAGTATTAAGAAGCAGTTTATACTCGTATACTTTTCGGAGTATTGATTCTTTCGTTGAAACGCATTGATCGGCGTTGACCTAGGGTTACGCGTTGACCGGCGTTGACCCTAGGGTTTTGAACATCGTATGTTAACTTTTTGATCGCAACGCGTTGACTGGCGTTGACCTAGGGTTACGCGTTGACCGGCGTTGATCTTAGGGTTTTGAACGTCGTTGGATGCTCAAGTCACGAGACCAATTAATGAAGCTGATGCGTCAGTGACTTTCGTATTTATAGGATTTTTGGCAAACCCTCAGCCATCAACGGGTTTGATAAGCCTTTACCGACTACCGTTTGAGTCGGACTAGCATGCGGATTATCTAAATCCGTTCCGCATGTGACGTTGTGCTAAGAGAGTTACCGCTCTTAGTGCTACGATATTGAATACGTAGACTTCGTCTTTCTCACGGGAATAGACTACCCGGCGACGCGTGTTAGGCGTTGACTCTAGGATTTTTGGCTAACCCCCAGCCTTTAACGAGTTTGATTAACCTTTACCGACTACCATTTGAGTCGGGCTAGCATGCGGATTATCTAAATCCGTTCTGCATGTGACGTTGTGCTAAAGGAATGAACTCCCTTAGACTTGATGCTACAACTTCGAATATGTAGACTTCGCCATTGTTATGGGAATAGGCTACCCAGCCACGTGTTTTAGACGCTGACTTATCCCTACTTAGGCTTCGGGATAAAATTCCCCAGAATCGAACTCTGGTGTCTTTTTCTTCGGAGAAAGACTAAACCGGCGATGCGTGTTAGGCGTCGGCATATCCTTTCTTAGGATTCAGGATAAAATTCCCCATGCATGTAAGGCATGGATTCTGGTGTTATTAATAACAACCTGTCACAATATTGAATATGTGAACTAGTGTTCTTTTTAACTGTTAAGAACTAACCGGCGGCACGGGTTAAGCGCAGACTTATCCTTGCTTAGGTTTCAGGATAGAATACCCGAGAATCGAACTCTGGTGTCTTTTTCTACAGAAAAAGACTAAACCGGCAGCACGTGTTAGGCACAGACTTATCCCTGCTTAGGATTCGGGATAAACTTCCTAGACTGGAATTCTAGTGTCTTCTTCAATCGGTGAAAGACTAAACCGGCAACGCGTGTTAGGCGTTGACTTATCCCTACTTAGGATTCGGGATAAAATTCCCTGTACCTATGAGGCACAGATTTTGGGAGTTGAAAAAGGTGGTGTCTTCTCTTGGGGCAAAGACGAACCCGAAATGGGAGAGGAAGAATTTTATATTCTATCTCCCGACACTGAAGAAGAAGAATTTTATATTCTATCTTCAGCTGGAAAGGAGACTCGAGGTGGGATCTCCACCCCCAGAATCCGGAAAGGTGAAACTAAGAGTGGGATCTCCACTCCAAGAATCGAAAAGATTCAGATAACCCTAACTGTCGGAAGGTTTGATTACCGAACTAAAGATGAATTTCTCATTTATCAAGAGTGAATTGTGGTTTTGGTCCTAACTATAGGAAGTCATTCATTGGGGGAATCGAGAGGAGATTTTGGTTGTGGTCCTAACTGTATGAAGGTTTGACCAGATTATATCCGGACTCTAACTATGAAAGTGTTGAGTGTACGAACATAGCGGAAGTTTGAATGGATTGAACTTGATAGAATTTGGTGGTCCCACCGTCAATTAGTCTGATCGGTAGGGGACTTAGTGTTCATCACTTTGTTCATATTGATCGGGTGATCCCTAAGAGTATTAACATTCTTTCGGGAACTTCCCGTTACACGAATTATCCACCCCCAGCTTTCTTGCAAAACTGGGTGTAACGAGGAGTATGTTATCCTCAATCGCATGTTCAGGTTATCCTTGAGAATATATGATTCTCTAGGAACTTCCCGTCACATAAATCGTCCACCCCCAGCTTCCTCTGCGGAACTGGTTCGGATATTATTCTCAGTTACCTGACCGGGTTATCCTTAAGAGTATTATCGTAATATTCTCCAGGAACTTCCCGTCAACAGTGGGAAACAGTTTAGACTCATATACCTATTGGAGTATGTAGGGAGAAGTTTAACCTCATGCACCTATTGGAGGATTGAGAAACAGTTTATACTCGTATACTCTTTGGAGTGTTGCCCTTCTTATTTGGCTTATCTGAGCGATATGACGCCGGCTTCAACCAAGGTTTGAATGCTATTCTTGAGAGCAAAGCAATCCTTGGTGGGATGAACGACCCTCCTGTGGTATGCACAGTACTTTGGGTCCGTAGTGTTGTCAGCTTCCTCCTGATATGTGATAGGTGGTAGCTTGATCCTGTTGCTTCCAAGGAGGGATTCGGTCCTTGAAAGAGTACTCTTTTTGGAGTCTTGGACCCGAAGTCTTTTGCTGCCTTCGGGATTGCTGTTGCGACGTTTGATTAGCATCAACAGCCGTTGCAGGTGTCTTGCCCTTACCACGGGAGGCAAAGTTAGAATTCGGAGGCTTAGTTGTTGATTGACCCCTCTCGGATTTCTTCCTTCGGAGGAATCGCTCAGCTTGCTCCCCTCGGACCTTCAGATCCTTCCACGTTTCGGACGGTGCTGTCCCCATTGCTTCCAACACGTCCAACGAAAGATTGTTGTGGCAGGTCTGGAGAATAAACTCTTCAGTGATCGGGTCCCGGCAATTCAACGCCTTGTTCCGGAACCTTTTGACAAAGGCGTTGACTAACTCCCCGTCTTTTCTATTTCTCATCGAGCAACGATCCAATAGATATTTCGGTGTCGTCGTTGAAGAAATTGGTGAGGAACATGGTCTCCATATCGTCCCAGCTGTTCACGCTACCTGGCTTGAGGCGGCGATACCAATCGAAGGCGGCTCCGCGAAGGGTGCCGACGAATGACCGCACCATCAGAGGCTCATTACCGGAGATTACTCCCAGGTGCGATTTGAAGTAAATCAAATGCTGAGTCGGTGAACCCTTCCCATCAAACGGCGTGAAGTTGATTAAGTTGAACTTCGCCGGATACGGGATTGATTCTCATTCTCTTGGGTAGGGACAAGGAATGCCAGTCTTCTTTATCTCTTGAGCGGAAATCAACGTATTAATTTTGTTCTCGAGATTTTTGATTTTCAGACTTTCACCCGAGTTTTCGTCAGCACGATTCTGAGGTGGAAGCGTGGTGTTGTGACTAGCATCCTCATTGTCACCCCCTGCATTAACGGGAGGGTTATTGGCATTACGAGTTTCATTCGTATCCTCGTCTTCCTGATGAACTTGGTTGCGATGGCTTGGTTCGCCTTGCTGGTTCGTCAGTGCTTGAATTTGTTGCTCATGCATTTCTCTCATACTCTGCATGGCCATCTGCATTTCGAACCTGAAGTTCTCTTGCTGTTTAGCCATGTCTTCTTCGAGCATCTTGGCCACTTGTTCCGCGCTTATCATGAATGACTCGCGGGGTTGTCCATCGCTGGATACCGTGTTATCTGATACGACGGCAGAGCAGGAATCTGATTCTTCATCTTCCGACGGTAATCTTATTCGAACCCTACCATAAGTTCCTCGTATGATGGCTCCAGACCTCAGACGAGTTAGATATTGGGGTACCGACGGAATTGACTCGGGATTATCCCTTGTCGATGCCCTTTTGCTGGTCATATTGGTAGTGACCCTAGGAAGTTCTCCGTCTTCAATTACCCTTCTTCTTTGTCGGAAACGCCTAGGCCTAGGTTTCGGCGTTTCGATACTGAGCCTTTCGAAAACCGAAACTCTTTCGGGGACCGTCTTGATGCAGTTGCACTCAGACAGTACCGCCCGAATGAGCTTTGAACAAGGGCACTGAGTTTCTAGCCTTCGAGGACTTCTCTTTCTGGTTTTGCTTGTACCCCCAGCACGATAGTATAGCTCGTTCGTTTGAAAGTCGGAGCAACCTATCGTGTGTTGGCACGATTTCTCAGGTATAACGTAATCATCATCAGACGATAATGTTTCCTTCTGAGAGTGAACTACCTTCTTCGGGCTTTCAAAAGTTACGCACCTCGAAACATGCCTTTTTGGGCGTGAGTTCTCAGCGGGCTCTTGGACTTCAATGCGCAAATTGGTGCGCATAGCTGCCACGGTTTCTTTGTCATGTTGAGGGTTGCGGCGACCCCCATCATGTTGATTCGTTCAGGGTTTTGTTAGTGGGCCCAAACATCCTTGGATTGGAGCATTGATTCGTTCCTCGGAAAGTAGACCGAGGCGCTCCAAGACTGACTTCCTTTTTTAGGATGGTCCTGCGGGATCTCCCGGAGCAGTTGTGGAAATCGTCGGCGATCTAGATTGATTTGCCGGAGGTTGAACTTTCGGAGGCTGCAGTTGTTGCTCCTTAGTCTGAATTGTCGCTTCAGACTTCGGTTTCCAAGCTTTGCGAGTTGATGGCGGCTTCTTAGCCACCTCTTTCTGCAACTTCCTACAGGCTTCTTCAGCTTGAGCCCGTGCCTGCACTGATAGTGCACGGCGCTTGCGAATGCGTTCCTCCGGCGTTGATCGGTTTCGTATGGGAAAGTTATAGCCAAAATACCGAAGAGAATGTTCCTAGTCAGACTGAATTTCCAGTTTTGGGTTTCGGGTTTCGGGTTTGCTGCTATATATATACATGTTATATCACGAAAATCACCTCTTTTCTTTTGTTTTACAAACCCTAGCAGCCCACCCTCTTCTCTTCCAAACCCCAGATCCATTCTTGGAGGATTTTGGAGGAGTCAACGCGAGATCCATCGGTGTTCAGCTAAGGAGGATCATTCTCACTTGTTTTTGGAAGTTCATCTACACCCCTCAGGCGAGTACTCCACCCCCTTTTGTTTTCATGCAAAGTTTGAGTTTTTATTGAATTTATTGGGCCAAAAATCGTATTTTCTTGTAGAGATAGTAGATCTATATGGTACATGTTATGAGAATCATGTTTTCAACTTTAAAAGCTCACCAAAGGACTTTTATCAATAAGATCTAGATCTGAAATTGCCTAAACAAGAGTTAAATCATTTTTTTACAGTTATTAAAACGTTTTTGGTTTGTTTCTCATGGATTTAGAATATTAAAAATGTAGATTTCAAGCTTGGGGTTAGTTGTTTATCTTTAGTATGATTTTTGAATCGTTAAAACTCTTGTTATCGTAGAATATCAAATCTTGTTTCAGGTTTCGAGCTGACAGAAACCCAGAATTGGGTTTCTGTCCGCTTGGCGATCGACCGGAGCGGTCGACCGCCGAGCTCTTTTGACTGTGAATTGATATAGGTAGATTTCACTATGTATCCCAGTGATATGTTCACCATTTCACAGTCCTCGTGTTGGACTAAAATCCACAGTCCTCGTGTTGGACAAGCATTACCTTTTAGTCCTCGTGTTGGACACCCTTCCCACTTAGTCCTCGTGTTGGACATGCATTGCTATTTAATCCTCGTGTTGGATATGCATTACCATCCGGTCCATGCGTTGGACAACGGTCACATCCGGTCCATGCGTTGGACAACGGTTATTTTCAGTTCATGAGTTGGACGTTTACTTCATGCAGTCTATGGGTTGGACGTTTAATTTATATAGTCTATGTTTTGGACACTTAATCGTTTTCTGACATGTCACTCATGTGAGTTTGACATGACACTTATGTAGATTTTGACATGATATTCATGTAAGTAATAACATGATACTCATGTGGGCTATGTCACAACACTGTTTTCATGCTCTGGTGTTCGTCGTATTTCTTTTATTATTATTACTGCACTAGAACCTTGGGTTTGGTATTTAGGAGTTTACAATTTGAGATGTAAGGTATATACATGAGGGTTTCCTTGTTTGGATTATTTCGCTCGACGTACCTATGCTCGTGTTGTAAATTTCTAAATACTAAAACCCTCTTTAGTAAGATCAATGATTTTTGATCTCTTATATATTAACTGTATTTTCTTATACAACGAGCCCTTTTCCCTTGGGGTTGGTTGTGATGTTACTCGCTAGCGCTTTGACGCTCGTTGTTCCTCCCCCTTTCAGGTAACGAGCCAGGAGCCCGGAGAGTCGTAGACTGATGGCGATGCATTTTAGCTTCAGCCGTCTCTTTAGTTATATTTTCTTTTGGAGTTCCACAGTAGATTTTTATTTAGACATTTGAGAGTCTTATTCTAGAAGTTGTAAAGGCTGTGTGTCTTATTTCCTTTTCGTCAGATATTTGTATTTGAGACTTGTTGAGTATTCCAGTTTATCTACTCAGATCTTGGCTATGTATTTCTGTATGTGGGATGATGGGATATTTATGTGACTGTTATCATTCCATTAGTATATCTTGTATTATCTTTTACCTGTTTTATACCTACACCAGTTGTTGACTCTACTAGATAGATGTTAATTGTGATGGTGAAACATGTTATTGCACGGTGTGGTGCATGGCACGTACTCAGAGATCTAGACAGGCTGAACCACAGCAAACTCCACCCGAGCCACATAAGACACCACCTGAGCCACAGTAGGCTCCCTAGTACCTAGTATATCTTATGGCTCCCCTAGTCGCTAGGATAGCAGCAATCGAGGAGCTTGTGATGAACCACATTACACCACTACCACCAGTAGCTGAAACCGCTATTTCTCAAAAAAATAGGACAGCTAAGTTTCAAAGGGACAAGGAAGGGAGTACTAAGAGAGTGCACGTCAATGACAAGGGTAAGAACAAGTGACCCTTGACTGGACCTCAACAGCAACAGCAGGGCCCTCATAAGAAGGGATCTCAATAGGATCAGAAAGCACGTCAGTAGCACAGGTTCCGGGGAACTTGTTTTAACTGTCGCAAGGTCGGACACAAGGCATTAGAGTGCCGCAGTGCACCAACAAGAGCTCAGAAGGGAAATGGTCCAATTCAGTAGCAGCAGAAGACTGAGGGGCAAGTTCGTCTTCAGTCACAGGCGCAGGATTTATTGTAGTTCCCCGTGATCATGGAGCTAGCGGAGCAGTAGTGGAGGGTACGTTCTTTGTGAATTCCTTTCCCGCCCGTATTTTTTTTTATTCGGGAGCTTCACATTCTTTCATATCGCATGCGTTTATGGCTAGAATCCAGCTTGCAGCTCAGCCACTAGACACCCCTTTATCTGTTTCCACCCCTTTAGGTGAGGTATCGCTTCTGGAGAGCGTTTGTAGGAGGTGTACCGTCAGTTTAGACGAGTCGGAGTTCATAGTCGATTTGATAGTGTTTCATATGTCCGAGTTCGATGTCATCCTTGGTATGGATTGGCTGTCTTCCTATCATATTAGTATTGACTGCTTTGCGAAGACAGTCAAGTGTCATCCTTGGTAGGGATTGGTTATCTTCCTACCATGTTAGTATTGACTGCTTTGCGAAGACAGTCAAGTTGCGAGCGTCCGACGGGTCCGAGATGATTGTAGCCACTTCTCAGGGCAACCAATTTGCGGAGTCATTCCTGGCATACATCGAGGAGGTGATGCGACGGGATCAGGGTGCTGAGTTATTAGAGACTAGAGTTGTCTCAGAGTATCAGGATGTCTTTCAGGACATACCTGGATTACCTCCGGTGAGAGAGGTAGAGTTCTGTATTGAGTTGCAGCCAGGCAGTGAAGAAGAAGGACGGTTGTATGAGATTATGCATAGATTATAGAGAGTTGAACAAGGTCACTATCCGGAATAGGTACCCACTACCTGGGATTGATGACTTGTTTGACCAGTTGCAGGGTGTGCAGTGTTTTTCGAAGATTGATCTTCGTTCAGGCTATCATCAGTTGCGGGTTAGGGAGATTGATATTCCCAAAACCGCCTTTATAGAGAGTTGAACAAGGTCACTATCCGGAATAGGTACCTACTACCTAGGATTGATGACTTGTTTGACCAGTTGCAGGGAGCACAGTATTTCTCGAAGATTGATCTTCGTTCTGGCTATCATCAGCTGCGGGTTCGGGAGATGGATATTCCCAAGACCGCCTTTCTTACTAGATATGGATCTTTTGAGTTCTTGGTAATGCCATTTGGGTTGACCAATGCACCCGCGGTATTCATGGACTTGATGAACCGGGTATTCCGTCCCTTCTTAGATCAGATCAGAGGCAGAACATGAGGAGCATCTACGAGTAGCTTTGAGGACTCTGCAGGAGCATCAGCTGTATGCTAAGTTCAGCAAGTGTGAGTTTTGGCTTTCAGAAGTCAGATTCCTTGGCCATGTCATCAGTAGAGAGGGCATAGCAGTGGACCCGGCAAAAGTAGCTTTGAGGACTCTGCAGGAGCATCAGCTGTATGCTAAGTTCAGCAAGTGTGAGTTTTGGC
>NC_033801.1:99278108-99300377 GCF_001876935.1 Asparagus officinalis | reverse complement strand
GAACACACTACCGAAGTCTCTACTGGATACGTACAATTATACATACTCTAAAGGAACCAAGGGCGGCTGAATACGCGTCGCCACCAATAAAGCCCTTACCGATGGACGAGATAACATATCGACCAACTTGTTTGTCGCCCCTTTCTTGTACCTAATAATGATGTTGAAAGCCATCAAATAAGACATCCACTTCATGTGTCGTGCCTGCTGTAGCTTCGTCTGGGCATGTAAGAACTCCAACGGCTTATGGTCCGAATGCACGACCACCTCCTTTCCTAACAAGTACACCCTCCAATGTTTAATTGCTTGATATAGTGCATAGAACTCCTTATCATAGGTTGGGTAGTTCGCAACAGCACCTGAAAACTTCTCAGAATGGTATTCCACCGACTTCCCATCCTGAATCAACACCGCGCCCATCGAATAACTAGACGCGTCGGTCTCCACCTCGAAAGTCCGCTGCAAATTTGGCAACGCCAACACCGGTGCCATGGAGATCTTCTTTTTTAGCAACTGAAAAGCCTCCTCATGCGTCCTCCCCCACTCAAACTGAACTTTAGCCTTTGTGAGGCCATGTAACGGTACGGCATAAGTTGAAAAATGTCAAATGAACTTGCGCAAATACTGGCAAGCCCCCATGAAGCTCCTCACCTCAGTCACTGTCTTCAGGGTCGGCCACTTCGTGATCACCTCAACCTTGCCTGGATCTATCCTCCGCTGGCCCTTCCCTACGATGAAGCCGAGATACACTAACTCGTCCTTCACGAACTCACACTTCTTCCCGTTGAGCTTCAGCTGTCCGTCCTGCAACACTTCAAATACCCTCTCAACATGAACGAGATGCTCCTCCCAAGTCCTGCTGTACACCAAGATATCATCAAGGTAAACTATCACAAAATCCTCTATAAAAGGTCGCAACAAATCATTCATAAGCCTCATAAAGGTAGCCGGAGCATTGCACAATCCAAACGGCATCACTAACCACTCGAATAGGCCCTGCTTGGTCTTGAACATAGACTTCCAAGTGTCTTCCTCCCGAATCCTCACCTGATGGTAACCAGACTTCAAATCCAGCTTCGTGAAAAACCTCGCTCCCTCCAACTGGTCCATAAGATCATCGATCCGTGGTAATGGGTAGCGATTCTTGATGGTTATCTTGTTGAGCGCCCGGTAATCTACGCACATGCGCCAGCCTCCATCCTTTTTGGGTACCAACAATACTGGTGACCCGAAAGGCGAACAACTCGGCACAATCACTCCCGTCTCCAAGAGCTCCTGAACCTGCTTCTTGATCTCCTCAGACTCCTGTACTGATGTGCGTTATAGGCCTATATTAGGTAAGGAACTCTTCCCGGTCAACATAATCTCATGCTCTACACCTCGACATGGTGGTAGTCCCGTGATCTCCGAAAACAAGTCCGCATACTTGGCCTTTAACCTGTCAAGATCTCCTTCCTGAAGCTTGCTCAAGGTGGACAAGCACATCCTACTCAGCTGCTCTTCATACGGCCGAATGAACAATAAAACAAACTTTCTGCCCGCATTCACCAACCTCTTAGCCTGAGTCACCGTCACCAAGCTCGTCTCCTGTGGAAGAGATGCCGAACGAAAAATGAATTGCTCGCCATCCTTGGTGAATGTATACTTTTGGGCTCGCCGATCATATACTGCGTATCTATCCCACAAATAAGGATTGCCCAAAATAACTTGGCAAACATCCAACGGAACCACGTCGCATGTGACCTCGTTAATATACGACTCATGGAGTGCAAATCTGAATGAACATTGGTTCACCACACTTAATCCCGCCTCCTTCTGAATCCACCCTAATGGATAGGGCTTCGGATGCTTCACTCTCTTCAATCCCAGCTTTTGTACTAATACCTCAGATATCAGATTTTTCTAGCTCCCTGTATCTACAATAACATCCACTAAACTGGTCTTAACCTGCAACTTCAGAACAAAAAGCTGCTCCATCGGGTCGTCATCTTCTTTAGTGGCCTGCTTCCCCGCCATAAGGTTGAGACTGCTATTAGGTTCAGTCATCCCAGGAACCTCCTTCGGACCCTGTGCTATCACGTACGCCTTCTTCTCCTCCTTCTTCTTCAACCCTTTTGGCTTCAGATGAGGATACTTAGCCTAGTAACGATCAGCCACGTGCCCTGTCTGTTTGTAGTGATTGCATGTCAATCCTGCTTTCCCCGAGTCACCCTTCTTCTTCTCATCCTTAGACTAAGAGCCACCCATCTTGCTCCCCGATGGTTTGGAATCCCCCTTTGTCTCGTTGCCCTTCTTCTGCCTGCCCTTAATGGCTATGGCCTTCACACTCGCCTCTGCGATTGTCTCAACCAAAAACAGCTTCATCTCCTTCCGGATGTAATCATTCAGACCTGCCATGTACTTCATGAAGATGGAGTACTCGTCCGTTGTGATGTTTAGAACCATCGCCTGCTGCTAGAACTCCGTCGTGTACTCTTGAATGGTCTGATTAAACTTTTGGCGCAAGCCATACCACTTGTACCAACGCTCCTCAAGGAACCCCACTGGATAGAACTGTTTCCGAAGTAGCTCCTTGAACTTGTTCCACGATGCCGCTTTCTTCTCCTGTTTGTAATAAGATTTCCACCACGTCAACGCGTGCCCTGAAAGCTTCAATGTCGCGAACACTATCTTCTCCTTGGACGAATATCCGTAGAGAGTAAAGTACATCTCCATACGTTCGATCCAATCATCAAGCTTCTCCACATTGATACTCCCATCATAAACAGGAATCTCAACCTTGAAGTCAATCTTCAGATTCTGGTCATTATTCTTACCCCCTTGATGTCCAACAGTCTTGACAATCTTAGTCACCCCCTCTGAATCAGATTCCTCGCTCTCTTCGTCGGATTCGACGAGTTTCTTCTTACCCTTTGAAGAAGATTCCTCCTTTTTGTCTCCTCCGTTGATGAGACCCACGAGTTAAGTAAGAGTCGTCCCGATCGTCTCAATCTGCTTCTCCATGGCATCAAGTCTTGCTGAATTATCTGCTTCAGTCATCTTCTCCTTCCTTAATTTCTGGACTCCCTCCAAGGAAATAAGGATCTCGCCAAGCTTCTTGTACTGTGAGCGAGTAAGGACCATACACAGTTCCTCCTTTCACAGGATCTACCGGTCTGATACCAACTTGATACGAGTTGCCGTGCGAGCACTCTTGATCGCGGAATTATCAAGAGTGGGTAAAGAAGAAGAACGACAGAAGAACACAAGAGTTGAATTAGGGCGAAGGAAAATACCTTCTCTAGATTATGAGAATCAATTGGATTTTTACAAATCTCTCTCTCACAATCTCTCTAGATCAAAGAACAACCTCCCTGATCTCTTTTCTGATTACAATCTGAGTTCTAAACCCTAGAAAAGTCGTGTTTCTATTTATACTAAACAGAAATCCTAAACGGTGCAGGAAACAGGCCCAGGCCCATAACCGCTACGCGGTCGACCGCAGTGACCAAGTCGGTCGACCGGCCAGAACATCGATTTCTGGAAAAATCGATTACAGGGTTTCCGGTCGACCGCAGCGCCTACATCGGTCGACCGCTCTCAGTCCAGAGACACAGTCTGGGTCTGTGCACTATGCGGTCGACCGTAGTGACACATGCGGTCGACCGGACAGAGCCCAAGCTGTAATTCCTGCAGTTTGACGAATCCTTCGACTTCCCCGCCTCCAATGACCTCATCCATGACTCCTCTACTCTATTCTCAAGATACCATGAGAATCATCTATCCTCAAGCTCCCATGAGGATCGCTAAGCTCCCGAAGAGAAGATACACCCGTATAATAAAAGAACAAGAAACTTTCAAATGAGAGAAGAATAAATTCTTTTTATTATTATAAGACAAAACACAAAGATGTAGAATAAATGATTATATATAAAAAATTCATGCTCTACATCTAATCCTAGCTTATTGCTGAAAATTCTACCTCTGGTTTCAACAAATTCTAAAATGATGATCTCAAAAATGTTCTTAAACTCTGCATTCTCGAAGGTTTCAATAATTGTTTGTAGCAATTGAAGGTAGGTATCACTGGTGTCATGCATTTTAAATTTTTTATTGAACTTAGATTCTTTATTTATGAAGGTTTGTCCTCTAACAGCCAATTTTTCTTTAAAATTTTCCTCAACCCCAAGATTCATGGTTGAGGTATCAAAATTTAGTTGTTGTTCATTTTTCAAGAATCTAAATTCATCAACAAAGAGTTCTCTAAAAGTTGCATTAAAGAAGCATGTATTTAACACAGTTTTCTCGTTCTGAAGTACCTGATCTGATTTTTCTAATATCTTCAGCTCCTCACCAAAGATTTCCTCAAAACTAAGATTTGACTCATTCTCTTCTTCTTTTTTTGGTCTTTCTTGAATGTAATTTATTTCTAGAGGTTGATCATTTGGGTGGATCTCTGGATTGAAATTGTTGAGATCAATAGTCAAATTCCCAAAGGACAGCTTTATTTGACCAGTTCTATAATTGATGAGAGGATTAGAAGTGGCTAAGAACAGTCTTCATAAGATGATAGGTATTTATCCTTTGGGATTGGAAACGACTATGTTTCCAAGACTACGAAATTCACTGGAAAAATAAAATCCCCAACCTTAATCAGAATATCCTCTATCTCACCCTGGGGGCTTTGACAGATCTAGAAGCTAACTGTAAGGTGCATATGATTGGTTTCAATTTACCTATACTTGGTTGCTGGTAGACTGAATAAGGAAACAAATTGACATTAGCCCCTAAGTCTAAAAGCGCCTTATCAATGTAGGTATTTTCAATGATACATTAAATGATAGGACAACCTGGATCTTTACGTTTCAAAGGTATATGCTTTGAGAGCATATCACTTATATTGGCAGCTAAAAAGACTTTTTTTGAAATATTTATTCTTCTCTTCTTAGTGCACAAATCTTTTAAAAATTTTGCATAAGAAAGGATTTGTTCAATTACATCTAAGAGATGTATGTTGACCTTAACTTGCTTGAATATTTCTAGAATCTTCTCCTCCTGAGGGGAGTGTTTCCTAGGCCTGAGTCTATCTGAGAAGGGAGTAATTGGTTTAAACCTATCAAAATTAGGCTTAGGTTCGGGTTCGGGTTCTTGGTCATTGGAAAAGGATGATTTCTGAATAGAGTTATCAGAAGGATAATAAATATGTTCTAGTTCAAGAGTTTAACTTGGAAGTGTTCTAACTTGATTATCGACCTTTTTTTCCTGACCGTAGTTAATAGATTGCATTCACTTGAGCTTCATAGGATTCATAAGATGAACTAGATCCTATGTCCTTAGTGTTGACCACAGGTTAACTCGTAAATTTTTCTTTCTCTCTTTCACACATGGCACTAGCTAGTTGACCAAGTTAGGTTTCTAACCTAGCTATGTCTTGAGTGTTGGAGTTGAGTATTTGTCTGGTTGATTGCATAAAGGATTTCAAAGTGTTGGAGGTTTGAGTCAACATATTTATGGTTTGTGTTAAGGCCTTGATTATGGTTTCCAAACCTTTTTCCAAAATATTGAGACATTTATCATGATCCAAATTCGGAGGAGTGTGATTTACAGCTTGATGATGAGGAGGTAGATTTGATTGTTGAAAATTGGGTTGAGAACTGAAGGAAATTGTGTTTCCCCTAGGAAATTGTTGGTTTGAAGAGGGAGTGAAGTTTTGATTTTTGGAGTAGTTTCCGTAATTTCATGCAAAGTTTGGGTGATTTCTCCAACCTAGATTGTAGGTTGGAGAAAATGGATCATTCATGGGATGCTAAAATGCAGCGTTAACCTATCGTAGTGTTTGATTTTACCTAAGAGGTGACATTCCTCTAAAACATAGGATGAAGAAAGACAATTGTGACAACTTGAGGTAAAAAAATTGATTGATTTGAGCGGGGGGGCACGTTCTTTGATTTCTAGAGCTTCTAACCTATGCATGATTGTAGTCATCTTTTCTTCAGAGACAATGTTAGTTTCTAGGAACAGACCACTAGGTTTGGGTTAGGGAACTAATGAAGCTCTGTCACCATAGTGTTCTCATTGCAAGGTTTTCTCAGATAAACTCTCTAAAAATTTCCAAGTTCATCGGCATTTATTTCATGAAATCCCTTTGACACGTTGATTCTAAGAAAGTTTTTGAAAAATAATCCAATCCTTCATAGATGATTTGGCATAATTGCCATTTCTCAAGATCATGGTGAGGACATTGGATAAGGATATTCTTAAATCTGTCAAAATACTTCCAGAATAGCTCACCTGGAACAATCTTAAAATTTTAAATGTTGTTTCTAAGCTTAACTGTTTTGTGGATAGGGAAAAACTTTTTAAGAAAAATGGTAACAAATTCATCCCAAGTTGAGATAGAATTTGTGGTAAGCTATACAACCATTTCTTGGTTTTGTCCTTAAGAGCAAATGGAATAAATTAAAGCTTGATCACATCCTCAGATAGTTCCCTAATCTTAATCATAAGACAAACTTTCTCAAACTCGAAGATAAAGATATAAACGTCTTAGGTTTTATTTCCTAAGAATTTTGGAAGCATGTTTATGTAATACGAAATAAGCTAAAAGTTAGTTCCATTTACTTTGGATAGCTTAATGCAAGATGAGATTGCATTTCTAGTTGAGTAACACATATCTTGAAGAACTGGTGGATTAGAATTATCCATTTCTTAAAAAATTGGTTCAAAACGGATTAAACGATTGGTATTATCCCTAATCCAACCTTGCATACACCAAGGCAATTCTTTTTTTTTTTTATTAAATTTTATTTAACTAAAAAATATTCTAAGAAAAACAAAAATTAATTTTTTTAAAGAATACTAAAAAAATTTCTAAAAGATAATGAGAAGGAGGAGAAAGATAAAAGAAAAACCTAACTAAAACAAATCAAAAGCAATCACTTGTGTAAATCATTCTAAATTCTAAGGTTAAGCCTAAACTCAACTAGACCAGCTCCTAACCAAAATCTCCCTTAGTGAAAAGATTAAAGTTTTACTCGGCCAGTTAGCAAGGTAAGGATAGTACTAGAGGGAGATCAAAGATCAATTAAGTACCATATTCCTTGCGGAGTGCTTTACGCAACCCCTAAACCTTGCCTTACACACCAACTAATTCAAGTAAACTTGAACCGGTTCACTTAAAGATTTCTTATTCTTAATGAGCTCGAATCCTTAGGGGTCATCATCTAATGAGTTTTAAAAGGATTGGGTTTGTGACGAATTAGTGATTTGTAGGCTAAGGAAAGGGTGATGAAATCGCTCACCTTATCTTGATTAGAGGGTTTTTTGCCCTTAAGAATGCTTTCAAGTGTGTGTCAAATCAAGATGCTTAAATTACTTGGGTGAATTCCTACTACTATATGCAATGCAACCCTAGGAATTAAAAATAACTACAAAGGATGCAAAAAGAAAATCTTTTATTTTTTTAATTAAGGTTAACAATCAAATAAATGTGAGAAAGGGAGATATTGTTTGAATTTATTATCATGTTAGTAAATATCCAAGTGGATGGTGAATTTTTATTACGGTTAACAAAAATAAAATCTTTTTCTTTTTATATTCTAATTGTCTTTAATTTTGAGAAACTAACTAAAGGGGTTGAATTGAAAATACTAGAAAGAAGAGCTACCACAAGCTAATCTTCAAATTCTCAATCTCCAACTATTGATCTTCAATCTCCAAGTGGTTCCTTTACAAAAAACACACAAATTAAAGAACCAAAATAAATAAATCCTACTTAGAAGCACTTTCCCCAGCAACAGCTTCAAAAACTTGACAGGGCATAAAAGTATACCTCCAAAGTTGTAAGTGCACAACCATCAAGTTATAGTATAAAAAGTTATCAATCCCACGAGGAAGGTGTTAGTAGGAGAAAATAAAAATCGGTTCTTATGTTGTGTGTGTGTGTGTGGGCAGTAAAAAGTGCTTAAGAGTTTAGATAGGTTCTACACGAACCAGGACGACCGAATTCCTACTTGGCAACTCGAAGTCAGACTCCACCAGTCGACCCATCCGACTCCGATGACTCGAGACCCCCTCTCCCCGGTCGACTTGAAGGGCGATCTCAATCAGCACTTCGAAGGCCTAAGATGACGAAACCCTCTGTGCCGATTCACCCTTGCCTCGGAGACTTCGGGATGAGACCCCGAGCCGAGACCGTTTTGTCGACTCGAAGGATGGCATTAGTCGACTCGAGGTCTGAGACTCTGAGACCCCGAGCCGAGACCGTTTAGTCGACTCGAAGGGTGGCCTTAGTCATCTCCTCTTCCCAGAGTTAACTTGCCAAGAGCCCCTTCACTTCGAAGACCAAGTGGCCGAGACCCTTTCGTCGACTCGAAGGACGGTGTCAGTCTCCCCTTCGTGTTAACTCGAAGGGCGGTGTCAGTCTCCCCATAGTGTCCACTCGAAGGGTGATGTCAGTCTCCCTCCAGAAGTTGACCCTCCAAGATGACTCACCAGCAAAGTGAACCCACCCAGCTCACCAGCATGAGTTAGGGCCCACTTGAGTCATCCTATTCACCCGCACAAGTCAAGGTTGTCAAATCCCACCTGTTGGGCTGACTCGCCAGATTTCCAAATTCTACCTGATTGGCCGACTCGCCAGCACGATTCTAATAACTCGCCTATAGGATTTGAGTTCGCCCGCTTGAGCTAAAAGCTCTCCTGTAGGCTTGATCTCATTTGTAGGCTTAAGCTCGCCTAAGACCAAGCTCGCTTAACAGCTAGAAACCTGCCAGCACTGTCAACTGTCCACTTGGAGCATGGGAACAGTCATATCAGTAGTCATATTCCACGAATCAAGGAGAAGAGCATGACGTGCCTCACCTAGACATGGCCTTATCCCACATATCATGAAACTCTCCTACTCTCCTCATAGCCATTGATGGCTACAAGAATAGGGCGGCTGGTAGGCCCCCTAAGTGGTCACGTCACGTAGCTAGGGCGGTTGGTGCTCCTCACCCCTACTAGTGGTCAAATTCCACAAATCAATTGATGGCCCATGTCATCCCCTACCTATTTAAAGTGACTTTTAGCCAACGTGAAGGGGGCTTAGTCATTTCTTCTTCTTGCTTTCATTGGGACTTGACCATTGAGGCTAAGATCAGACTAGGGCTTAGCATATTTCAATCTGAAGGCTCTTCGAATAGAGACTTTGGGCGGTGGCTGCTTGAATTAGACCGAACTTGCTGGCATTTGATTGGCTTGCTTGGTAGAATGTTCTTGGCTGTGAGCTCAGATTATTGAAGTAGACTCAATCTGAACTCTTAGTTCTGAGGCTCATTGGCTGTGCAAACTATTGCATTATAGCCTCTCTAAGTTTCTAGCCTTGATATCTATTAATCTTGGGGCTGTGCAAGCTTTTGCATTATAGCCTCTCTAAGTTTCTAGCCTTGATATCTATTAATCTTGGGTAGCCGACTTCCAATAGTCGAGCAGTTGGCCGACAAGTACAAACACTCGTTTGGCCTCAGGTAGACTCGACCCCGATCATACCGGAGCTTCTACCGAGAACTGAAGCTCAACCGCAACGTCGATCGTATCGTCTAAGGGAAGAAAACTCGGCATGAGCACCAAGGGAGGTGTCCTACCACTATTGAAGAACCCACATTAAACAAGGAGAGCCTTCTCTCCGCTTCTGTTGTAAATCCTGGATTTCATTGATTTGTAACAAACACACAGACAATACAAATCTCGCATCGAGACCTAAATTTTACACCCTACAGAAGATGGTGACCACAGTGGGAGCAACCATTTCTTCAACTGAAATGGTGGTGGAGTAGTACGATGACGTTGCAGAATGGACAACTGTCTAGTCCCTCATGATCGAGTTCGACCAAGCCAAGTATGAAAAATACTTATCTTCTTCCTCCTCTAGTGTAAGGCTTCTCGCTAATACCACAGAGTCCTACATGTGGCCCAACCACAAGTGGTCGAGGCAACCATGCCCAAGAGCCCTGCAAGAGCTCCAACAGGGGGTTCTGCCCCCTCCAAGCCACGAAGACCCAGTCGCGACCAACCAGCACAAGCCAGCCGACAGTCGATCGAACAGAGACCAGCTGGCTTGCTTGATGGGTCCCCAAGCAGCCTGCGTAATCCCCCATGCAAGAAGAGACCTCGGTGCGTGTCGATGACCTCGCCTTTGCCGTCGACATAAGTCGTCCCCTCTCCATAAGAGCCAACGGCGTCGACGACAAGCTCTCGCCCGCCAGGAAGCCCAAGCCATCACTTCCTATGATGGCCTGAATTACTATTTAGTCTTGAGAAGTGCCAAGCAGGGACGACAAATTCCTAGTTTTGGCAGATGACGTCGGTCAGGCGAGCCCACCAGCTTAGGCGGGCTCCCCTCTGTCGACCGAGTCTCCAAAGCTGGTAGATTCGATGTCTCAGGCCAGCCTAACATTTCAGGTGAGCTCCACTCTAGCAGCAGACTCTCCTATCTGGGCGGAGTCAGTGATTCATGCGAGCCCTCCAAATCAGGTAGGATTCGCTCCTCGAAATGGCATTCCAGATCGGGGGAGCCCGGTATTTTAGGTGGGCCCACTCCCATTTTAGGCCGACTCCATCCTTCAAGGTTCACGGCCGAGTCAAGCAAGCCGCCTAAGTCGAGCGGGTTCCAAGACTCAGTTAGACAACATCCTCAAGCAGACGAACCCCACCCGACTGACCAGTCGGCCAGACCTCGCCAGCAGCCACCCGAAGGTCGCCAACACCCTAGACCTTGCTAGCAGTCGGCTGAAGGTCGCCAGGATCCCCGAGCTCACTAGCAGTCTGTTAGAGCTTGCTAACATTCTAGACCCCGCCTGTCTCGATGAGGTTGGCTGGAGTCGACACTTAGGAGACCCCCCAAGTGTTCTCATGTCGGCTAGCCCCCACTAAGCGACTGCACATTTGGTCCTTCCAATGTTGGGGGTTGCCACCACGAACCTGTAGGAGATCTCAGGGATCATCTAACCTGCAGGCGCACTATTCACGAGGCCAATCCTTAGTGCCATTGCGAGAGGCTCATCTAAACGGTACTTGCTGACTGCCAGTGCACTGAGCCACCGAGACCATCAGTGTTCGAGAGGCTTTCTCAATAGTCTCCTAAACCAAGAACTCCTTGCCGGAGACGCAATCATCAGAAGAAGCAAGTTGTTAACGACTTAGAGCTCCTGGCAGCCACAGTTAATGTCATGCCCCGCTTCTTAAAATACCCAGGAATCGGAACGTGAACAAGCCCGTGACGTATTAGATCAAGGAGAATAAGTAAAAATAAATATTTCTCCTCAACCTAATACGCTAAGCGTCAAGAAATAAATACAAAGGCACAGGTCCCCGATCACAGTAGCGAGAATATAATGAACAACACAGAATAAAATAATACATATCATAAATGAATATCATCTAAGACATAATATTCAGGTCAACATGCCCTTATACAAAACTATCTGAATGAAAAACTGGAGAATATAAAATACAATGATCAAGCGGAAAAGGAAATGCTACAAAAGTAAACAAGGAACATCGAACAACTAAATGAAATAACTAAGCTTCAGCTTCTGGGTCATCTGGCTCCGACATATCTCCAAGATGGATATGTATGTCATCTAAATCTGACGTACACCAGAGAAAACAGGTGTACGTCAGCGTGCATGGCACATGGCAAGATCCCACAAAATGAATGGAACGATCGAAAACTCAAGCGGAAAACGATACAAATACAGAAATGACAAAAGGGCGTGTAACTGGAGATCCAACAAAATCAATCAAGTAACAAGTCGATCATGCAGCTAGTCATTAGAATAATCATCCAAGTAACAAGGTCATACGATTAGATGGAATTAATACTTAAAAATCTACAACGAGAGACGTAGTACGTCGAGCGAAATAATTCAAACAAGGAAATCCTCATGTATATACCTGATGTCTCAAATTATAAATAATTAAATATTAATCTCGATCTATGTATGAAAAGAAAAACAACTGGCCTACATCTCATAAAAAACCATAATCATCCAAGTAATATGGTTATACAACTAGCCATCCTATCACAACTCACAGGTTCATATCTCACAACTCGTACTCATCCAAGTAACAATGTTAGGTAACTGGTCTGTGTCTCATAACAACTCGTAATCATCTAAGTATCGATGTCATGTAACTAGCCATTCTATAACAGGACACTGGTACATATCTCACACAGAGTCAATGTTCCTGTCATCGGATATTGACTGTTCACAAATCCCTTACGTACATCCAATACGCTGCTACACTGGATCGGTCAGAGGGCTACACACAATCTGATTCCGGCATGGTTCAAACTCAAGCAAGAATCAGGTGAATATTAAACTCACGGACCAAAGTGACTACACTGGCTTCACTTTGACCCAACAAACTAACCCCAAGCTACACTGAATCATGGGGCGAGCCTGGAAGATACATTAACAGCTATATCCGATCACATCAACATGGACTTCCCTATCCCAACTCTTCTTGTTTTTCTAAATTAACAGTCGTATTCCACACTGAAACTCTGGTTCACCACCTAAACTCAGTCAACACACCCACACATGTCACTAGGTCTATTCATGATGCACGAGGTCACTAAGTCATGAACTACTAGGGGTTCTCAAAGACAACATGAAACAATAAATACAACCAATCATGTGCAACGATATCATGGCATATAACATAATTAAAATGAGAATCACAAATCATGAGATTTTCAAAAAATAATCTTTAAAATAATAAATTTATTTACTTCAAAATAATTTCTTTATCCAAAAATTTCTTTATTTCTTGTTATAATTATCCAAAAATAATTCCATCTTCCAAAATAACTCCTTTTAAATAATTCTAAAATATTCTTTCAATATTCTTTTAAATATTCCCTCTTATAAAATAATTTCTTTTCTAATTATAATTAATCTAAAATAATTCCTTTTACAAAATAAATTCCTTTAATTTATTCATAATTATTCTAAAACGATTCTTTTCCAAGATAATTCCTTTTAAATTATTATAATTATCTAAAATGATTCTGTTCTCAAAATAAATTCTTTTTAAATTAGCATAATCATCTAAAAATAATTCTGATACCGAAATAAATTCTTTTTAAAATTATTTCTTAATAATTCAAAATAGTCCTTTTCCAAAATAACTCTTTTAACTTATTTAATTATTATAATGATTCAAAATAATCTTTAGAAATATTCTTTCTTTCAAAAACATCTCGTAATTAATTATAATCTAATTGTCAAAGTATCCTTTCATCACATACGGCTCAAAATACATATCATACCCCTCTTCACGAATATCACTATAGCAGTGATCAATATCGTATAGAATTGTTCGTCAACAATCCCACACAGATTATAACATATCGCAATCTATTCTATACAATCAATTAATAACGAATATAAAAAATGAAAATACAAGTCAAGGGAAGCGGGATCTTACCTCGGGGTTTTGTCGAACGATTCGATGTCGACGACGCGGAGAGGAGCACGACTGCGACAGTTGAGGAGGCTTCGGGTGGAGGAGGGTAAATATACAAAATCATAAATAGGCTCTGTAAGAAACACAATTAAAATCAAAGCATAAAAATAGAAGATATCAAAGTAACAGATAAACAAGAATTCAAATAACCATATTGATGTGTATAGCCAAATATAATCCATCATGCTATAATAAGCGTTAAAATTATGAAAACCATAAGTATATAAAAGTTTGAATACTCATAGTTTAATAATGCTAACAAGATAACTGATGATGCGACAATTAGTCACAAATATTATATGACAAAACTAGACATAATACCAAATAAGTATACAAAATAAAACATATTATATACAAACATAATAAGAATGACTTAATTATATATGTATATGACAAATAATATATAATCAAAAATATTAGTAATATTCATATGTAAATATTAAATAGATAAACAATATACAACAAATAATAATCATTACTGTATAAAATCAATTCAGATGTAGCAGTATATGGCCCATAGTTAATTCAAAATCACATAATTTACAATCGGATAAATATTACATAAACAATGATGTATAATACATAAAAACATAAATTATAAAATAGATCATTAAACAAATGAAAATATAAGAAGGGCATTTATTCGTATAATAAAAACAAAAAATAAGATTAAACATATCATGAAAAATGAAATGTGCAACATTAAACATGAAAAAAAAAACAGAACATGATTAGACAAGGTTGATACTAGAAATTATTTAAAGGCTCTATAAGTCAATAAAACAGAACACGCCAAAAAATAATATACGTGAATACATCTTATAATAATAAAAATAGTAAGTCTAAAGAATGAAAAAGCTAAAACATAACATAAAATAAAGGAAAATAATGAATAGAGAATGGACAATAACCAATGGACACAATACAAGATACCATAAAAATCTTTTAAAAATAGCATAAAAATGAAAAACAACATTTACACAATGTAAATTGACACAACAAAATTAATTCATTATCGAAAATGAAGCAGCAACAATCAACAAATAGCAGATGTAATACAAACAACTGATGCGGAAAAACACCATACATAACCACAACACTTATTTTAGAATCACATATTAAAAAATAATTAATTAATGATACGCAAGATAATGTCAACAAAACATATACAATTGTAACCAAACCCACCCAACAACATGGAATTAATTATTTAAATATGCAAAATAGCAAAATTACATCTGTTCTTAGAAATATCAAAATTATGTGAACATACTAAAAAACAACCTAAACAAGGCAAAAACCTGACTAGACCTAAGGCAAATATCAATATGAAAATATGTATGAGTTGAATAAGATAAAGGAATAAAAAAAACGGATGTAATACATACGTAGAATATTAAAATCATGAATTTATTAATGTATATTACAAAATACCAAGCAATATACACAATTCAGATATATAACGGTTAATGATTAGATGGTAAACAAAAGCGCAATTACATAATATAGATATACAAAAATATAATTAAAAAGATAAGAAATAATTTGAAATAAGATTATTATTATGTGAGTATATGGTAATCTAGTAAGCAATGTGAAACACATAATGAACCTAATTGAACAAGAAAATATACAAGAATATATTTCAAGACATTGTGATATATATTTAAAAAACATGCAAATAAACGGTGATGCATAAAACAGTTATTGACCAGCACGGAGGAAAAAGGAGTATAGCGAAGAGCAGTGTTTTAGTCGTGCAACGATTGAGGACACAGAAACAATGGGATGCTCCGTGAGTTAAAAAGTGATAAGATTGGATAAGACATTAATATTTGTAAGATTACTAAGATAAGGCTAAGTATAGTTTTACAAGAAGAATATGATACTGTCTCTGTTCTAAATATCCATATATACTCACTTGGTGGGAACTCGCAGACCTTTGTACTCGCGGGACCATGACCTTCGATGGCCACCAGCAAAAACCTGTCCGCGTGAGGAGAGGCGAGCGGTGTTTGGAGCTTGGGACGGAGGTCAGCATTGTGAAGGTGGAGGTGATGGTGGTCGGTGATGATGATGGAGAGAGGGAGAGAGAGATATTGAGATGAAGAGAGATAGAGAGAGGATGAGAGAGATAAAGAGAGAGAGAGAGAGCTGAGAGAAAATGAGAGAGAGAGAGAGGAGAGAGAGAGAGAGAGAGAGAGAGAGAGAGAGAGAGAGAGAGAGAGAGAGAGGACAGAGAGCTCCTTGATCCTCGCCTAAGTAGTTAGTTGCAAAGTTCATCTCGATTCCGTCCTCAGATATAGCGTGCTCGTGCGAGAACTTTCCCGCGTTATTTCTGCAGTGTTCCATTTTCTTCTCAAACTTTTTTCCCCATTTTTTTTCTAAATTAGAGAGATAAATAGAGAGAGAGAGAGAGAGAGAGAGAGAGAGAGAGATGGTTTACAGGTGAGAGAGGAAAAGACAGGGAAAGTCAGATAACAGATTGATTGTCGTGCTGATCAACTGATAGCTATAAATAGAGGTAGGGATAATGGTGCAGGCTAAAAACAAATACAAGATAATTAATAATACAAACAATAATAATAACAATAATTATAAATAACAATAATAATAATGCATAACAATAAAGTTTTTGACTACAACAATTTAATTTATAATTAGCAAAATCATCAATATAAGGTCTGGTTTTTCAAACATAGAATATTCTAGAAAATTAGGAAAAATATAAATACTCTTTTAAAATAAATTTTAATATTAAATAACAGAAAAATATTTAAACTAGTATTTGTAATTCACGGCCATTACATCCTACCCCCCTTAAAACAAATTCTATCCTCTGAATTCAAAATACGAGATGCACCAAGAACCCAAGGACAAGCAGAGGAGAATGTAAAACAATAATGACACAAGATAAAATATAAGATGTGATAACTGAGATTCAGCACATAAGTAACAAAGGTTGCCAAATACAATAATACTACACACAAAATTTACCACAACAAAACAAAATAATTGCTAATCATTGAACTAATTCAACAAAAGATTAATAAATATACTCAATCATTAATCATATATAGTGTATAATAAGATGTAATCTTATCACCGACAAATCACGCAAAGTGCAATTTGCATACATCATAATAAAACATCGCATGATTAATCAAAAGTATAACATGAAATCAAAATCAATGTACAGATAATTGAAAATGAATGTATGAATACCAATACACAGAATCAGAAAATATACTTGATCAATCATTTCCAAAAGATATCATCGAGGCAGGTAATGAGTATAAATAATAAGAATGAGGTAGTATAACACAAAGAGAGTAAACATATATGTGAAAGAGATGACACAGGCATGAAGAAGTATATATATTGTAAGTAAAATAGTTGATACATATCAAATTATAAAATAATATAACATATAGGCATAGACAAAAATATAAGTATTAGTGAACATAGTTCAATAGCAAAGAAGTCAACAACAATTACACAATTATGGAAAAATATAATATCAACACGATATTATTGATATAGTATCATAAGACAAAACACTAGTGTTTAAAACATAATCATCAACAGAGAATTGATAAAATATAACAAATATATAGCATACAATATATGATACGACATATAAACACATAAGTCAAATAATTGTCAATCACTATAACAAATATATAGCATACAATATATGATACGACATATAAACACATAAGTCAAATAATTGTCAATCACTAGAATATATGGTAAAGCGTATCAACTTGATACGACATATAAACACATAAGTCAAATAATTGTCAATCACTAGAATATATGGTAAAGCGTATCAACTCAACAATATAAATAACAAAGAAGTAAAAGATAAAAATATCAACAAAACATAAATAATCATTCGTAAGCAGATGATAAACATGATAAATCACAAAAACATAAATATACAATGTAAATAGCAGATGAATCATATACAAGCAAAATTAAAAGAAACAATTGAAGATTAGGTAAGCAAAATAAATAGCAAGGAATCAAACGTATATATAGTTTAGATAAACATAATGTATAACATAAGAGACATGAAAATAAAAATAAACATATCAAATCACAATAGAAATATTATACAATCAGTTAGTATAATAGATATTCAGTATACAAAATATAATTACAAACAAAACACATGAATACAATTAACAAATCATATTCAACCAAATAAGACAAATAAGACAAACTTCCAAAAATAAAAATTTACAATTATGTTAAAAGTTCAAATATAGTATTACAGCAACATATAGCAACATATGGTTAAAATAGTCAAAAATATAAACGCACGTAAAAAAGCATAGATATAAAAAAAATAGCCAACAGTAAAGATAGAAACACATCAATATATATAGACAAACAAGCAGAGGCAATCATAATAATAATCAATAGCAGGATGAAACGATACACAATAATTATTAGCATACAACAGTTATATATCACAGAGTAAATAATACAAAATCATAAATAGGTCTGAAGAAACACAATTAAAATCAAAGCATAAAAATAAAAGATATCAAAGTAAAAGATAAACAAGATTCAATAACATATGATGTGTATAGCAAATATAATCATCATGTATAATAAGCGTTAAAATGAAAACATAAGTATATAAAAGTTTGAATACTCATAGTTTAATAATGCTAACAAGATAACTATGATGGACATAGTCACAAAATATTATATGACAAAATAGACATAATAACAAATAAGTAATACAAAATAAACATATTATATACAACATAATAAGAATGACTTAATTATATATGTATATGACAAATAATATAATAATCAAAATATTAGTAATATTCATATGGTAAATATTAAATATAAACAATATACAACAATAATAATCATTACTGTATAAAATCAATTCAGATGTAGCAGTATATGGCATAGTAATCAAAATCACATAATTACAATCGGCATAAATATACATAAACAATGATGTATAATACATAAAACATAAATTATAAAATAGATATATAAACAATGAAAATATAAGAAGGGCATATATTCGTATAATAAAAACAATAATAAATTTTAGATAAACATATCATGAATGATTAATGAACATGTGAACATAAACACTGATAATAAATAAAACAGAACATGATTAGACAAGGTTGATACTAGAAATTATTAAGGTCTATAAGTCAATAAAAAGTATACATCGCAAATATAATAATATACGTGAATACACTTATAATAATAAAAATAGTAAGTCTAAAAGAATGAAAAAGTAAAACATAACAAAAATAAAGGAAAATAATGAATAGAGAATGGACAATAACCAATGACACAATACAAGAACATAAAAATCTAAAAATAGCATAAAAATTGAAAAACAACATACACAATGTAAATTGACACAATGACAAAATAATTCATATCGAAAATGAAGCAACAATCAACAAATATGCAGATGTAATACAAACAACTGATGGGAAAACACCATACATAACCACAACACTATTTAGAATCATCTTTTATATTAGTAAAAATAATAATTAATGATACGAGATAATGTAACAAAACATATACAATTAGTAACTCAAACTCCAACCCTAACAACATGAATAATTATTTAAATATCAAAATAGAAAATACATTGTTCTTAGAAATATCAAAATTAATGTGAACATACTAAAACAACCTAAACAAGGCAAAACTGACTAGTAAGAAAATCATATATTGAAAATA
The DNA here is from genome assembly GCF_001876935.1 of Asparagus officinalis. Classification (NCBI taxonomy): domain Eukaryota; kingdom Viridiplantae; phylum Streptophyta; class Magnoliopsida; order Asparagales; family Asparagaceae; genus Asparagus; species Asparagus officinalis. The sequence goes on along the minus strand of NC_033801.1, from coordinate 99,281,141 downwards.
TTATGAGTTGAATAAATAAAGAATAAGGATGTAATACATACGTAGAATATTAAAATCATGAATTTATTAATGTATATTACTAAAAATACAAGCAATATACAACAATCTAGAATATAAGTAAATGATAGATGGTATAACATAAAGCGCACATATACATAATATAGATATACAAAAATATAATTAAAAATAAGAAATAATTTGAATATCAGATATATTATGTGATGTATATGTGAATCTAGAGCAATGTGAAACACATAATGAACCTAATTTGAACAATTGAAAATATACAAGTAATATATTTCATTAGACTATGTTATATATATTTTTGATGAAAACATGCAATATAAACTGTGTGTGATGCATAAAACAGTGTATTGACCAGCACGAGGAAAAAGGAGTTATAGGAAGAGAGTGTTTAGTCGTGAAGCGATGAGACAAGAAACAATGGGATGCTCCGGAGTTAAAAAGTGATAAGATTGGATAAGACATAATTTGTCAAGATACTAAGATAAGGGCTAAGTATAGTTTTACAGATGAAATATGATATGTGTCTAAATTATCCATTATATACTCACTGGTGGGAACTCGAGACCGTGACTCGGGACCATGACCTTCATGGGCCACCAGAAAAACCTGTCGCGCCCCGCTTCCCAAAATACCAAGGAATCAGACGTGAACAAGCCCGTGACGTATTAGATCAAGGAGAATAAATAAAAATAAACATTTCTCCTCAACCTAATACGCTAAGCGTCAAGAAATAAATGCAAAGGCATAGGTCCCTAATCACAGTAGCAAGAATATAATGAACAACACAGAATAAAATAATACATATCACAAATGAATATAATCCAAGACATAATATTCGGGTCAACATGCCCTTATACAAAACTATCTGAATTAAATACCGAAGAATATAAAATACAATGATCAAGCGAAAAAGAAAATGCTACAAAAGTAAACAAAGAACATCGAATAACTAAATGAAATAACTAAGCTTCAGCTTCTGGGTCATCTGGCTCTGGCATATCTCCAAGCTGGACATGTCTGTCATCTAAATCTGACGTACACTAGAGAAAACATGTGTACGTCAGTGTGCATGGCACACGGCAAGATCCGACAAAACGAATAGAACGATCAAAAACTCAAGCGGAAAACGATACAAATACAGAAATGAAAAAAGGATGTGTAACTAGAGATCCAACAAAATCAATCAAGTAACAAGTCGATCATGCAACTAATCATCAGAATAATCATCCAAGTAAATAAGGTCATACGACTAGATGGAATTAATACTTAAAAATCTACAACGAGAGACGTAGTACGTCGAACGAAATAATCCAAACAAGAAAACCCTCATGTATATACCTGATGTCTCAAATTGTAGATAATTAAATATTAATTTCGATCTATGTATGAAAAGAAAAACAACTGGCCTACATCTCATAAGAAACCATAATCATCCAAGTAACTTGGTCATACAACTAGCCATCCTATCACAACTCACTGGTCCATATCTCACAACTCATACTAATCCAAGTAACGATGTTAGGTAACTGGCCTGTGTCTCATAATAACTCGCAATCATCCAAGTATCGATGTCATGTAACTAGCTATTCTATAACAGGACACTGGTACATATCTCACACAGATTCAACGCTCCTGTCATCGGATATTGACTGTTCACAAATCCCATTCATGCACCCAATACGCAGCTACACTGGATCGGTCAGAGGGCTACACGCAATCAGATTCCGGCCTGGTTCAAAATCAAGCAAGAATCAGGTGAATATTAAACTCACGGACCAAAGTGACTACACTGGCTTCACTTTGACCCAACAAACTAACCCCAAGCTACACTAGATCATGGGGAGAGCCTGGAAGATACATCAACAGCTATATCCGATCACATGAACATGGACTTCCTCATCCCAACTCTTCTTGTTTTTCTAAATCGACAGTCGTATTCCACACTGAAACTCTGGTTCACCACCTAAACTCAGTCAACACACCCACACATATCACTAGGCCTGTTCATGACGCACGAGGCCACTAAGTCATGAACTACTCAGGGTTCTCAAACACAACAGGAAAAATAAATACAACCAATCATGTACAACGATATCATGGCATATCACATAATTAAAATGAGAATCACAAATCACGAGATTTTAAAAAATAATCTTTAAATTAATAAATTTATTTACTTCAAAATAATTTCTTTATCCAAAAATTTCTTTATTTCTTGTTATAATTATCCAAAAATAATTTCATCTTCCAAAGTAACTCCTTTTAAATAATTCTAAAACATTCTTTCAATATTCTTTTTTAATATTCCCTCTTATAAAAAAAATTCTTTTCTAATTATAATTAATCTAAAATAATTCCATTTCCAAAATAAATTCATTTAATTTATTCATAATTATTATAAAACAATTCTTTTTAGATAAATCCTTTTAAATTATTATAATTATCTAAAATGATTCCTTTCTCAAAATAAATTCTTTTTAAATTAGCATAATCATCTAAAAAAAATTCTGATACCGAAATAAATTCTTTTTAAAATTATTTCTAATAATTCAAATAGTCCTTTTCCAAAATAACTCTTTTAACTTATTTAATTATTATAATGATTCAAAATAATCTTTAGAAATATTCTTTCTTTTAAAAACATCTCATAATTAATTATAATCTAATTGTCAAAGTATCCTTTCATCACATATGGCTCAAAATACATATCATACCCCACTTCACGAATATCACTACAACAGTGATCAATATCGTATAGTATCGTTTGTCAACAATCCCACGCAGATTATAACATATCGCAGTCTATTCTATGCAATCAATTAATAACAGATATAAAAAATAAAAATACAAGTCAAGGGAAGCGGTATCTTGCCTCGGAGTTTTGTCGAATGATTCGACGTCGACGACGCGGAGAGGAGCACAACTGTAGCGGTTGAGGAGGTGTCGGGTGGAGGAGGACGATGAGGGCGGAGAGGCTGTCGGGTGGTGGATCTGGGTAGCTGTCGG
>NC_033801.1:99277754-99278083 GCF_001876935.1 Asparagus officinalis | reverse complement strand
TGTGTATGTTTTGGCTATTTTACTGTGTATATAATTATCCCATAATTATTTGATTTTAGATGTAAGTAAATATATTTTATTTATTAATTATTCTTGTTTAATTATACAATATATGTATATTTCAGCTATTTCGTATCAACTATTGTATTAGCACAACATGTACGTTTTTAATTGTAGATAATTATCCCGTAATTATTTTGATTTTTAAATATTAGTAGTTATTTCTTTTTAATTATTTTTATTTTAAAATAATTAAACCTAAACCCTAATTATATATATATGTACATCTTTTTTCTCTCTCTCCTTCTCTTCTTCCCCAAAACACCACC
>NC_033801.1:99246645-99277729 GCF_001876935.1 Asparagus officinalis | reverse complement strand
GATTCGGCTTTTGAAGGCAGCGACGACGTTGGTTTGGTGCTGCGGAGGTGGTCTGTACGCGCTTTGAGGCCGAGCTGGTTGATTGGAGCGAAGGCCGTAGCGAGGGGCGGAGCTCAGCGGAAGGCTCGGCTCAGCGTGCTGATTGAGGGTGTGAGGATGAGGCGAGCGATGTCGTTTTGGAGCTTTGGGACGGAGCTGTCAGCATTGTAAGGTTCGGAGCGTGATGGTGTCGGCTGATGATGATGGAGAGAGGGAGAGAGAGATATTGCAGATGAAAGAGAGTATAGAGAAGAGATGAGAGAGATAAAGAGAGCAGAGAGATCAGCCTTGAGAGAAAATGAGAGAGAGAGAGAGTGAGAGAGAGAGAGAGCAGGGAGAGAGATTGGAGAGAGAGAGAGATACTTGAACGAGTAGATGAGACCGGAGAGAGAGGAGAAGCAGAGTAAAGAGAGACTGCTCTGGAGATGCAGAGTGAGGAGACAGGAGAGAAAAGAGAAGAAGTACGAGAGGAGAGGGCGGAGTGTTAGCGGAATGAGGGTTGGGTGGGGCACCGTTGAATGAGGGTGTGCGGTGAAATTGGAGGAGTGATTTAGGGAGTGGAGTAGGACGAGAAGCAGAAAATAAGAGAGAGAGAGAAGAAGAGCAGAGAAGAGAGAGAGAGAGAGAGAGATCGACTGTAGAGATCAATCGGAGATGAGCAGAGAGAGAGCATGTGTTTACAGGTCGAGAGCAGGAAAAGACAGCGGAAAGTCAGATAAACAGATTGATTGTCTGTGCTGATCAATTTTTTTTTTAACTGATAGCTATAAATAGAGGTAGGGTAATGGTGCAGGCTAAAAACAAATACAAGTATAATTTAATAATACAAACAATAATAATACAATAATTATAAATAACCAATAATAATAATTGCATAACAATAAGTTTTTGACTACAACAATTTAATTAATTTATAATTAGCAAAACATCAATATAAGGTTTGGTTTTTCAAACATAGAATATTCTAGAAAATTACGGAAAATATAATACTCTTTTAAAAATTAAATTTTATTATTAAATTTAACAGAAAAAATATTTAAACTAGTATTTGTAATTCACGGCCATTACACCTCCTACCCCCACTTAAACAAATTCTTTATCCTCTGGGAATTCAAATACTCGAGATGCCCACCAAGAACCCAAGGACAAGCAGAGGAGAATGTAAAACAATAATGCACACAAGCCATAAATATAAGCATGTGATAAACTGAGATTTCAGCACATAAGTAACAAAGGTTGCAAATACAATATACTACACAGCAAAATTTACCACAACAAAACAATAAATAATTGCCTAATCATTGAACTATATTCAACAAAAGATTAATAAATATATCTCAATCATTAATCATATATAGGTGTATAATAAGATGCTAATCTTATCACCGACAAATCACGCAAAGTGCAATTTTGCATAATCATAATAAAACATCGCATTGATTAATCAAAGTATAACATGAAATCAAAATCAATGTACAGATAATTGAAAATAGAATGTTATGATACCAATACACAGACATCAGAAAATATACTTGCTCAATTTCATTTCCAAAAGATATCATCGAGGCAGGTAATGAGTATAAATAATAAGAATAGAGTCAGTATAACACAAATGAGACGTAAAACATATATGCTGAAAGAGATGCACACAGGCATGAAGACAGTATATATATTGTAAGTTAAAATAGTTTGATACATAATCAAATATAAAATAATATCAACACTATTAGGCATAGACAAAAATATTATAGCTATTAGTGAACATACGTTCTAATAGCAAAGAAGCTCAACACACAATTAACACAATTATGGAAAAATATAATATCAACACGATTTTATTTGATATAGTATCATAAGACAAAACACTAGTGTTTAAAACATAATCAATCAACAGAGAATTGATAACAATATCAAACAAATATATATGCAATACAAATATATGCATACGACATATAAAACCATAAGTCACAATAATTGTTCAATCACTAGATATTATGGTTAAAAGCTGTATCAACTCAACATGATAAATAACAAAGAAGTAAAAGCATAAAAATTATCAAACAAAAACCATAAATAATCATTCGTTAAGCAGATGGATCAAAATGATAAATCACAAAACCATATAAATATACAAGTGTAAATATGCAGATGAATCTATACAAGCGAAAATTAATAAGAAGACAATTGGAAGATTTAGGGTAAGCAATATATAACATAGCAAGCGAATTTCAAAGATATTTATAGTTATAGATAAACAAATGCCTCATAACATAAGAGACATGAAAATAAAAATAAACAATCAAATCACAATAGAAATATTTATACAATCAGTTTAGTATAATAGATATTCAGCTATACACAAATATAATAAAACCAAACACATGAATACAATTAACAAATCATATTCAACCAAAAAAGACAAATAAGACAAATTTCCAAAAATAAAATTTACAATTAGGTGTTAAAAGTTCAAATATAGTATTACAGCAAACATATAGCAACATCTTGGTTAAAATAGTCAAAAATATAAACGCGACGTAAAAAAAGCATAGATATAAAAAAAATAAGCCAACAGGTAAAGATTAGAAACACATCAATATATATAGACAAACAAGCAGAGGCAATCATAATTAATAATCCAATAGCAGGATGAAACGATACACAAATAATTATTTAGCAATACAACATTTTATATATCACAGAGTAAATATACAAAATCATAAATAGGCTCTGTAAGAAACACAATTAAAATCAAAGCATAAAAATAGAAGATATCAAAGTAACAGATAAACAAGAATTCAAATAACCATATTGATGTGTATAGCCAAATATAATCCATCATGCTATAATAAGCGTTAAAATTATGAAAACCATAAGTATATAAAAGTTTGAATACTCATAGTTTAATAATGCTAACAAGATAACTGATGATGCGACAATTAGTCACAAATATTATATGACAAAACTAGACATAATACCAAATAAGTATACAAAATAAAACATATTATATACAAACATAATAAGAATGACTTAATTATATATGTATATGACAAATAATATATAATCAAAAATATTAGTAATATTCATATGTAAATATTAAATAGATAAACAATATACAACAAATAATAATCATTACTGTATAAAATCAATTCAGATGTAGCAGTATATGGCCCATAGTTAATTCAAAATCACATAATTTACAATCGGATAAATATTACATAAACAATGATGTATAATACATAAAAACATAAATTATAAAATAGATCATTAAACAAATGAAAATATAAGAAGGGCATTTATTCGTATAATAAAAACAAAAAATAAGATTAAACATATCATGAAAAATGAAATGTGCAACATTAAACATGAAAAAAAAAACAGAACATGATTAGACAAGGTTGATACTAGAAATTATTTAAAGGCTCTATAAGTCAATAAAACAGAACACGCCAAAAAATAATATACGTGAATACATCTTATAATAATAAAAATAGTAAGTCTAAAGAATGAAAAAGCTAAAACATAACATAAAATAAAGGAAAATAATGAATAGAGAATGGACAATAACCAATGGACACAATACAAGATACCATAAAAATCTTTTAAAAATAGCATAAAAATGAAAAACAACATTTACACAATGTAAATTGACACAACAAAATTAATTCATTATCGAAAATGAAGCAGCAACAATCAACAAATAGCAGATGTAATACAAACAACTGATGCGGAAAAACACCATACATAACCACAACACTTATTTTAGAATCACATATTAAAAAATAATTAATTAATGATACGCAAGATAATGTCAACAAAACATATACAATTGTAACCAAACCCACCCAACAACATGGAATTAATTATTTAAATATGCAAAATAGCAAAATTACATCTGTTCTTAGAAATATCAAAATTATGTGAACATACTAAAAAACAACCTAAACAAGGCAAAAACCTGACTAGACCTAAGGCAAATATCAATATGAAAATATGTATGAGTTGAATAAGATAAAGGAATAAAAAAAACGGATGTAATACATACGTAGAATATTAAAATCATGAATTTATTAATGTATATTACAAAATACCAAGCAATATACACAATTCAGATATATAACGGTTAATGATTAGATGGTAAACAAAAGCGCAATTACATAATATAGATATACAAAAATATAATTAAAAAGATAAGAAATAATTTGAAATAAGATTATTATTATGTGAGTATATGGTAATCTAGTAAGCAATGTGAAACACATAATGAACCTAATTGAACAAGAAAATATACAAGAATATATTTCAAGACATTGTGATATATATTTAAAAAACATGCAAATAAACGGTGATGCATAAAACAGTTATTGACCAGCACGGAGGAAAAAGGAGTATAGCGAAGAGCAGTGTTTTAGTCGTGCAACGATTGAGGACACAGAAACAATGGGATGCTCCGTGAGTTAAAAAGTGATAAGATTGGATAAGACATTAATATTTGTAAGATTACTAAGATAAGGCTAAGTATAGTTTTACAAGAAGAATATGATACTGTCTCTGTTCTAAATATCCATATATACTCACTTGGTGGGAACTCGCAGACCTTTGTACTCGCGGGACCATGACCTTCGATGGCCACCAGCAAAAACCTGTCCGCGCCCCGGCTTCCCAAATACCAAGGAATGCAGACCGCTGCAGAACAAAGCCGCGTGACGTATTAATCAAGCGAGAATAAATAAAATAAACATTTCTCCTCAACCTAATTACGCTAAGCCTCGTCAAAGAAATAAATGCCAACAGGCTAGGGTCCTAATCACAGTAGCAAGAATATAATGAACAACACAGAATAAAATAATACATATCACAAATGAATATAATCCAAAGACATAATATTTCAGGAGTCAACATCCCTTAAACAAACTATCTGAATTAAACACCGAAGAATATAAAATACAATGATCAAGCGAAAAAGGAAAAATGCCTTACCAAAAGTAAACAAAAGAACATCGAATAAACTAAATGAAAAATAACTAAGCTTCATTCTTCTGCGGTTCATCGCTCTGGCTTATCCAAGCTGACAGGTCTGTCAATCAAACTGACGTACACTAGAAAGAAAACATGTGGTTACGTCAGGTGACATGGCCACACCGGCAAGATCTCGACAAAACGAATAGCAACGGATCCCAAAAACTCAGCGAAAACGATTTACAAATACAGAAATGAAAAAATGTATGGTAACTTAGAGACAACAAAATCAATCAAGTAACAAGTCGATCATGCAACTAATCATCAGAATAATCCCAAGTAAATAAGGTCATTACGACTAGAGGAATTAATACTTAAAAAATCTACAACGCAGAGACGTAGTAGTCGAAACGAAATAATCCACAGAAAACCCTCATGTATATACCTGATGTCTCAAATTGTAGATAATTAAATATTAATTTCGATCTATGATGAAAAGAAAAACAAACTGGCCTTACAATTCTCATAAGAAACCATAATCATCATAGCTAAACTTGCGTCATACAACTAGCATCTTTATCACAAACTCACTGCGCTCCATATCTCACAACTTCATACTAATCCAAGTAACGATGTTTAGGCTAACTGGCGCTGCCAAATAACTCGCAATCAGTCCAAGTATCAGCAGTAACTAGCCTATTCTATAACAGGAACACTGGCTTACATATCTCACACAGAATTCAACGCTCCTGTTCATCGGATATGACTGTTCACAAATCCCATTCATGCACCCAATACGCCAGCTACACTGGGATCGCGTTCAGAGGCGCCTACACGCACTAATCAGATTTCCGGCCTGGCTTCAAAATCAGCAAGCAATCAGGTGAATATTAAAACTCACGAACCAAAGTGACTACACTGGCTTTCACTTTGACCCACAAAACTAACCCCAAGCTACACTAGTCATTGGGCAACGAGCCTGGGCAAGATACATCAACAGCTATATCCGATCCACATGAACATGGATCTTCCTTCATTCCCAACTCTTCTTTGTGTTTTCTAATATCGACAGTGCCGTATTCCACTACTTGAAAACTCTGGTCACCACCAAACTCAGTCAACACACCCAACACATGATCACTAGGCCTGTTCATGACGCAACGAGGGCATTAAGTCATGAACTACTCAGGTCGTTCTCAACACAACTAGGAAAATAAATACACACCAATATGTACAACGATATCATAGCGCCATATCACATAATTAAAATTGAGATATCACACAACAATCACTGAGGATTTTAAAAAAAAATCCTTTAAATTTAATAAATTTATTTTACTTCAAAATAATTTCTTTATCCAAAAATTTCTTTATTTCTTGTTATTAATTTAATCCAAAAATCAATTTCATCTTCCAAAAGTAACTCCTTTTAAATAATTCTTAAAACATTCTTTCAATATTCTTTTTTAATATTCCCTCTTATAAAAAAAAATTCTTTTCTAATTTATAATTAATCTAAAATAATTCCATTTTCCAAAATAAATTCATTTAATTTATTCATAATATTATAAAACAATTCTTTTTAGATAAAATCCTTTTAAATTATTATTAATTATCTAAAATGATTCCTTTCTCAAAATAATTCTTTTTAAAATTAGGGCATAATCCATCTAAAAAAAATTCTGATACCGAAATAAATTCTTTTTAAAATTATTTCTAATTAATTCAAATAGTCCTTTTCCAAAAATAACTCTTTAACATTTATTTAATTATTATAATGATTTCAAAATCATATCTTTAGAATATTCTTTCTTTAAAAACATCTCATAATTAATTCATAATCTAATTGTAAAAAGTATATCCTTTCTCACATATGGCCTCAAAATATCATATTCATACCCACTTTCACGAATATCACTACAACAGTGATCAATATCGATTATTAGTTATCGTTGTTCAACAATCCCACCAAGATTATAACATATCGCAGTAATCTATTTCTATGCAATCAATTAAATAACAGCATATAAAACAATAAAAATAAAGCAAGGGAAGCGGTATCTTGCCTCGGCAGTTTTGTCGAATGGATCTCGACTGTCGCACGACGCGGAGAGAGCACAACTTGTAGCGCGCTTGAGGACTGGCTGTCGGTGTGGAGGAGGCACGAATTGAGGGGGCGGAGAGGCTGTCGGCAATGTGGTGCGCATCTGTGGGGGGCTAGCTGTCGGCTGGCCGGGCGAAAGGCGTGACAGACGGCCGACGGCACTGGCTGTGTCGCAAGCCTGGGCTCAGGCGCGTGTCCAGGGCAGCCAGTAAGGCGAGATAACATGCGTACTAGGCGGTGGGGGAGGAGGATGAGGAGGTGGGGCGTGCCAGGCATTGAAAGCTCGTTGGCGCGTTGCCTGACGAGCCGATCAGGCGGGTCGGAGGCTGACGAACAGGAGGAGGGCGGTAGATCATAGGCCACGACGAGCGACGCGTTCAGGTCGGCATGTTGAGAGCGGGAGCGTGGTTGCGTGCGGACTATGGAGGCTGAGGCGGAGCAGTAGTGGCTCGCGAACGACGCTGAAGCATGAGGTGGTTTCAGGGGCAGCCCAAGGGAAGGACTTGCGGGGGTGATGTATGTTTTGGCTATTTTTACGACCTGTGTTATATAATTTATCCATAATTTATTTGAATTTTTAGATGTAAGTAAATAATATTTTATTTATTAATTATTCTTGTTTAATTATACAAATATATGCATATATTTCAGCTATTTTCGTCATCAACTATTGTATTTAGCACAACATGGCCTACGTTTTAATTTGTAGATAATTACTCCCGTAATTATTTGATTTTTTTTAAATATCATTAGTAAGTTATTTCTTTTTAATCTATTTTTATTTTAAAATAATTAAAACCTAACTAATTATATATATATGTACATCTTTTTCTCTCTTCTCCTTCTCTTCTTCCCCAAAACACCACCGCCCTCAAAATCATCTCCCCTTTCACGATCTCTCTCGACTCCCACAGCTCCCCCTCCTTCAACCACTCCATCCTCGTCATCAACACCAACTACTAACCCCTCCCTCAATCTGCCTCGCTGAGCCTCCGAACGCACCACACGCCGCCCGCCCCAAGCTCCGAGCCCCACCTCAGCCACCGTCTCTTCCCCTGCTCATCACCGCCGCTCAAACCTCCTCACCGTCTCACCACGCCCACGTGAGTTCGCTCGCCTCAGCCTCCACACCCCAAGCCCGCTATCCTCTCTGAACCGCCTCCTACCGCCTTCAACAACCGTCGAACTCGCTCCCCACAACCAGCATGCTTGGCCCTTTCCCACCCCCAAGACACCGTTGTTACCGCCTCTGAGCAGCCCAACCCAAACACCCCCCATACGCTCACGCTCACCTGCATCCGCCAGCATCTCACCCTCGTTGCTCGATGCTAAGTAGCCTCCACCAGAACCGCCGCCTGTAGCCACCCTAACCCGCAACTTTAGATCCGCGCTCATCTATCGCCAACCTCCTCTCCAATCTCCGTACGAAACCCAAGCCAGCCAACATTTCCTCTATCCCACGCGACGCCCCGACCCAGCCATTTATCCTCCGCTCAGCTCTCTCGAGCCCCTGTCTAAACTTCCAGCAGCCCCTTAACAGCGCAGCTGGTTCAGCCCAGACCAAGCCAACTGACCGCTTCGCCTCCCGTTCTCATCACCGTGCTCAACCCGCGGTCAGCCCCGTCGGCTGCTGTTTGTTCCACCCCATCACCAAACCCCGTCTCCCCCGCTGCCCATGCCAGATCTGACTTGCACGTCGACGTCGACTCGTTCGACGAAACCTCTAGGCAAGATCTCACTTCTCTTTGACTGGTCTTTACAATTTTTGTTATACTGTTAATTAAGTATATGCAAGATTCCGACTCTTGATTTAATTTCGTATTAATTATTATATTGTCGTAAATTAATTTTGAGTAAGATCCTCGCTTTGTTATTCTATTGCGTACAATTTTTTAGATCTGTTATTAATTTTTTGCATGGGTTTGATGAATAATATTGAATGGATAGTAATTATGTGATAATTAGTATTTTCAGGACAAATATAATAAATTAAAGAATTTATTTTGGGTAGCAGAATTATTTTAGATTAATTATAATATTTTTAGAATTTACATTGTGGAAGGAAATTATTTTAGAATGATAAATGGTTTTAAAGAAGTTATTTTGGAAAAAGATTATTTTTGTATTATGACCGTGTGATTGATAGTTGTAGAATACGACATTTCATGTACATTGACACTGACATGTTGACACTCTTATTTATACTCACTCATGTCATATATGCACACGTGATTCATCGCTAGCATATATAGTCATGTTCATCATATGATTTGCATAAAATTAGTTGTATTTATTTATTATTTCTTGTTTTGTTGAGAACCGGTAGTAGTTCATGTCCTTAGTTGCCTGGCGTGTCATGTACAAGACCTTGATACATGTGTATTGTTGACTTAGAAAATGTGAAGAGTTAGGATGGGAAAGTCCATGTTTATGTAATCGGATAAGACTGTTGATATATCTTCCAGGCTCGCACTAGTGGATTGGTGTCGCCACTGGGATTGGTTTGTTGAGTCACAATGGATCGGTGTCGCCACTAGGATTGGTTGATTGGGTCAAAGTAGATCAGTGTTACTACTTTGGTTCCTGAATTTATTTGATGGGATGCACGTAGTGAAGGAAATTCATGCTAATTACATGCAAATTACGCAACGGAAGACTATATGTATAATTATACTAAACATTTAGAGAGCATGAAATACAAAATAGGACCATCCTAATTAAATCTAACATGACCCTTATATTAAAGAGAGCACACAAGAGTTAGAAAGTCATACTTTTGAAGCATGATTCGATGGAAGATTGAATAACCCCTAGCTCTTGCTCCTTGTAGTAGTAAATCTCCTCTTTGTGGATCTCCAAGTCTTCAAGTGAGCTTGATAAAATCAGAGTCTTCTTGAGACACAAGGTAAGATATCCACCCCGGAGTACTTTAAAATCCTACTACTTCCTCTTGCTCAAAGATTGCTAGAGTTTAGTAAGAGGAGAGCTCACTTTTATTCTCTTATGGAAAAAACCACTTAGCCAATTTTTCATTAACCTTTCCATAAGAAAGAGAGCTCATATATATAGAGTGAAATATGTCATGACTCATCTCATGAGTCATGCCATATAAATGTAATGATTCCTTTCATAAGTCATGCAATGACTCATCTCATGAGTCATGCAAAGAGTCATGAAGAATCAAAAATATGTTCTAAAACCATGTTCCCAAACCATACCACCTTAATGACTCATCTCATGACTCATTAATCAAGGTATAATAAAGTGTGTATCTCATAAATGAAAATACCACATCAATACAGTATTTCATAAATACGGCATTTCGTAATTTTCCAATCATTGATTAATAAGTCAACATATGAACAAAAAATCAATGAGTTGATCAAAAGTCAACTGTTGACCAAAAAGTCAACTAGTTGATTAAAAGTTAATTTTATAGGAAAAATACTGAAATTCATTTTCTAAGCACATAGCATTCTGATTTTACCGATATGCATAACCGTTTATGTGTATCCGGTAAAATCATATATGCGTATCAATCATACGCATCACTCTATAAATTATGTTTCATAGGATTCAAGTACGCGCTTGGTGTGACTCTAGGGCCCAACTTAAGAACTCGGTAGTGGATGATATCCACAAGTACAACAGATATGCTAGCTACACATGAAGATTACCCGGGTATAAGTTATGATAAATATCTATAAGATGCTAACACAATTTTATCAGGACCACTCAATGATAATATTGTACAGTCCGGTCTCTTCGTCAAACCATGTCAAACTATCGAGCCTAGGGTATGGAAAACTGTCAAACCCTAATAGCTCGATTAGTGTTTGTTGATATTAAACTCATAACCTATAAGATCAAACTGACACTCAATTTATCTTATTTATCTCGGCCAAGGATTTCCTGGCTATAGTTATATCAAACAATCTTATGACATCAGCCCCCTATACTGGGAGAGGAGAATCACATCTTGGCATCTCAATATCTACTTATGTCTCGGGATGCACCCAACAAGAACCGTTATGCACAACTCCTTGAGAACTGTGGTTAGGTAAAAGTATAAGTACCTATACTGACATGTAAGATATTACACTCATGTCTCAGGTCAAGAGACTACTTATGTACTATATCACTTGAGAACTTCTATTTGACAGTTAAGTATAATTACCAACTAGATGTTCTCAGTGAGTCGTTCAGTCAATTCATTCACTAATGAGTCACCTGTATACTATATCATGATGTTTCACATTAATGATCCAAGAGATGGATCATCATCCTACCAAAATAGAAATAGAGTATACACTAGTCTTCCCAAAGTGATGATGTCCAATTTCAACACTTCATTAACTAGGAACATTTAATAATATATGTTAACGACAAATCAGATCTCTTCATTACGATTATATCTGAAATATCTGATAGTCTAGTATCATTCTAAGGACTATATCTGTAGTTAAAAAATACCAGATAAATACTGACCAAAATAGCATACTATCATTTTGAACAAGGATGTTATATTCATATAGGTCCTGTTACAATATACAATTATTACCTACAGGACACCTATATCTAACACGTAGGGGATATGTGAACAGTCAGTTATCCGATGATATGAGCGTTGACTCTGAGATGTGAACCAGTTATCTATTTAGAATGGATAGTTACATGACTTAGATTCTCGGCTAAGTATGATTCTTGTGAGACGTAGATCAATTGTATTTCTTTTCATACATAGATCGGGATTAATATTTAGTTATTTAGAATTCGAGACATATGGTATATACATGAGCGTTTTCTTGTTTGGATTATTTCGCTCGATGTACTACGTCTCGAGTTGTAGATTTTTAAGTATTAATTTCATCTAGTGTATGACATTATTACTTGGATGATTATTCTGATGGTTAGCTGCATGATCTTGTTACTTGGTTGATTTTCTTGGGTTCTTTGATTATTTTATACTATTGGTGGGTTTCATCTAGTTTTTAGTATTGTAATGACCGTAAAATTTTTATACTAGTTAAAATAATTTTTTTAGTATTTTAAAATATTTAATTATGATTTTTAAAAGAGTATTTATATTTTTCTCAATTTTTTAGAATTTTCTATGATTTAAAGTCCAAGTTTTATATTTATTTAAATGGTTTTGATATTTATAAATTAATTTAGTACAGTGAAAATTTTTGGAAATTATTCGTTGTATTATCGATGCTATTACATATTATTTTAAATAATACGTTGTATTAATATCACTTTTACGTATTATTTCGTATAATACGTTATATTGTTAATTAGGTATTATTTGTATAAATTGTTGTAGTAATTCTATGATTGAATATTATCTGTCGTAATAGCATAATTGGTACGTTTTATCGTGTGGATAATTATCTCATAATTATTTGATTTTAAATATAAGAAAATATATTTTTATTTAATTATTCATGTTTAATTGTACAATTTGTTGTATTAATTCAACGGTTGCGTATTTTCGGTTATAATACCATAATTGGTACGTTTTGATGTGTAGATAATTTTCATATAATTATTTATATTTTTTTTGTAATTATTATTATTTAAAACAGATTTTTAAAACCCTAATTTTCTCTCTCCTCTCGTTCTCGTTCTCAAACCCGACACCACTTCCGCCACTCGTTCATCATCAGAGGTCTCTGATGACCGCAGTGACCTCCTCCAGCAACTACATCTGCTTCCACGAGATCCCAGTGGCCAAGCCTCCCCTCCTCACCTCGAGATTCCGAACCAGCCCTCCGTCCCGGTCAGCCTCCCCACAGAGCCAGCGATCGTCGACCTCCTCTAAAGCCATCCGCGCTATCTTGCCTCCGCCCTTCCGCTCGACCATCTCCGCACTCAACCCCCTAAACCCACGCCTCAGCCGCCTCTCCCCGCCTAGGCCCGTACCACCACCCCCTGCTCGTCATCTGCCTTGTCGCCCCTTCACACCCACCTCCTACATCCTCCCTACCGCCCTGTCCAACATACCCAGCACAGCAAGCCCCTCTGCTGCATCGCCTCCAAGTGCTCTCACGCCACCCACCGACCAACAACCCCCTCCCCCTCCTCAAGATCTTGCAGGCCACTTCCCTCGTCGGCCCTCCCATCCGCCGTTGCATGCCTGCCACGCCACCTGCCACGTTCAGCACAGCAGCGAGCCAGTCAAGTCTTGCCGCTCGTTGCCCCTTCGGACGCCGTCGCCACCGTGCCCGTGCTCAGTCCTAGTCTGCCCCCTCGTTGTCGACGAGCGTCGCCGAGATCCCGCAGCCCCTCGTCGGAGTTCCCCGACATCGTGCACCACCGCGTCAGATCCGACCCGCACCGTCAGCATTGATTCGTTCGACAAAACCCCGAGGTAAGATCCCGAACCTTGATTATTTCCTTTTAATTCTTAGTTTTATCATAAATTATTATGTGACTCGTCATTCAATTTTTAGATCTGGTATGAGTTAATTAATTAGATTAGTCTGTGATATATTATTACCTGCGTGGGATTGCTTGACATGAATAGCTGTGTGGAAGCTTGTTGTGTTATCACTTAGTTGTTATCCAATAGGAGAGACTGTACATGAAGACGACTTCTGTTAAAAGTATGATGTATAAGCGTGCTTCAAAGCATGGCTATACTCGCTCGACATCGATATCCCGATGTGAGGAGTCCCGAGTTCCCTCGATATCGATATCCCGGTATGAGGTTTCCTTAATTATTACTATTTTAGCATTGACTAGACGATGCACTCTTGATCGGACGTGTTGTGGGTCACGGTTATTTTCATAGTTTTACAGAAGTCGTTCCACGGTAACTCCATGGCTAGTGCACAATATTTCATGTACAGTTGCGTAATTAATATGACAACATGGGGTTATAAAGGGGAATTGGACGGAGAATATAGTATGTATATAAATGGGCATAGCGCTTTCCTGTTATCGTGATATCGTGAGTGTTATATATATAGGCCAGAGGGCCAATACTTGACTTGAAGACGGCCCCCGGACAGGTTTACGGGGACCCGATTATATACATAAAAGTATTCTTCCCCAATTCAAATAACATGTAAAACAAGAATAATATGCTTGCGTGTACTATGGTGGACTTTGTTGGTTTTGTTGAGATGCGGATCGGTTGTATTCTTTTCATACATAGATTAAGATTAATATTTAATTATCTATAATTTGAGACATATGGTATATACATGAGGGTTTTCTTGTTTGGATTATTTCGCTCGACGTACTACGTCTCTTGTTGTAGATTTTTAAGTATTAATTTCATCTAGTGTATGACCTTGTGACTTGGATGATTAGACTGATCGCTAACTACATGATCTCGTTACCTGATCGATTCTGGATGCTTTATATTATCATGATTTAGTATGTTTTCATGTTGATTTGTGGATTTCAGTTGTACGTTCTTTTATCATTTCTGTTATCGTATCATTTTCTGTTTGGGTTTTCGTTCGCTCTATTTGTTTTGTGGGATCTTGCCGTGTACCATACACGTTGACGTACACCTGTTTTCTCTGGTGTACGTCAGACTTAGAGGAAGAACAGGTTCAGCAGCAGGAGTGCCTTGTAGACGGAGTAGAAGAAGGAGTCGAAGCCTATTCTTTTTATTTATTAGTTGATGGTTCCAGTTACTTTTGTAGTTCTTTCTATTCCTGCTTGAACGATGTATTTTGTATCTCTTCAGCATTAATTTGTTCATTTTGTATAAGGGTATGTTGGACCCATATTTTCATGTCTGGGATGATTTACTGTTGATGATATGTCTATTTCGTATTCTGGATTGTCCTTATATTCTTGCTATTGTGATCGGGGACCTATGCCTTCGTTTGTATTTCTTGACGCTTAGCGTATTAGATTGAGAAGATGGGGTCTAGCACTTATCTCTCCTCAGTCTAATATGCCGCGGACTTGTTCACGTTCTGATTCCCGGTTATTTTAGGAAGCGGGGCGTGACAGGTTTTAGTGGTGGCCCATGCAGGTCACGGTTCCGATCCCGGTCCCGAGTCCTCACTAGTAAGAATATAGTAGAAAATTTAGAAACATATCATATTTTATCCGTGAGACTATTCTTGAGCCCTTATTCGATTTTCTTGATAGATTTCATTTCGTCCCTATCTTATCACTCTTTGACTCCGGAGTTTCCACGGTTCTTGTCCCATCGCTTCGTGATTACCCTCTCTTGTATAACTCCTCTATCCTCGTACCAATCGTTATTATATATGTTATTATTTTTACAACTATATTTTCTTGATTTGACTTATATATTATTTGATTGTATTAATTTTGCATTATTTATTACATATTTTATGTATCGCATACAGTGTTGTATTGTATGTTTTTATTTGTTTATAAATCTATTTTATCTTCCATAGTTCATGTTTTATGCATTATACATTTTATTTATGTATATTACACTGATTGTATTTATGTGATTTTTGACTATTTCACAATATACAGCTATGTCTAAATTGATTTTATATAGTGATTATTATTGTTGTTGAATCTTGTTTATCCCTTTTTGCTTTTATATCTTTTATTTTTATACTCTGATTTTATTTGTGTTTTTTGAACCTAATTATGATTTGGCATTATTTACTTTGTGTTATATAACTGTTTGTATGCTAGTAATTATTATGTATCGTTTCATTCTGCTATTGATTATTATTATGATTTGTCTCTGTTTGTTTGTCTACATGTATTGATATTTTTTTATCTATGTTTATTTCTTAATGTTATTTTAATTGTGATTATGTATGCTCTGTATACCTTATTATAATCTTTATTGTCCTTCTGCCTGATTGTTCTGCATTCTTGTCTTATATCTTGTACTTTTCTAGTGATATTACGTCATTCTCGTGTTTAGTATATTTCAGTCATTTTACATTATCATTGTCTACTATTGTATATTATGTTATAAGTTTATTATCTAGCTTGTTTTATTACGTATAAAGTAGTTCCATTTAGTATATTTCATTTCATTCTTTACTCTAATTGCATGTATCATCATTGTTGATTATTGTTTGTTTTAATTTATCAATCATTTCATCTTTTTAGTTTTGTTGATGTTATGGTTACTTATTTTCTAAATACAGTTTCTTATTCATCTTAATACTTACTTATATATATTTTGTTCCTTGTTCAAGTTTGTTTGCTTCATTTTTCTAGTCATAATATTATGTACCCAATAGTCATAATACTTATATAAAGTATGTTTCGATAATTATTGTTGTGATATACATCTATAATTATCTATTTTGTTTTGATATGATATACATCATATACTTTTATGAATTGTTGTGTCGTCTCACATTGTCTTTCCACGATTGTGCTTACTATTTTGTCCCAATTAATACTTATGTGTTGTTTGACTATTGACTTATTGTAATGCTTATACTGTATTGTTCTGACTATTGACTTATTGTAATGCTTATACTGTATTGTTCTTGTTTTACATGATATTCTTGGTATTAATCTGCAAATTATTATATCATTTCATGATTTGTTGTTTTACATGATATTCTTGGTATTAATCTGCAAATTATTATATCATTTCATGATTTGTTTGATGGTTATTATTGTGCTATTTTACTTAAATATGTTAATATTGTTTGATTTGTGATCATGTATATATCATTTAAATTACTATGTATCTATTATGGTGAATTTTCATTTTAGTGCTTTCTACATTTTTATGGTGTTGAATATCATTATGTTTATGATGCCTATATGTGCATGATATTTATTTTTGTTCTTTTGTATTATTATGCCTGATATGTTATGACTTTGATATGACTATGATTGTATTTTATGCACTTCACACTTATTGTGATAGTTTATATAATTTTTATGATATTGTTTTGAGCCGTATTACTTAGCTGATTAGTTATAACTTTTGATGATGTAGCTTTCTTTTATTATCTTGAATGATGCATATAAGTGCATCACTTTTATTTTAATTTCAAGGGCGAAATTTATTTTAAGGGGTGTAGGATGTAATGACCGTAAAATTTTGATACTAGTTAAAATAATTTTCTAGTATTTTAAAATATTTAATTATGATTTTAAAAGAGTATTTATATTTTTCTCGATTTTTTAGAATTTTCTATGATTTAAAGTCCAAGTTTTATATTTATTTAAATGGTTTTGATATTTATAAATTAATTTAGTATAGTGAAAATTTTTGGAAATTATCCGTTGTATTATCGATGCTATTACATATTATTTTAAATAATATGTTGTATTAATATCACTGTTACGTATTATTTCGTATAATACGTTGTATTGTTAATTAGGTATTATTTGTATAAATTGTTGTATTAATTCTACTGTTGAATATTATCTATCGTAATAGCATAATTGGTACGTTTTATCGCATGGATAATTATCCCATAATTATTTGATTTTAAATATAAGAAATTATATTTTTATTTAATTATTCATGTTTAATTGTACAATCCCATAATTATTTGATTTTAAATATAAGAAATTATATTTTTATTTAATTATTCATGTTTAATTGTACAATTTGTTGTATTAATTCAACTGTTGAAATTATATTTTTATTTAATTATTCATGTTTAATTGTACAATTTGTTGTATTAATTCAACTGTTGCGTATTTTCGGTTATAATACCACAATTGATACGTTTTGATGTGTAGATAATTTTCATATAATTATTTATATTTTTTCGTAATTATTATTATTTAAAATAGATTTTTAAAACCCTAATTTTCTCTCTCCTCTCGTTCTCGTTCTCAAACCCGACACCACTTCCCGCTCTGTCGTCATCGACTCTGACGACGCAGTGGACCTCCTCCACCACCGTCCGCTTGCTAACCAGATCCCGTAGCCAAGCCTCCCCTCCTCCCTCGCGTATATCCGGACAGCCGCGCCTCTCCGTCTACCCCGTCAGTAGCCTCCCCAGTCAGAAGCCAGCCATTCGTTGACCTCCTCTAAGCGACCGCCGCTATCTCCTCCGCTGATATCCCTCCGCCCTCTCCCACTCAACTCCTAAACCCACGCCTCAGCGCGCTTCTCGCCTCCGTCGCTGAGCGACCGCACCACCACCCCCGCTCGTCGTGCCTCTGTCGCCCTCCACACCCCACTCCTACCCCCTCTCTCGGCATCCAAATCCCCAGGCGCACCAGCCCGCTGCTCGTCGTCTCCAGTGCTCCTCACGCACAGCGTCGAGCAACAGGGCCCCCTCCTCGAAATCATGGTAGCGCCACTCCTTGTCGGCTCCCCCCGCGCTCAGCCGCCACCGCCGCCATCGCGTTCAGCCCAGCAGCGAGCCGTCAGTCCGCCGCTCGTTACCGCCCTTGTTGGACCCGTCGCCGCCATGCCGTGCTCCAGTCCCAAACCGCCCCCTCGTCGTCGACGAGCGTCATCGACGAGCGTCACCGAGATCCCGCAGCCCCTCGTCGGAGTTCCCCGATGTAGCGCACCACCGTGTCAGATCCGACCCGCGCCGTCAGCATCGATTCGTTCGACAAAACCACGAGGCAAGATCCCGAACCTTGATTATTTCACTTTAATTCTTAGTTTTATCGTAAATTATTATGTGACACGTCATTCAATTTTTAGATCTGGTATGAGTTAATTAATTAGATTAGTCTGTGATATATTATTACCTACGTGGGATTGCTTGACATGAATAGCTGGGTGGAAGCTTGTTGTGTTATCACTTAGTTGTTATCCAATAGAAGAGACTGTACATGAAGACGACTTTTGTTAAAAGTATGATGTATAAGCGTGCTTCAAAGCATGGCTATACTCGCTCGACATCGATATCCCGATGTGAGGAGTCCCGAGTTCCCTCGATATCAATATCCCGGTATAAGGTTTCCTTGATTATTACTATTATAGCATTGACTAGACGATGCACTCTTGATCGGATGTGTTGTGGGTCACGGTTATTTTCATAGTTTTACAGAAGTCGTTCCACGGTAACTCCATGGCTAGTGCACAATATTTCATGTACAGTTGCGTAATTAATATGACAACATGGGGTTATAAAGAGGAATTGGACAGAGAATATAGCATGTATATAAATGGGCATAGCGCTTTCCTGTTATCATGATATCGTGAGTGTTATATATATGGGTCAGTGGGCCAATACTTGACTTGAAGGCGGCCCCCGGACAGGTTTACGGTGACCCGATTATATACATAAAAGTATTCTTCCCTAATTCAAATAACATGTAAAACAAGAATAATATGCTTGCGTGTACTATGGTGGACTTTGTTGGTTTTGTTGAGATGCGGATCGATTGTATTCTTTTCATAAATAGATTGAGATTAATATTTAATTATCTATAATTTGAGACATATGGTATATACATGAGGGTTTCCTTGTTTGGATTATTTCGTTCGATGTACTACGTCTCTTGTTGTAGATTTTTAGGTATTAATTTTATTTATTGTATGACCTTGTGACTTGGATGATTAGACTGATCGCTAGCTACATGATCTCGTTACCTGATCGATTCTGGATGCTTTATATTATCATGATTTAGTAGTGTTTTCATGTTGATTTGTGGATTTCAGTTGTACGTTCTTTTGTCATTTATGTTATCGTATCATTTTCTGCTTGGGTTTTCGTTCGCTCTATTTGTTTTGTGGGATCTTACCGTGTACCATACACGCTGACGTCCACTTGTTTTCTCTGGTGTACGTCAGACTTAGAGGAAGAACCAGGTTCAGCAGGAGCCAGAGGGTTCTCAGCAGAAGTGCCTTGTAGACGGAGTAGAAGAAGGAGTCGAAGCCTAATTCTTTTTATTTATTAGTTGATGGTTCAGATCATTTTTGTAGTTCCTTTCCAATTCCTGCTTGAACGATGTATTTTGTATCTCTTTAGCATTCATTTGTTCATTTTGTATAAGGGTATGTTGGACCCATATTTTTATGTCTAGGATGATTTACTGTTGATGATATGTCTATTTCTTATTCTGGGTTGTCCTTATATTCTTGCTATTGTGATCGGGGACCTGTGCCTTCGTTTGTATTTCTTGACGCTTAGCGTATTAGATTGAGAAGACGGGGTCTAGCACTTATCTCTCCTCAGTCTAATACGCCGCGGGCTTGTTCATGTTCCGATTCCCGGGTATTTTGGGAAGCGGGGCGTGACAGGTATCTAGTTGCATGCCTCTATTTATTATTACTGTTTCGCCTTGGTCGTTTGATCGTTTTCTTTCCTCCCTTGTGGGATCTTACCGTGTGCCATGCACGCTGACGTACACCTGTTTTTTCTGTTGTCTGTCAGATTTAGGAGACGGACAGCCTCAGTTCGGAATTGTATAGGAGCCAGAGGATTCTTAGCAGGGGTGCCTTACAAAAGGAGTAGAAGATCCAGCTGAAGCGTAATGATTTTCTTCCGTAGTAGTAGTTGGACATTAAAACTCTTTTACCATACTTTTTTTATTAATGATGGATTTAGCATTTTAATAGTACTTTCTTTATGGACTATGTATTTCTTATTCCTAGTTGGATTGTTTTGTAATAAGGGTATGTCGGACCCATATTTTATGTCTGGGATGATTTACTATTGATGATATGTCTATATCTTATTCTGGGTTGTTTTTATATTCTTGCTATTGTGATCGGGGACCTGTGATTGAGATTTATGTGTTTGACGCTTAGCGTATTGGATTGAGAAGAAAAGAAAAGAAAATAATAATAATGATAGTGTATAGTCTTCTCAATCTAATACGTCGCGGGCTTATTCACGTTTCGATTCCCAGGTATTTTAGGAAGCGGGGTGTGACACAAGATAATTAATAATACAGACAATAATAATAACAATAATTATAAATAACAATAATAATAACAATAATTGTAAATAACAATAATAATAATGCATAACAATAAAGTTTTTGACTGCAACAATTTAATTTATAATTAGCAAAATCATCAATATAAGGTCTGGTTTTTCAATCATAGAATATTCTAGAAAATTATGAAAAATATAAATACTCTTTTAAAATAAATTTTAATATTAAAATAACAGAAAAATATTTAAACTAGTATTTAAAATTCATGGTCATTACAGTCAACATGGTAGGGAAGGGTAAATCATGGCATTCGGATTCATCAGATTCTGAATATACCTCGGGATTCAGATGGTCACCTGTTGAAAATGGGGGTGTACACCAACCCACTCACCTTCAAACAGGAGCGGCTATCCCGTTTGATTATGTCCGTTTATCACCCATCTACAACAATGAGGATGAGGTGTGCTCGGCAACAGCAACATCTCAGACCTTAAGGTCAGCCTACGGTAAGCACGCAAAGGTGCACATGGCGGAATCCTCGGAAGACTTGGCTAAAAAGTTTGAGGAGCAACAGGCGACCATCAACTCTCTAAAAGAACAGATGGCACAACTTCTGAACAAGAAGAAGAAGAAGAAGAGAACTTCACGGAACCGGTAATGACCCTCGAGGAACAGAGAGCAAGAGCTTACTCCTCCTCATACGATTGAAGAAGAGGATAATCACGGATCACGTTCGGATTATTCCCACAAATCTTCAGAAAGTGTAGGATCGCTGCAATGGCACTCAAACACTAGAAGGGGGGTTGAATAGTGTTTATGAAATCTAATGCGGAAACTTTAAATTTCAATAAAATAATATCACAAAGAGTAAGAAAGATCAAACCAATGTGTAGACAATCACAGAAAATTACATACGCAAACACAAGGATTTATACTGGTTCGGTCCTCCAGACCTACATCCAGTCCCCAAGCCTCGCTTGAGATTTCTCCACTATTTCCACTTGCAAAACCGCAAGCACTTGCAACCCGCAAGCAAACCGTACAACCTTGACAATCTTCAATTGCCAATGCCACAACAATCTCTTCTTTCAAGAGATTATCAAACTGAAACAAAATGGTACAACTCTTTCTCTTCCTATAAGCCTTGATGTGTAGATGTGAGTGACTTGTAATAGGCTATAGGAATGGTTTTTGTTCTAGAGTAATGGAGTTTTAATCAAGAACAAAACTGAAATTTTCATGCAGTTTTTCTCTTCAAAATGATCTTAAGAAGTCAAGAAAAACTCAAGTTTATATATATGAATTCTCATGTAAAATTTCAGAACTTAACACCTATTTATAGGTATAATTTTCGTTCAAAAATATTCAAAAATAACTGCCAAAAACGTTCACAAAACGTTCATATTCATTTGAAAAATATAGTTGTTGGAAGCGCTGTCTGGTCGACCAGATTGAGGCCTGGTCGACCAGAAAGGCTTTCTGGAAAATTTCTGTCCAAATCTGGAGCCTCTGGTCGACCAGGTACATATCTGGTCGACCAGACAGAGATTTTTCAGACTCTCTGTTTCTGGTTGTTATATCTGGTTAGTATTTTGACTGTAACTTTCTCATCCGATATCGGAATGAGGTGATTTAAGATTTGTTGGAAAGCTCTTGAATTCAAGAAGAAAATATACTTTACAAGAGTGATGTAATTTTGTCTTTTCTTTTAGAATCTTTGTACAAGCCTTGATCACACACACAACTCACTAATCACTTAGAAAATCATAGAAAATATTCTAAGTATAATCCTAATTTTAATCAACATATGAATAAGTTATTAAACTATTGAAAATATCAAAAACATAGGTTCTGGCCGACCAAAGTTATATCTGGTCGACCAATTATGCTAATTACACGATAAGGCTAATTACACGATAAAACGTACCAGTTATGCTAATACGACAGCTGATACGTAATAATTAAAATAATATAATAATTTACACAAATAATACGTAATTAATAATTCAACATAATACAAGAATTAATACGTAATAGTAATAATAATACGACGTATTATTTAAAATAACGTAATAGTATCAGTAACACAACGGATAAATTCTAAAAATTTTTATTACACTAAATTAATTTATAATTATCAAAACCATTTAAATAAATATAAAACTTAGACTTTAAATCATAGAAAATTTCTAGAAAATCGAGAAAAATACAAATACTTTTTTTAAAAATAATAATTAAATATTTTAAAATACCAAAAATTTATTTTAACTAGTATCAAAATTTTACGGCCATTACAGAAGCCGAAGAGCCGCAATCCAAGAACAGAACTTCGGAACCAAATGCCTCTTAGAACCCTCGATCAAAGGGGAAAGAGATCATGGCTGTCGAGTATACTCCAGCCCCCAAATCAGCTTTGCGCTCAGAGACCAAGCCGTATGAGCAGCATCCTCCTAGGTGCTACGACTTTGACGAGGACTTGGTAGTGCCTACCTTCGACACTCTCCTCCGGAGTAACAGAATCAAGCTTCCAGAAATCATGAAGCTGGAGAATGCAAACAAGTCAGATGACCCCAGCTACTACGCCTTCCATAGATTTGTTGGTCATCCCACCTCCAAGTGTTATGTCCTCAAAGACAAACTGCAAGCACTCTACGAGGTTGGAGCCTTAACAAAGGAGAAAGTCCAAAGGAAAGTGACGTTAAACATGATCACTCTCAAATTTGGGATGGGCCTTCTTGAGGTTCACACGCCGGCAGGTGTCGTACCCATCCCCAACACAAAATTGAAGATCGTTAATGACGACCCTCACAATCCACGAGGGAAAGGTTTGGTGTCGTAAACTTTGTCGTCGAGACAAGTAATGTGGGTTCACCCTAATCTCCTCATCAACAAGCAATGGACTTCTAACAAGTCCAAAGGCAAGGCTAAGCTTTGCAACACCATCTCAGCGATCCTAGACGAGGATAGGACAGAGGTAGAAACTCTCACTGATTCTGACAATGAGGTAGACGCACTGATCACGAGAGCAGGGAAGGACTTCGCCAAGAACTACCCTCCTATAACAGAAAGTCCGACAAGGCTTCCGATAGGACCTTCACTAGTAGTCCAATCAAATCCTGACAGGCTGAGTTCAAGCAATCAACCCTTTCAGTTTGACCTGCTCACCCAGCTGAAGAATATCCCAGCCAGGATCACCCTGTACAAGCTCTTGCGGTTATCTAAGACAACCCACGAAGCCCTGCGAGAGGCGCTAACTAATTCAGAAGCCTTTGCCACACATTTCTTGCCCACTCCCAAAGAAGAGGTAGAAATGGGATGTCCACAGTGCTGCCAAACATCGGAACAATGGATCCCCTACATCACTTTCACTCCGGAGGACATGCTCATCAAGAGCACGTCTCACGATCGACCCCTTTACTTCACAGGATACGTCGACTCCTCCTGAGTGGACCATATTCAAGTGGATCTAGGGTCTATACTGAGCATCGTCCCCCTAAAGCTCGTCAAGCACCTGGGGATACCTCAAAAGCGATTATCCTCAATAGCCACCACCATCTTTGGCTTCAACGCCTTCGGAACCTGGCCACTTGGGAAGATTTGACTCAAGTGCCAACTAGGTGATATGAAAACTGAGGTGACCTGCTATGTCATTGACGTAGAACTCTCATACAACATGCTATTGGGTCGTCCATGGATCCACAACAACCGGATAGTCCCATCCACACTGCACCAATGTTTGAAATATGTGGATGACTGCAACCAAGTAAAGATGATGGTTGCTAATAAGTAGCCCTTCAAGGGGGTTGAAAACTACTTCACTGATTCTTTACTCTACCAGGACTCTAAACTTTGTGACAAGTCCTCGGTGGAAGAACCTAGCAGTGGCAATGAAGCCGACGATGAGTCTGAGAACAATGAGGGTCTGGTCTTCAATGACATCGAGCCCATTATAACCAACTACAATAACATTGTCATAGCCGATACTGATGAAGCAAACGGGCTTACCCTGAATGAAGAACTTGCATTTGCTTACTCATCATCAGGTTCAGAATCTAGTCATGATGAGTTCATCCATCTGATTTCATGGTTGTCTAACGACTCTACCATGCACTTGCCTATGTACTCATCGTTTGTCACCAACAAGCAAATGATTGAGTCCTTACAAGCTGTCTTTGTCGTACCTGCCCGAACTATTTCTCAGTAAGAGATTATCCTTAGAAGGATAGACCAGCTACTACGTACATTGTAGGGATGAGTTATATGAAGATGAGCCCGCTCCTCAATTCTCATGCTACGACCATGTCGTGAAGCGCATGATGGAAAACATGGGTTATGACTTCATCCGCAAAGAAGGCTTGAAGTACGGTAAGGGTCGGAAGATGCCTCTCTGACCTGCCTACGTACCCAAAGGAAAGCCTAATAATTACTATGGCAAAACTCGAAGAGGGCTGGGTTAATCCTCCTCTTCCTCGGAGTTGTATTGCAATTTTGACAGAATATCTGACGATGCTCACTCAGATGATCAATCATCAATGTCCACAACTTGGGATTCAGATGTCAGCATCGGGACCTTATTCGGAGACTTCACAGTCAAGATGGCTACGGTCGATCCTGCTAAAATCCAAGAGGACGAATAGATCCCGCTTTATGATGAAGCATGGAATCGCCACATCAGTGCCCAGTGGAGTGTCTGCTTCGAACAGCGTGAACCACCCATCGAGGACAAAATACTCCAAATAAATATGGGAGACGAGGCAAATCCCAAACCCATTTTTATCAGCGATAGCTTACCTCCCCAGGAGAAGGAAGACCTCATAACCCTCATCCGAGAGTATATCAATGTCCTCGCATGGAATTATGAGGACATGCCCTGCCTTGATCCTCAGATCATTATGCATCGCCTCAACATCAGATCAAACACCAAACCCGTCAAATAGCAGTAGAGATGGTTTCATCCACAAATTATAGAGGCTATCAAAGCCAAAGTAAAGAAGCTGATCGAATCTGGCTTTATCAGAGAGGAGCAACACCCCTATTGGGTGGCTAACATTATTCCGGTTCTAAAGAAGAATGGCAAGATCTGCACCTGCATCGACTTTAGAGACCTCAACGCTGCATGTCCTAAGGACGAATTCCCTTTGACCATCACGGATGTCATCATCGACAACACATGTGGTTTCGATAGGATGTCCTTCATTAATGGATTCTCAGTGTATAATCAGATCAAGATGCACCCTGAGGACGAGAAGCACACTTCATTTAAGACTATGGTAGGGGTATACTATTACACAGTCATGCCCTTCAGACTCAAAAATACAGGCGCAACCTATCAACACACCATGAACACCATCTTCTGAGATCATCTATGGAAGACAGTCGAATGCTATGTGGATGACCTAGTCATGAAGAGTCGCGACAAAGATGATCACCTTCAAGACCTGAGAGCCATGTTTGACCTCATGTGGTCCCATCAACTGAAGGTGAACCCCACGAAGTCATTCTTAGCCATGACGAGTGGCAAGTTCCTCGAATTCGTCGTCACGACAAAGGGGATCCACATCGACCTAGACAAGGTGTGAGCTATCCAAGAGCTCCAACCACCCAGGAGTCTTAAAGAGTTAAGAGGACTACAAGGATGTTTGGCCTACATCTAAAGATTCATCACAAATCTGTCAGGTAAATGCTAACCCTTCTCCAAGCTGATAAAGAAAGGTGTTTCCTTCGTATGGGACAAGCCTTGCCAACAAGCTTTCGATGAGATCAAGAACTATCTCTCGAATCCACCTCACTTGGCAGCCCCCATCTCGGGGAAACCCTTCTTGATCTATGTGAGAGCAATGGAGCATTCTATAGGCGCCCTCTTAGCACAGAATGATAATGTCGGCCATGAGCAAGGCTTCTACTACCTGTGCAAGACCTTGTAGGGAGCTGAACAGTGATACCCCATCGTTAAAAAGGAATGTCTGGCCCTAGTGTTCGTAAATCAGAAAATGCAGCACTACTTGGTAGGTCAAACCATTCATGTTATATCTTGGATGAATCCCAATCAAGTCTTCGTGACACAGCCCGAGTCCTTGAACTGGCACCTGGCATGATGGGCACTCTTGTTGTCTCAGTACGACAACCATTTCCTGCCGCAGAAGTCTGTCAAAGGGCAGGCGATCTATGATCTCATGGTCAGTCACCCGCTTGAGTCGAAGGCTGACTTGTTTGAAGACATGTCGGACGAGACCCACAAGGTCAATTCAACCTCGCAGGAAAAAGCCCGGTGACTATACTTCGATGGTGCCTCTCGTGTGGGCACCAGTGGGTCCATTATCACAGGTGTGGGGGTGGTCTTGGTTTCTCCATTAAACCATGTATTACCCCCGAGCTTTCTCACTAACTGAGCCATGTACCAACAATGTGGCTGAGTACAACGCACTGCTCATCGGACTCGACTTCACTAAGGAGTTAGGGGTGAAGCACCTCGAATCCTATGGTGATTCTCAGCTCATCGTCAGACAGATGACGGGAGAATATGAAGTCAGAAATGACGACTTGATCTCATGTCACCAAGCAGCCGTCAAGCTAGCTGAATCATTCGATAGCTTCCACATCGAGCATGTGCTCCGTTCTAAGAACACGCACGCAGATGCATTGGTGTAATTAGCAGCTAACCTAGCCTAGCCACTGGGGACAAGCCAACACGTCACAGTCGCAAGCCGGTGACTCTACCAACCGGAGTATGCTCTAGAGGTGAACGTAAAACACCAAATTTCAGGCCAGTCCAAGTCAAGAGATTGGCGATTCCTAATTTTTGACTATGTCTTGTATGATATACTACCTGAAGACATCAAGGAGTGAGATTTTGTTCACAGACGCGCACCGAGGTTCTACTACGATGCCACCACAAAGGCATTGCATCGTAGGTCGTACGATGCATGTTGCTTCAATGTCTCTCTATGCAATAAAAGCACAAGAAGCCCTACGGGAAGCCCACGATGGTACCTACAAAACTCACCTATCCGAACCCAAGCTGTTACGCCCCGTTTCCCAAAATACCCGGGAATCGGAACGTGAACAAGCCCGCGACGTATTTGATTGAGAAGAAATATACACTATCATTTTTTTTCTCTTCTTTTCTTCTCAATCCAATACGCTAAGCGTCTGGAAATAAATACAATGCGAAGTCACAGGTCCCCGATCACACATAGCAAGAATATAATGACAACCCAGAATAAGAAATAGACATATCATCAATGGTAAATCATCCCAGACATAAAAATATGGGTCAAACACGCCCTTATTACAAAAACGGTTCAACTAGGAATAAAATACATAGTCCATAATAAAAGTACTGATAAAATAACTAAATTCATTATCAAACTAAAGAAATACTGTAAAAGAGTTCTAGTGCTCATCAGCTAGTACAGAAGAAAAGTCTAAGCTTCAGATTGTTCTTCTGATCCATCTGGAAGACCTTATTACTGCAAATCCTCTAGTTCCTGTACTATCCCGAACTGAGGCTGTTCATCTCCTAAATCTGACGTACACCCAGAAAATAGGAGTACGTCAGCGTGTATACACACGGCAAGATCCCCCAAGGCAAGAACAAATACAATAACAGTATTGATAATATATGCGTGATCAATGTGATAACCGAAATAGAAATAGAACATGTGATGATAGTAATAACGATAGAGGCATGCAACTGAAATACTAATAATCAGATGAATCCAAAAATCAACCAAGTAACAAGATCATGCAGGTAGTGATCAGAAATCATCCAAGCAATAAGATCATACAATTGATGGAATTAATATTTAAAAATCTACAACAAGAGACGTAGTACGTCGAGCGAAATAATCCAAACAAGGAAACCCTCATGTATATACCATATGTCTCAAATTGTAAATGACTAAATATTAACCCCAATCTATGTATGAAAAGAACACAACTAGCCATCCTATCACAACTCACTGGTCTACCTCTCACGTATAGTCAAAACTCATATTCACGAATAACCGGTTGTTCACAAATCATCCACACGTAACGGTTCACTACCCCCCTCAGACCCACCCCAGTGCTACACAGGAATTTCACTGGTGGGAGCCTGGAAATAATCAACAATCACAATATCACATCACCTCAGACCCACCCCAACGCTACACAAGAATATCGTTGGTGCGAGCCAGGAAATAATCAACAATCAATATCACTGCACCTCAAACCTACCCCAACGCTACACAAGAATATTGTTGGTGTGAGCCTGGAAATAATCAACAATCAATATCACTGCACCTCAGACCCACCCCAACGCTACACAGGAATATCGTTGGTGCGAGCCTGGAATAATCAACAATCAATATCACTACACCTCAGACCCACCCCAATGCTACACAGGAATATCGTTGGTGTGAGCCTGGAAATAATCAACAATCACAATATCACATCTCCTCAGACCCACCCCAACGCTACACAGGAATATCGTTGGTGCGAGCCTGGAAATAATCAACAATCAATATCACTGCACCTCAGACCCACCCCAACACTACACAGGAATATCGTTGGTGCGAACCTGGAAATAATCAACAATCAATATCATTGCACCTCAGACCCACCCCAACGCTACACAGGAATATCGTTAGTGCGAGCCTGGAATAATCAACAATCAATATCACTGCACCTCAGACCCACCCTAACACTACACAGGAATATCGTTGGTGCGAGCCTGGAAATAATCAACAATCATAATATCACATCTCCTCAGACCCACCCCAACGCTACACAGGAATATCATTTGTGCGAGCCTGGAAACAATCAGCAATCACATATCACTGCACCTTAGACCCACCCCAACGCTACACAGGAATATCGTTGGTGCGAGCCTGGAAATAATCAACAATACCGTATATCACAACTCCTCTCGTTTTTCTAAATCAACAACAAGCCTCTAGATCTTATTCATGTCCCACAGGTCACTATAGTCATAAATGTTAGACCCTAGAGGGGGGTGATTAGGGTCTTATGCTAATCTAATCCGATTATATGCCAATTAAAAATAATTAATAAGTTATCCTAGCAAGTATGAAATACAACAAGAATATAAGCTAGGATAAGCAACATGAACAATGAGATATATCCTATATGATAGAAATATATACAAGGATATATAAACAACACAAGGGTAAAAATCTAAATAAGATAATTGGCGATATAAGATAAATGCAAAAACAAATACGCCAAAGACAAACTCAAACAAGCAATATGATCACGGAGTTCGGACCTTCCGTCCTACGTCTCCGCTCCCCACTCCCGGGGAGAAATCCACTATCAACCGGGTTTTCTACGTTCACCCGAACAACGTTTACACCTCACACTCGGTTTTTTAGCTAACCGAAAACTTTACAATCAACACACTATTGTAATCCCACTCTACACCCACTAAGTGTTGGACCTAGCCGTGTCTCCCTCAAGTGCTCGGTTACAACCTCTCCCTAGGTTCGTCAGCCGACGCCACTCCTCTTAGGACGATCCCCGACTCTCACCACACACTCCTCACTCGGTGTACAAGTGTATTACAAAGTGAATCTCACGATAAGCACAATATAATAAATAATTGTTCTCAACTATGGATGAGAACACAATTAAAGCACAACTCAAAGTTAAAATCTCTCACCATCCAACTATACTATGTATGTAAATACTAAAAGCTCAATGTGGGTGTGTGTAACAATGAGTAATATAAAATCAAATCTAAACTCAATATAAAACTAGCTTTAATAGAAATGATAATTAACAAATAATTATAAGTAAAAGCTAGAGTTGAGTTTAGGAAAACTTCTCTAGATCAAGATGGAGAGATGGAGATTTGAGGCCCAAACAATAAGATAATCTCCTCCACTTGTGAAAGCTAAAACTGCTTTAAACCAAACCCTTAAACAAGTTTAAACAAGATTAAACTCTTTTTAAAACCCTTGTTTAAAAACTTCTTAGCTAGCTTGAAAGAGAGCAGCAATAGGGTATATATACCCACTTGAAATCACAGTCAAGAAGCCCAAACAAAAGACAAAAATAGCCCCAGCAAACAGCTCAGAGAAATAGCCATTGAAGTCCAACGGATCTATTGTCGGTCGACCGGAAATTTCGTCGGTCGACCGACGGAGAGCAAAAACACGAAGAAGCAGTTCTGGACCATCGTCGGTCGAC
>NC_033801.1:99243579-99246639 GCF_001876935.1 Asparagus officinalis | reverse complement strand
TTCGGTCGACCGGACCGGTCGACCGACCAACTCTCTGTCGCCCAGTGATGAAAGATCAAATGATCGGTCGACCGGTGCGGTTAGGGGTGGCAAACGGGTCGACCCGACCCGACCCGACCCATATAAAATTTGACCCGACCCATATAAGTGTGACCCGACCCGACCCGTTTAATAAATGGGTCAATGTGGTCCGACCCGTTTATTAAACGGGTTACCCGACCCGACCCATATAACCCGAATAACCCGTTTATCAAACTTCTAACAATGGACATATATTGTTCAAATTTTCCAACCACTAGCATCCATACATTACCTAAATATAAAAAACAATTAGAGCTCTCTATATAAAAATTTCAGTAATGCTCAAAACCATACATTACCACTAGCATCCGTACATTAAAAAGCATCACTAGCATCCATACATTACCTAAATAAAAAAAAACAATCATAGCTCTCTATATAATCATCACTAGCATCCATACATTACCTAAATAAAAAAACAATCAAAGCATATATGCCTACAGAAACTTAGCTTACTCTCAATGAAAACAAGTACTCACTCTAAATATCCTCTTACACTTCCCTCAACAAATCTAAAATACCAATCAACATAACAGAATCCCAAGTTATTAAAATAGGCAACAAAATAAACATTTCTCTCTCTATTTGTTCATTTGGCACTGCTCAACTCCTTGCGCAGCTGCTTAGCAGCAACAACCATGTTTATAAGTAATGACATCATCTCTCATGCATTTGAAGGTCACCCCCTAGCTGCTTCTCTGTCAACAAACGAGAAAGGGCTTAATTATATTTAGATTAGAACAATAAAATGATTTGACAAATTTAAAATGATTTGACAAAGGTAGTTTAGTCTTGCATTCATGATACTCAAATTTAAAACCAGTTGAGAAAGTTGAAGTAAGCTTAATGATTACAAACCGAGTACAGGATACAGCAGCAATGTTGAGTGTCAGGTTTTCTTTAACGAAACAATGTGTGCATTGGATGAGGGAAAAAAAAGCTAAACACATTTAGTGAAACAAGTTCTTACCTTCAGCTACCGCATCACAGTATGAGAGATTCATACTTGTGTTGGCATACATTCTCCAATATCTAATTGCATGATATCCTCGGAAAGCTCATCTAATTTTGGTTGCATGTCATCTATCATTAATAAAAAAGAAACATATAGTTTATCTACTTCTACAGAGAATGAAAATAACATTCACAAATATGAGAAAGGGCTTAATTATTATTTGTATGAGATACTTGTAAGTCAAACACTGGTCTATAGAGAACCATGACTTGGAACAACTTGTTTTCACATTTCCATTGATTTCCAACAATTTGAAGTCAAACACTTGCAACAGTAAAAAAAATGAAACATATAGTTTATCTACTTCTACAGAGAATGAAAATAACATTCACAAATATGAGAAAGGGCTTAATTATTATTTGTATGAGATACTTGTAAGTCAAACACTGGTCTATAGAGAACCATGACTTGGAACAACTTGTTTTCACATTTCCATTGATTTCCAACAATTTGAAGTCAAACACTTGCAACAGTAAAAAAAATGAAACATATAGTTTATCTACTTCTACAGAGAATGAAAATAACATTCACAAATATGAGAAAGGGCTTAATTATTATTTGTATGAGATACTTGTAAGTCAAACACTGGTCTATAGAGAACCATGACTTGGAACAACTTGTTTTCACATTTCCATTGATTTCCAACAATTTGAAGTCAAACACTTGCAACAGTAAAAAAAATGAAACATATAGTTTATCTACTTCTACAGAGAATGAAAATAACATTCACAAATATGAGAAAGGGCTTAATTATTATTTGTATGAGATACTTGTAAGTCAAACACTGGTCTATAGAGAACCATGACTTGGAACAACTTGTTTTCACATTTCCATTGATTTCCAACAATTTGAAGTCAAACACTTGCAACAGTAAAAAAAATGAAACATATAGTTTATCTACTTCTACAGAGAATGAAAATAACATTCACAAATATGAGAAAGGGCTTAATTATTATTTGTATGAGATACTTGTAAGTCAAACACTGGTCTATAGAGAACCATGACTTGGAACAACTTGTTTTCACATTTCCATTGATTTCCAACAATTTGAAGTCAAACACTTGCAACAGTAAAAAAAATGAAACATATAGTTTATCTACTTCTACAGAGAATGAAAATAACATTCACAAATATGAGAAAGGGCTTAATTATTATTTGTATGAGATACTTGTAAGTCAAACACTGGTCTATAGAGAACCATGACTTGGAACAACTTGTTTTCACATTTCCATTGATTTCCAACAATTTGAAGTCAAACACTTGCAACAGTAAAAAAAATGAAACATATAGTTTATCTACTTCTACAGAGAATGAAAATAACATTCACAAATATGAGAAAGGGCTTAATTATTATTTGTATGAGATACTTGTAAGTCAAACACTGGTCTATAGAGAACCATGACTTGGAACAACTTGTTTTCACATTTCCATTGATTTCCAACAATTTGAAGTCAAACACTTGCAACAGTAAAAAAAATGAAACATATAGTTTATCTACTTCTACAGAGAATGAAAATAACATTCACAAATATGAGAAAGGGCTTAATTATTATTTGTATGAGATACTTGTAAGTCAAACACTGGTCTATAGAGAACCATGACTTGGAACAACTTGTTTTCACATTTCCATTGATTTCCAACAATTTGAAGTCAAACACTTGCAACAGTAAAAAAAATGAAACATATAGTTTATCTACTTCTACAGAGAATGAAAATAACATTCACAAATATGAGGGTTCGGTCGACCGAAAACTGACATATTCAAAAAACTGGTTTTGGAAGCTGATTTTGATACTTTAGAAAATATGTTAAAAATAACAAATGAAGTCCAAAAATAATGAAACTTTGGGAAATGTATATAAACATGAAAACAAACATGTTACAAAAAGAATTTTCCAAATTTCATTTCCCATTTGTGAAAAATCATCATTTTGCAAAATAGTCCAAAACACGAAAATGGAAAC
>NC_033801.1:99240109-99243569 GCF_001876935.1 Asparagus officinalis | reverse complement strand
AAAACGTGAATTTGTAAATTCCTTTAAACATAACAAATCAATTCCAAACTTGATGAAACTTTGCAAAATATTTATAAACATGAAAACAAACATGTTACAAAAAGAATTTTCCAAATTTCATTTCCCATTTGTGAAAAATCATCATTTTGCAAAATAGTTCAAAACACGAAAATGTAAACATGTGAATTTTGACATTTAGGCTAAATCATGTTTTGAAACTTTGCACAATGATTATATAGACTTAATAAAATATGTATATGATTATTGTTAAGTCCAAAAACTAAGAATATAATATTTTTATAAAATTACATATTCTATGCAATGTTTTCGAAAACACAATAGTAAATATGAAATATGTGATTTCATATTTATAAACATGAAAACCCAAAACATATGTATGTATATATATAAAACTATATATATGCATAGAAACCAAAACTTATGTATAAACCAAATACGTGTGTGTATATGATATTGAGCTTAAGGTACTTAACACACATAATATAAAATCTAAACTAGATTACCCAAGCTTGATCTTGATCTTCATTGAGCTCAACTTGGTACACGTTGCGGATGAAGCTAAACTTGAATCTTGAACTTGAATTGTACGATGCTTCACTCCACAATTCCGCCAACCTCCTCTTGATATGATCATGTAGGCTTAATTCCATCCATCCTCCAACTACGTTGTTTGTCTATAATAAATAAGAAAACACAAATACCAGACAAACAACATTAGTTGTAAATTGTTTGTTAAATATCATCAAAACAAGAAGGCCAACAATCTCCCCCTTTTTGATGATGACAAACAATTTACAAAAAAGATATATGCATGAAAGGAAATGAATATATAAATTATAATTCACATGCATATAAACAAGAAAGAATATACTCACAATATTTCTCCCCCTTTGACAACATCAAAAAGGGGACAAAAAAGAAAGCTCCCCCTATTAATAAGCATAGGTGAGTATCAAACAAGTATAGGCCGGGATTGCTCCCCCTATCAAAAAGCCATATAAAATATATGCAATAAAGATCAAGGCAAATATGTGAGCAAGCATAAAAGATATGCTAACAATCACTCACATTCAAACAAGATAATGAGAACACATAATGATATGTCATGATAAATAGGTGTCTCAAAATACAAGCCTAAAAACCATGTATAAAAAATAGATTTATGAAATCAAAAGAGAGAAAACATGAGAATCATGCAAAAAGAGTTTTCGAATGAAAACAAATCAACCAAATGAAATCATAAATCAACCATTTAAACCAAAAATGATGTTTGTGATCAACAAAAAATTCTTTTGTAAGACTTGATCAAACCACTCATAGAATACATTATAAAGCACGAATAGATGATCCATTAGCACAAACACATAAATATCATCATATAAGTGAATTATAATGAATTCAAAAGCAACAAATCAAAAACACAATTTTTAAGAGAGGCAACAATTTATCAAGCTCTTGAGCTTGTTCCAACCCATATAATCATTTTAGCATCCGGTAAACTTGATTTGGGAATAAACACCCAATAAACCCGGAGGGTTATATAAACACAAACCTCTCATCAAAATCAAGACTAATAATTATGAAAACAAAAGATTTGATAAAAGAAAAATTATTTTCATAACAAAAAAAAATTTAAAACGTAATTTTCAAAACCAAGAAAAAGAAAAAGTAAAAGTACGAAAATTCTTGGTTTAAAAATCATTTTGGCACCCAAGAATTCTTGGTGCCGGATTGGTTAGGGACATGACCCCTATCAATAAGGCTCAAAACCCTAAGGTTATGAACCCTCTTGGGCACATATGATGCACGAACACGGTCAAAACAAAAATTGTGTAAATGACCTTTCCGATTGCAATTAGTGCAATGAAAGAGGCCCATTTGATTTTGTTGACCATAAACATGTGCACGAGAAACATTAGAAACATTTGCAAACATGGATGATCTTTTAAAATTATTTTGCAAATGTGAAACTCTCTTTAAATCAAAACAAAATTTGGCCAAATGACCAAATCGACCACAATGATCACATTTAAACACATGAGCATGCTTATGATGAACATGATGAGTATGTGCATGTGTATGTGATGAAGAAACTTGATGAGATGCACAAGAAGGATTAGTATTCTTATGTTTTTGTGCATCATAGCAAAACTTAGCTAAATGGCCTTTTCGACCACAAATGGAGCATTTGAGATGCACAAGAAGGATTAATATGAGCCGTAGTGGGTTTTTGTGCATCATAGCAAAATCTAGCAAGATGGCCTTTACGACCGTAATTTATGCATTTGTAGACTTTACTATACACGTGTGCATGATGAATAGGATGTTTAGATGTTTTAGCATGAGATTTAGCACACATGTCCATAAGCTTGTTATTATTGACAATGCATGATTTAAGAGTTGAATCTAAAGATGATATTTTATTTTTAATGTTATTCAACTCGTCATTAGGCACATATGCATTAGCATTAGAAGTAGAACATATATGATCATTTGCAAAAGAATTAAACTCATTTCTAATGTTCTCTACTTCTAATATGGCATTGTTCTTAGCATGAGATAAGCTAGAAATGGATGAGGTCAATTTTTCATTTTCCAAATTTAATAAGTCATTGTTTTCTTTAAGCACAATATTTTCTTTTGCAATGATATCAAATTTGGAACCTAGCAACTCATGATCGGATTTCAAATTAACATGCTTGCTTTTCAAATCTATAAAATTATTATGCAACTTAGTATAGGCATGCATTAATCTATCATATGCACAAGCGAGTTCATTGATGGATATATCACTATCGGATTCCGAATCGCTTACCACACTAGGGCTATCGCCTAGTGGCCGTGTGCATGATGATGCTCCACACTCACTTGAAGAATAATCCTCCAAACTACGTTGGATTTCCTCCAAGTTGCCTTGATGTGCTTCTATGAATTTCCATAAATTGTAAGCACTATCAAAATGAACAAATTTGTTAGAAAAGGATGAGTCAAAGGCATTAAGCAAATATTCTAACAAAAGCTTGTTCATATTAAACATTCTTTTATCATTGCTACTCCACTTGGATTTTTCCGAAGTGGGTATAATATAAGCATCTTCAATAACTTCCCATAAATCGAATTGTTTAGATCTAACAAATATGTTAAATCTAGAACACCATTGGTCATATGGGAGATTATCTATTTTAGGAGCAACAATAGGATCATAGCCTAAACAAGATGCACAATGTATGTCCATAATAAGAAAATGTATGCAAGCAAGATACAAATAAAGCTCAAAAATAGATTAGCACAATAAGCTAACTTGGATCTTTAACTCAAGGCGATTAGACCTTAAATCAAAGAGCACCAAGCTCTGATACCAATTGTTAGACCCTAGAGGGGGGGTGATTAGGGTCTTATGCTAATCTAATCCGATTAAATACCAATTAAAACTAATTAA
>NC_033801.1:99236951-99238579 GCF_001876935.1 Asparagus officinalis | reverse complement strand
ATAGTGGATGAGATAAATGAGTAATGCACAATTGGCGATATAAGATAAATGCAAACAAATACGCCAAAGACAAACTCAAACAAGCAATATGATCACGGAGTTCGGACCTTCCGTCCTACGTCTCCGCTCCCCACTCCCGGGGAGAAATCCACTA
The DNA here is from genome assembly GCF_001876935.1 of Asparagus officinalis. Lineage (NCBI taxonomy): Eukaryota > Viridiplantae > Streptophyta > Magnoliopsida > Asparagales > Asparagaceae > Asparagus > Asparagus officinalis. Next base: position 99,238,425 of record NC_033801.1, on the reverse strand, counting down.
TCAACCGGGTTTTCTACGTTCACCCGAATAACGTTTACACCTCACACTCAGTTTTCTAGCTAACCGAAAACTTTACAATCAACACACTATTGTAATCCCACTCTACACCCACTAAGTGTTAGACCTAGCCGTGTCTCCCTCAACCACTAAGTGTTGGACCTAGCCGTGTCTCCCTCAAGTGCTCGGTTACAACCTCTCCCTAGGCTCGTCAACCGACGCCACTCCTCTTGGGACGATCCCCGACTCTCACCACACACTCCTCACTCGGTGTACAAGTGTATTACAAAGTGAATCTCACGATAAGCACAATATAATAAATAATTGTTCTCAACTATGGATGAGAACACAATGAAAGCACAACTCAAAGTTACAATCTCTCACCACCCAACTATACTATGTATGTAAATACTAAAAGCTCAATGTGGGTGTGTGTAACAATGAGTAAAATAAAATCAAATCTAAACTCAATGTAAAACTAGCTTTAATAGAAATGATAATTAACAAATAATTATAAGTAAAAGCTAGAGTTGAGTTTAGGAAAACTTCTCTAGATCAAGATGGAGAGATGGAGATTTGAGGCCCAAACAATAAGATAATCTCCTCCACTTGTGAAAGCTAAAACTACTTTAAACCAAACCCTTAAACAAGTTTAAACAAGCTTAAACTCTTTTTAAAACCCTTGTTTAAAAACTTCTTAGCTAGCTTGAAAGAGAGCAGCAATAGGGTATATATACCCACTTGAAATCTCAGTCAAGAAGCCCAGACAAAAGACAAAAACAGCCCCAGCAAACAGCTCAGAGAAATAGCCGTTGAAGTCCAACGGATCTATTGTCGGTCGACCGGAAATTTCGTCGGTCGCCCGACGGAGAGCAAAAACAGATGGAGCTTTTGGTCAACCGGACCGGTCGGCTGACAGACTCTCTGTCGCCCAGTGATGAAAGATCAAATGATCGGTCGACCGGTGGGGTCGACCGAAAACAGATATGACAGAAAAACAGTTTTTGGAAGCTGGTTTTGACACTTTAGAAAATATGTTAAAAATAACAAATGAAGTCCAAAAATAATGAAACTTTGGGAAATGTATATAAACATGAAAACAAACATGTTACAAAAAGAATTTTCCAAATTGCATTTCCCATTTGTGAAAAATCATCATTTTGCAAAATAGTCCAAAACACGAAAATGTAAACATGTGAATTTTGACATTTTGGCTAAACCATATTTTGAGACTTTGCACAATGATTATATAGACTTAATAAAGTATGTATATGATTATTGTTAAGTCCAAAAACTAAGAATATAATATTTTCACAAAATTGCATATTCTATGCAATGTTTTCGAAAACACAATAGTAAATATGAAATATGTGATTTCATATTTATAAACATGAAAACCCAAAACATATGTATGTATATATATAAAACTATATATATGCATAGAAACCAAAACTTATGTATATATATATAACTATAT
>NC_033801.1:99234941-99236342 GCF_001876935.1 Asparagus officinalis | reverse complement strand
AGATTTTTTGACTTTTGGAAAATTGTTAAAAATAACAAATGAAGTCCAAAAATAATGAAACTTTGGGAAATGTATATAAACATGAAAACAAACATGTTACAAAAAGAATTTTCCAAATTGCATTTCCCATTTGTGAAAAATCATCATTTTGCAAAATAGTCCAAAACACGAAAATGGAAACATGTGAATTTTGACATTTTGGCTAAACCATATTTTGAGACTTTGCACAATGATCATTTTGGCTAAACCATGTTTTGAGACTTTGCACAATGATTATATAGACTTAATAAAATATGTATATGATTATTGTTAAGTCCAAAAACTAAGAATATAATATTTTCACAAAATTGCATATTCTATGCAATGTTTTCGAAAACACAATAGTAAATATGAAATATGTGATTTCATATTTATAAACATGAAAACCCAAAACATATGTATGTATATATATAAAACTATATATATGCATAGAAACCAAAACTTATGTATATATATATATAACTATATATATACTATGAAACCAATAGATGTGTGTGTATAGATAATTGAGCTTAACGTACTTAACACACATAATATAAATCCTAAACTAAATTACCCAAGCTTGATCTTGATCTTCATTGAGCTCAACTTGGTACACGTTGCGGATGAAGCTAAACTTGAATCTTGAACTTGAATTGTACGATGCCTCACTCCACAATTCCGCCAACCTCCTCTTGATATGATCGTGTAGGCTCAATTCCATCCATCCTCCAACTACGTTGTTTGTCTATAATAAATAAGAAAACACAAATACTAGACAAACAATATTAGTTATAAATTGTTTGTTAAATATCATCAAAACAAGAAGGCCAACAATAAACTCTTAATAATTCTCAATCACAACATGGAACAATCAATGCAACTAATCATGTGCAATAATATCATAACATATCAGATAATCAAAATAAGAATTATAAATCATAAACATCATCTACATAATTTAACATATCAGATAATCAAAATAAGAATTATAAATCATAAACATCATCTACATAATTCAGAAAATAATCTCTTCTAAATAAATTCATTTTAAATTATTTCGCTTAACAATTAATCTAAACTAATTCATTTTCCAAAAAAAAATTCTTTTAAATTATTATAATTATCTAAAAATGATTCTTTTTACCGAACTAAATTCTTTTAATTCATTATAATTTTTCTAAAAATACTATTTATCATATTACTATAATATATTTTAATACTCTTCATCAAACAATCCACACATTGAATTATATTACAAACTAATATATACCGACAACTCATAATAGATCTGAAAATGTAAAGAACGACAAACTGAGTAACGGGATCTTGCCTGCGAGGCCAGTGGGGCCTGTTGACGATGTGGTGGCGGTGGTGTGGAGA
>NC_033801.1:99226793-99234916 GCF_001876935.1 Asparagus officinalis | reverse complement strand
GTGAAAATGTGAATAGAAACACAGCTATTTCATATATATATATATATATATATATATATATATATATATATATATATATTATATATATAATTGAATTAGGGTTTGGGTTTAAAACAAAAATAATTAAAATAAATATTTACGGGTATTTAAAAATTAAACTAACTATAGAATAATTATCTATAATTAAAAACGTACATGTGCTATTACAATAATTGATATGAAATAGTCGAAATATACCCATATTATATAATTAAACAAGAATAATTAATAATAAAAATATTTTTACTTAAATTTAAGATCAAATAATTATAGGATAATTATAAACACAGTAAAACGTACTAGTTATACTAATACGACAGAAAATATGTAACAGTAGAAATAATACAATAAATTATACCAAAACACGTAATTAATAATAGTATATTATATGAAATAATTTGTAATAATATTAATAATACAATATATTATTTAAAATATTATGTAATAGTACCGATAACATAATAAATTAATTCTAGAAATTTTTACCACACAAAATAAATTTATAAATATCAAAATCATTTAAATAAATATATAATCAGATTTTTAAATCATAGAAAATTGTAAAAAATCGAGAAAAATACAAATACTCTTTTAAAATAATAAATAAATATTTTAAAATACCAAAAAATTTATTTTAACTAGTATCAAAATTCATGGTCCTTACACAAGCTCTGGGACCGCTTGCGAAGAATTGGCTACTATTAGCCTAAAATGGTCAACGACATTGTTGCTTACGCTAAAAGTTGTCACGTGTGTCAAATCCATGCCAATGACATGCACAAATCACCCGAAGACTTGCATCCGTCAGCGACTTCATGGCCATTTGAAACATGGGGATGGATGTCGTCGGACCAATATCTCTTCCATCAGCCAAATGTCATCGCTTCATCCTTGCGATAACCAACTACTTCTCCATGTGGGCCAAAGTCGTGCCCTTGAGAGAAGTCAAGACCAGCAATGTGATCAAGTTCATCAAGCATCATATCATCTACCGATACAACATCCCAAGGTGCATCATTCATGACAACGGATCACAATTCGTGAGTCATGCCTTCACTCGGTTCTGTGACAAGTTCAGAATACAGAACCTATCATCCACGGCTTACAATCCGTTAGCAAACGGGTTAGCTGAAGCCTTCAACAAGACTATCATTAAGATCTTGACCAAGCTGACATCCAACAGCAAGTGCGATTGGGATGAGAAGCTCGGTGAAAGCTAATGGGCATATCAAACCATAGTTCATACACCGACCGACGCCACGCTTTACTCATTGGTATATGGCTATGAGTCCATGCTGCCACTCGAAATTTAGATTCCGACCCTACGCATCACACTTGCAATGGGGATGATGACTGAAGAAAGTTATCAGCGACATCTCGCAAACCTCGAGGCATTAGATGAAAAATAGCTTGAAGCTTAGCAGCATATTGAGTTCTATCAAGTCCGAATCTCTAAGGCTTTCGACAAAAAAGTCAAACACAGATCCTTTAAGGAGGGAGAGCTGGTCCTTACAGTTCGACGACCCTTGATCCTTAACTCCAAGAAGAAAGTCAAATTTTAACCAAAATGGGAAGGATTGTTTGTGATCAAGACAGTCTATTCAAATAGAGCTTATTGCCTCGTCAAGCCGAACGACGACAAGATTCTGATGCCTATCAATGGAAAATTTCTAAAGAAGTACTACCCTTAGTCTTCTTCCAACCTCTCCTGTTACGTCGACAATATATGAGTATAAACTGCTCCTTCCCTCCAACCGGTATACGAGGCTAAACTGTTCCCTACCTTTGATGAAAAGTTCCTGGAGAATACTACACATGATATTCTTAAGGATAACCCGGAATAAGCTAGTTGTTCCAGATAAAAATCAACCATCTGAATAATCCACTCTTAATCATGATAAAAATGATTAAGAACATCCCACTAGTACATGAGGTTAAACTACTCCCTACATCTCCCACCTAGTCAAACCTTCCTATAGTGAGGATCAAAGCTAATTTCCCCCGTCGATCCTCTCCAATAGGACGATAAGACTACTCCTACTATCATGTTAACAAATATCTCTGGCAAAATCAACTTACCAATCCTCTTCATTAGGATAGTAGGTCCTCAAAGTCACTCTGATCATGACAATCTCTGTCATGTTAACACCATACCTCTGACCAAAATCTACTTACCGACTCTCTTCAATGGAGTAGTAGGTCCACAAAGTCACTCCGATCGCGATAATTTCTATCACATTAACGATTACCTCTGATAGCCGGCATCATCATTCCTATAAATAACATTGTCCAATCAATCGTCACACTCATATATCCTTGAATGATTTGATCCATTCCGAGTGTTCTAATATTTTCTTAGAATAATCGACGGGTAGTGGCCTACCATGCGATAGCTACTATATCGATCAGTCATGACACTCATACGTCCCTAAACGGCCTAATCCATTTTGAGCATTCTGATATTTTATTAGAACGATCGACAGGTAGCAGCCTACCATGCAATGGCTTCTACAACAATCAATCGTCACACTCATACATCCCTAAACGATTTGATTCCCCTAACACCGTCATTCCCGCAAATGACGTTGTTTGTTAATACCGGCCTACCAAGCGATGTGCCATATCGACCCCCTATTCTGAATAACAACCCGCCAAATGGCGAGTGTCTATTCGAATCCTATTTTGGTCACACACGATCACCATTCCATTGGACTAAGTTGTTATTAACAACATAGCCCAACTCAATTACGACCTAATGGTTGTAATAAACCTAACCCAACACCTCGAACGGCTGAGGGTAGAGAAGAAATCATAGATTTAAGCCTAAGAGAAACTTCTTAACAACTCATCATACTGAGGAGAATAGTATGGCTAGCCCGATTCAAATGCTAATCGGTAAAGGCAAATCAAATCCCTTGATAGCTGGGGATTTGCTAAAAATCCTAAGGAGTCGGAGAATATGTACACAAAGCGTTGGAAGCAACAAGCAGACAACAAAAGCATAATTTCATCCATTAGAAAGGTTTTGACACCACAAAAGTAGGTATGTCCAAACAAAGTCAAAACCTCTTCAACCGCGACTCGGCATCCCGAATCTGCCTGTGCTGCTCCCTCTCTAAGGTAGTAAGGGTCTCCCGATGAATGTCTTCCTCAGTGAACGTGACAGCTTTATGGAGCTTCTCCCTTACTGCTTCCAGGGCATAATTCTTCTCCTCGAGGTCAACGATGATCAAGTCCTCGGTCTCTTTCAGCTCTTGTGACGCCCATTCGTAAGCCGACTCCTTAACGGCCAAAAAGTCTTGCAGCTCGGCGATCATCCGTCTTGCATTTGACATGGATTGGGCAACATCTACCAAAAAGGTGTCGGCCTTCTGATACTCCTCAGCCACCTCCTCGCCGGCTACTGTAGCTCGCTCTATCTCTTCTAACAGCCTAGTCTCCTCGGCCATGGTCTCATCTAAGTATTGCTTCTGTTCCCCTAATATGGATTGAGAATTTTCAACGGCCTAAGAATCTACATCCATAGAATGGAGGGTGAGCAATACCTGGACATCCCTTTCCACCGCCTCACCTATAGAAAGGAGAAGCCACATCTACGCCCGTCAACACGCGCAGCTCATTCAGATACATGTTCAGATGTGGTCTGAACCAGTCAAAAGGGCAGCCTTCATCCAACACCATTTGGATGCTATCATGGAGGTAGGTGTTGAAGTTCTTGATGGTCCGCTCTATGATCCTTTGATTGAAACGAGAGGCAGGAGAAGGGGGAACATCTTCGGAAACTAAACTTGTGCCTGAGCACCGGTTGCAACGATCACTCAATCCAACTCCTCTTCCTGAACTACCTCCTTTTCTTGAGTCGAGGCCTCATCATGAACTAGCACCTCCTCTGTATAGAGAGCTCTTTTGGCAATCGTCTTGACAGAAACATTGACATCTGTCTCTCACTTACGCTCCGGTGGGGATAGGGAATCAGGAGCGAGAGCTGGAGCCTACATTCGCTAAGCAATAGAGTCCCTGGCATACTCCAAGCACTCTTCAACTCTAGCCAACTCCGTGGTTTCCTCTTGCCCTCTTCCGAGCCCCGGCTAGGATGGATCATATTGGGTTAGGAGGAAATTCCCCAACCCCCCATACAACTCCTCCTCCCAACCTTCTCAAATGGCCCCTTTGGTAGGAACCACCTCGGGCTCCTCAACTCATCAACGATTTCTCCACCTTGACACACAGGGAATGGCTCTCGATCGGCACCTCTACGTCGTCAGGCAAGATTCACGGGGGATGAATCCCTCTGGATTTTCTCTCATGCCCCGGTACCACATACAATATGTGAGCATGTGACGGAGGGTACGGTCACGTCGTGGCAACTCAAACCCCATGTCAGTGCATCTTGCGTGTGTCCAAAACTACCCATGTGCTCCGTCAACTAGCCCTCCCTCTTAATATAGATCGGGGTTGATGTTCCCCATGTATAACTGATCGTACCCGAATTGGTGGGCAAATCGGCAAGGGATATAGGGTTCCAGATAGCATATTGGATCCATCCGGAGGATGTGATAACCCAGACGAATGTTAACCATCCATCGAAAAGCACCCAAAGATAGAGCAGTATGCTCGTCCATAGTTGGCGCGTCCCGAAGCAACTCACCATATCTCCTGCCGGAGAAGTATGGGAAGAAGCGGAAGAAACCATAATGGCCAAAGAGGGATAGCTCCTTCCTCGTATCGGTAATGTCTTTGATCTTCCAAGAGCAGCTCTCCAACCGTTGAACAAAGGGTATGAACCCTCCTTCTGGGGATGCCGAGGGTGCTGACATCAAACACTCATAATGCCTAACAAACCAGGCCATCAGATACGTGTAAGGTAGATTTACTCGGGGATTCGGGGTCTTGGCTACCTCTTCTCCCCCCTCTTCATCGATGAATGAAACACAGCAAAACTACGTTGACAACTTTCAGAGCCCGCTCTGAATGCAAACAGTCATAGCCGACACTAAGTCATAAGGTCATCCATAGGCCAAGCGAACAGCTAGGTAGATGACGTCCATCGGAATAGACTCGAAGGAATGCGTGGGAACCATACATCTCTTCAGCCATAATGTCAAGTAGCCCGCGAGCAATGCTTTCACTGATACCATGGACCCGGCTTGATGATGGTATGACTTGAAGGTCATTCTAGCCTTGAAACTATCCTCATCGTGATCGAGGGTCTGTGAGTCACAGACTCTCGGATATTCTCCTCTCTATCTCCATTGGATCGTACTCCTACAGTGGTGAAATAGCTCGTCTCTTATCCTCATTTTGAGGAAACAAGTAATCAGCCCAGTTCGTGTGACTAATACTCGGGGTCCTCTTCTTCTTACCCTTGTGGCCTACCGATCTAAGGGTATCCGAGCAAATGTGATAATGGCAGAGGAGCTCCCGTAGAGTCTCCACCACCTGAGGAGCCTGTTCAAAGAGTTGGTCGATTTCGTGTCAGCTGGGGATGTACTCTTCGTATAGGAACTCCCCCACCGGCAGTCCGGACACTTCATACATATCGTGAAGTGCTAATCTCAACTCCCCGTTTGGTGAGAAGAATGTGTTGCTATCCGGACAGTAGAGCTTCAGGATGCTGAGAAGCTGGGAAGCATTGATCTTGAGGCCGTGTTGAGTGGCCCTGATAACTCTGTATAAATCTGACCCCTACAAGTCAAAATTCTCTGCCAACACGTATTCGATGTTTCTGTGCCACCACGGACTGTTGCCCACCGACGAGTGAATCCACCCAGGGGCTCTGAAATCCTTGAGAGGGAACTACCCCCTAGCTCTGAAGAAACGGTGATGAAAGGTCTCGGATACCATGGATGTCTCTCTTACGGGTAGTTCACCTTGCAGAAGGCAGGGGTATAGAGCAATGACATGCTTACTGGAGTTGTTGACCTCATAACCAGCCGAAGAGCCGGTAAAAGTTCCACAAGTAACTCCATCCTGAGACGGAGTCAACTCCTAGTTAATCGCATGGGGAACGGAGAAGGAACGCAGTTCTATCAATGAAAACCCCCTCGCCATGTTGGGGAGAAAATAGCGGACCCCATCTATCTCACGGAGCCACATGCTCTCGTCAAGAGACATGATAGAAGAGTCAACTACGGCATCACCGAACATAAAAAATCAGGTTTCCTCATCTCCTGGCGTTGAGAATCCACCAACGCAGTATTCATGGATAGTTTCGGCATCGTCAAATAGTGTCCCTCGGACACCACTTGCTTTAACTCACTCATCTTGTCGACATTAAACACTAGCACTAGGTCGAGGAGCAAAAACCAATATGGGCCGCGAAGCCAGTACCGCCAGCAAGTCCAATGGCCTTACCCCTCGGGAGAGCCTCATCAGAGAAGGCTATTGCAAAACAAAAACAAAAAGAATTAAAATTTCCTTGACTAAAAAGTCAAAAGTTTTCCGAGTCTTGGAAGTAAGCGAGCAGGCACGAAGCTTGCCCGACACGGAGCTCAGCCGACAAGAAGCTCACCCAAAGTCGAAGCTCGCCTAAGGTCGAGCTCGCCCAACAATGAGCTCGCTCGAAGTCAAAGCTCGCCTAAGGTTAGGCTCGCCCAATAATGAGCTCGCCTAAAGTCGAAGCTCGTCTGACACAGAGCTCACCCGATAATGAGCTTGCCCGAAGTTGAAGCTCACCCAAAGTCGAAGCTCGTTTGAAGTTGAGGCTCACTTGGTAGAACTGAGCCTGATCGACAGTCAGATTCACTTGATAGGGCAGAAGTTCATCGAGGCAGCAAAGCTCGCCTGAGTAAGCGAGGCCCACTAGGGAGATAAACAAGAGTCTAGTCATCTCCTCTATAGATGACCTACAGTATCCTAAGCTTACCTGAGTGGGCTTGCGTCATGCCAACAGCAGCGGTGGTGGCAGCGGGAGTGGCAGGAGAAGAAGCTTTCCCCTTCCCCTTGGAGGTTGGCAGCTTCAGTTTGGGGGCTATTGAGAGAGAGAGAGAGAGGAGAGAGAGAGAGAGAGAGAGAGAGAGAGAGCTTAAGTTTTCTTTGAGCAAAAAAAAATTCGAAGGCACAATGATCTTTTGATGAGGGAGATGAATACCCTATATAGACAAAATCAGCGGCCGAGATCTGCCAACTCAGTCGAGACGAACGCCTCAAATCGCTTGCGGGAGATTGATTCGACAACTTGAATCGACAGATCAGGAGCGCTGTCAGATCAAATGACCCGAGTTGGTTGCATGAAAACAAGGCGCCACCCCCCTCCCCCTACCATATCACATTTAAGTGTGATTTGACACTACCACATTGCATTTAATGTGAGTTAACGTCACCTATCAACATCCAAAGCTCGCTTATCAATGGCATGAGCTCGCCTGGAGGTTCGAGCTCGCCTGTTGACACTTTCAGCTCACTTGAACTCGCCTGCAATTCATGAGGGATCACCTGAAGAGCCCAATTCGACCAAGGCATCCAATGAATAGCAATCCTCTTCATTCAAAGTGTTCCAGACCACATTCAACCACATTTGGGTCTGAAAACTTTGAAGGGGGTCCTGTAGGCAGTAAAAAGTGCCTAAGAGTTTAGATAGGTTCTATACGAACCAGGATGACCGAATTCCTACTCGACAACTCGTAGTCAAACTCCACCAGTCGACCCATCCGACTCCGACGACTCGAGACCCCCCCTCGTCGACTCGAAGGGTGATCTTAGTCAGCACTTCGAAGGCCTAAGTTGACGAAACCCCCTGTGCTGACTCACCCTTGCCTCGGAGACTTCAGGATGAGACCCCAAGCCAAGACCATGTTGTCAACTCGAAGGACGACCTTAGTCGACTCAAGGTCTGAGACTCTGAGACCCCGAACCGAGACCGTTTAGTTAACTCGAAGGGTGGCCTTAGTCGTCTCCTCTTCCCAGAGTCGACTTGCCAAGATCCCCTTCACTTCGAAGACCAAGTGGCCAAGACCCTTTCGTCGACTCGAAGGGTGGTGTGAGTCTCACGTTTGAAGTCGACTCGCCAAGACCTCAGGACGACACACCTTCGTTTCAACTTAAAGGGCGGTGTCAGTCTCCCTCCAGAAGTCAACTTGTCAAGA
>NC_033801.1:99216265-99226783 GCF_001876935.1 Asparagus officinalis | reverse complement strand
GGAAAGAGGGTTCTAGCATCTTGGATATTTAAACAAGATAAAGTCTAAACTACAAAATAAATTGTAAAAATCTAAACTACAAAATAAATGCAAGAATTTAAAGTAAGGAAGTAAAGACATGAAAGTAAATCTAATCTATAAGAATGAAAATAAATCTAAGGCAAGAGGGTTCTAGCATCTTGGATATTTAAACAAGAAAAAAGAAAAAGATAAATTTACTAACAAAGAAAAATTTACATCCCAAGAGGGTTCTAGCCTCAAGGTTATAATAAGCCTTCATCTTGATCTTCGTCTTCATCTCACTTTCATCTTTATAATCAAACAAAGAGAAGAAAAGAAAAAAATGAAGAGGTGAAAATATTTCTTTATTAATTGTAACAAAAAGTTACAATTTGGAAAGTCTTCTCAATTAAGGGTAACCCTCCTCTCCAAAAAGAGTTTTTACAAAATATTTTACACCCAAACCCCGCACTCTCTACCCCTATTTATAGAGTATTACAACTAATATCAATCTTTGGATTAAACTTGGTCCCCAAGTTAATCAATTACAGACTTTAATCTGTAACAATAAACTTGGTATCGATACTGTTAAACCCTAGAGGGGGTGATTAGGGTCTTATGCTAATCTAATCCTAATTAAAAGCTAATTAAAATTGTGTTGATCAATTTGGATTAGGGTCTTATGCTAATCTAATCCTAATTAAAAGCTAATTAAAATTGTGTTGATCAATTTGATCTTGCAAGAAGAAATATGATATGGATATGAAATCAATTTGATCTTGCAAGAAGAAATATGATATGGATATGAACAATAAAGATAAATAAAAATACGCTAAGCAAAACTCAAACACACGATATGTTTACGAGGTTCGGTCACCACGACCTACGTCCCCGCTCCTCACCTCGAGGAGATATCCACTATCACAATCCGGTTTGGAAGCCGGAACTTCTACACACACGGTTTACAAGATCACCGAAAAACTCTCACACTAACACAAATACTATGCAATCACACTTTACACACTAAGTGTAGGAACCTACCCCGTGTCCTCCTCCTCAAGTGCTCGATTACAACCTCTCCCTAGGTTCGTCAATCGCCGCCCCTCCTATTGGATTCGACCCCGTGTCTCGCCTCACACTTCTCTCGGTGTACAAGTGTATTACAAGTGATTCTCACAAATAAAAGTTAAATACAATGATTTGTTCTCAAATAACAAGTGAGAACACAATGAAGCTCACACTCACTAAATCACACCCCACACTATATGGTATGAAAATATTAAGCTCAATAAGTGTGTGTGATAACAGTGAATGAAACTCAATAGATATAGCTAAATGAAATGAAAATGAAATAATAAGCTATGTAAGAGTTTAGAAGACTTCTCAAACAAGAAGAACAGTAGAGATGATTCCAATAGGATTGAATGCCACTTCTTGTTGTAGAAAAACTTCTCTTGAAAAACTGATTGATGAAATCAACTATTAAACAGCTCTTAAACACAATCAATATTTTGTTAAACACCAAACTTGGATTTCTTAGTTGTGGAGAGGAAGAACAGCAATGGGATATATATAGCATCCCAATACAACAGTAAAAAATAGGTAAAAGACCAAAAAACCAGTTTGAAAACAGGTAGAAAAACTAGCCGTTATAAAGGTTCTGATAACTCATCGGTCGACCGGTCCGGTCGACCGCTAAGCTCAAAAACTCAGAGAATAAGAGTTTAAAGCTGGCGGTCGACCGACGAAATTTTCGGTCGACCGGAGGTTCTCTCGGTCAACCGGTGCGGTCGACCGCAAGCATGAGCTCAGAAAACAACTGTCGGTCAATCGGACCGGTCGACCGAAAACTGATATTTGCATATTGACAGGTTTTAGGGTAGTTTTGAAAATTCATTAAAAATATCAAATCAAATCCAAAAATAGTGAAACTTTGGGAAAAGTTTCTAAATGATGAAATAAATGTGTTTGAAGAGGAATTTTTGGAAAATCAATTTTTGTTTGTGAAAACTCCCTGTTTCTGAAAAGTGTTCAGAAAACCTGTTTTTCAAGAACATGAAAATTGACATAGAGCTTGTAAACATGTGTATATATATATTGTGCATGTATTGTATGTATATAATGAAGTACGAAAGAGCTGTAAACATGAGATAAAAGTTATTGTAACAACGTTTGATGAATCATGAGATAAAAGTTATTGTAACAACGTTTGATGAAAAATCATTTATATGATAGAAAACATCAAAAATCGTGTTAAGTGTACATATATTGAGCTTAGATATAATCATACAATATATGTAAGTAAACCAAACATATACCTAGGTAAATCCACACATATGAACTTGAATCTTTAACTCTTGACTGAAGTGTGTTGAAATACCTGAAAAGAGAAACATAAACACAAAACACTAGAGAACATATTAGTAATAAATTGTTTGCCAAATCATCATCAAAACTATAGGGTCAACAGATACGGGTATCGATAAGGGTATCGATACCGCTATCGATAATGGTATCGATACTTAGTCATCTTGTTTTTCGACCTATCTTCTCTTGTGTGTATGGGCTTGGACTTCTTGGGCTTTTTAAGAGATAAGATGTTGAGTTCTTTTGGATTTTTATTCATTAACCTGCAATTAAGATAAAACATGTTTATTAGTGATATTTTTTATTTAAATCAAATAGATAATGAGGGTATAAAATGTAATAAAAATGTGATTATTGTTTCCCTCTGGCTGTTGCTCAAGAAATGTATGGTGATTCTATAGAAAATTTCTGAATCGGTAACCCCAAACTTATTGTTTACGATACCTAGAAGCATGATAGGGTTTCTTTATTTCCGCTGTGCATAACCTAGATATAGATTTACCTTATTGTATGCATGTAGTTATCCAGTTTCAACAGAAGCAATCTTCCCAATCGTCATTTAGGCAATGTCACTGCATTAACACCGCCACTCCTCTGTCAACCAGATGATCCCCCTCCCTTCCCTATTCCCATGTATTCCCCTATTGTCCATGACCTCTTCCCCGTGGTAAAAAATTAATTTTATGCAAAATTACTATTATATACTCCCATCTATAGTTAGATTCTCTATTACATAGATTGCAGTAGATGCTTACAATTAGTTGAAAGACAAATAAGAAAATGTGAAGAAAAATTAATTTTGACATATGGTAATAGTGCATATACCCTCAAATCCCTGGCTCGAATCCAACAGTCTAACATGGAGTATAGAAAAGAGAGGTGGGATCCATTCACTCAGAGTGTTCCCAATTGGAGTTGGGGATTGAAATTGGGCTTGATCCCAAGGATCCTTCTGCCATGCCAAGGCTTCCTTGTATTAGAAAAAAGAGAAAAAATAAATATTGTGTCTAGGCCCTAAAAATGAAAAGGCAATTGACTAAGCCCATATACTTTTGGGCCATGTGCAAAAGCCTCAAATGCATAATTTTTATGTGTTTTAGCCCCCCGATACATTGCCAGCTCAATAATGTGAAAAAATACCCTCATTAATTCCTAAAATACCCCTCATTATGTCCCCTACCTTTTTATTATGTTAATAAGAATCTATTTCTTCTTCTATCTTCTTCCTCTCTTCGTGCTAGGGTTAGGGGCTTGATCATTGAGGAGTAGCCAAAAACCCTAATTTCAGAGAAGGATACAATAATTCGCCCAGCAACAACATCAACGAGAATGATTTTGGAATCAATGAGAAGGATCCCACGCATCTAGGGTTTCAATCGATGAAATATTTAGATTTTGTTCAAGTTTTCATTTAAGAGAGCTTTAAGGAAGTAGTTGCAGCCCACGTTGGAAGGATTGTTGATGTTGCTTTGAAGATTTTACCGTTGATGTTGAATCGACTTCAATCATTTTCTCTTCTATTCTCCATTAGGCTGCGTTTGGGAACTTTGATTTGGATTTGGGAAGTTGATTTAAAATCAAGGGATTTTAAATTTAGGATTTGAAATCCATGATTTAAGAAATCTTTTGTTTGGATATCTTTATTAAATGAAAGGATTTGAAATCTTTGATTTCAAAATCTAGTGTTTGAGTACTTTATTATAGATGAATTTGAATTTAAAATTGATAAAAATTTATTCTCTTAACCCATCTTGTTTACATCAAATGCAATGGAAAATTGATAAAAATTTATTCTCTTAACCCATCTTGTTTACATCAAATGCAATGGAGATATGTAAAATAGTAACCAAAAAACACAAATTTAGGTTAACCCATCTTGTTTACATCAAATGCAATGGAGATATGTAAAATAGTAACCAAAAAACACAAATTTAGGTAATTTTGACAATGGTAGCTACATTTGCTAAGTTTTCAAATTCATTGTCCACCATAACTTGCAAGAGTTTCAACAAAATAAAAATGAAGAAAACTCTACAAACATATCAAGTATCTTACAAAAAACATCTAAATAATACATTACCATTGCATATTTCACAGATATCCAGGCTGGAAAACACTTAGAGGCTTGTTTCATATTTCACACATATTTAAAGTGAGAATAACTTGACTTCAGAGCAAATAAGTAACAATTCCATTATCTTCTCAAATGCAGGTACAACTGACAATTACATAGTCAATTTGATCTTTGATATACCAAGAGAAATGTTAATAAGAAAAAAATACAAAGAGTTGCAAACTGAATAGCATGTGAGAAGAGAATTATCCTCGATATAAAGAAATTACAACTGAGAATTCAGAAGTGCCATCACTATATGATAAACCCTATCCGCAGCAACAAAAGAGTAATTCATATGACATCACTATATAAGCCTAAAACCTGCAAAGAAAATGAGCAGATCAATATTTTTTTTAATCAAGCTAACAAGTTAACAAATTAAACCAAAATGTAGATGAGAAATTAAACTTTTAGAGCACGTAAACTTCTTCAATCTTTTTTCATTATATATAATAGTAAAATTCAGTGACAACATGCAAGCTTCAATGTGTGAATCGATAAAAGGTTTGATGCTTGCAATGTGACAAGGAAGAGATTTGCAGATATACTATGATCATCCAGAATGTATGAATGTATAAGCTAAAGAAATAGTTTGCTGCTGTAGTCAGAAACATCACTGTCCAGCTTTATTTGGAAAAACTAGTAACGGTTTTTCTTTTCCTGCAATCAGAAACATCACTGCTCAACCGTTCAACTTTGTTTGAAAAAACTAGGAGTTCTCGCGACCCCCCGTCCGCCCCCCCCCCGCTACTGCAACGCACTCCAAACTTAAGGCGCCTGTGTCACCTTGTCCACACAATTGTCCAAGTTTCACAAATCAATCCATAGGCACTATTCTGTGAACATACAAACATCTATGTACTTTTCTATCAAATTTCTCCACACAATTGTCCGCTAGTAAATTGGGGTGATCTAAGTCAGGAATGGTTTTCCACGAAACAAAACCAAACTAATAAAACAAGCTTAAATAATAGTAAAAATATTGCAAGACAAACTTGGGGTTATTTCACAAGTTCAATACATATCATAACCTTTTTTTATTCTTTCTTCCTTCGTTAAGAGTGGATGATCTTAGTGTATAAATGTATAAGGCCCGTAAAATGAAAAAAATTGTACCTTCAAGATGAGACAATCACTCCTTGCTTGAATTACCTAAGAATCCATCAAAATCATCAAAAAAATAGAAATATTCGGTCAAAAATATTGTTCAAATAACATCGAGATGAAGAAATCCAAGAGAGAACTTACTCAAATGGGTTCAAAGATTTGGGGGTTCTTGTTATCCAACTAGAAACTACTCCTTAAGAATAAAGAGAATAAAAACTCTTTTTTCATCATCAGGAAGTGACTTCAACAAATAAAACTTTTCCGGGTTGCTATCCATTATCTTCTCAAATGCATTGAACACTTGAATGCGACTTAAGTTGGGTATTTTTGAGACCACTTGATGAATCTCCTCTCCGATTGGTGGTTTTCTTACTAGTTCCTTCTTTCTCTCATTAAAATACTCACTCATAGAAGCTGCCATCACTGCAAGTGAATCAGCCATTTTATCCCTTTTTTTTGTTTCTTTGAACTTATCTCACCACTAGTTGATGCTCTAGGAAGATGTTTCTTTGAAGAGCTTCCACCTTCATTTGTTTCAGATTGTGCTTCAAATTCCTCATGTTGCATTGCGTTAGCAGCCTCTTCAAAGGTTTCTGCACCTTCACCATTGGCTCTATCTTTTGCACATAATACCATAATGTCATCCCAATTTTCAATCAAACAATTCTAGTAGCCTTTTGCATCTGGATTAGCCTGCAATATAAGAACATTCACAAATGTTTTTAGATATATGTAACAAACTAATAATTCAAATTAATAAGTATAAAGTGTAATATTACCGTAACATAGTCGCTCCATACTTTTTGCTCACTAGCGGGTATAATCACCATTTTCTTCTCATCATCCCACCACGTCAAACCACTTTTATTTTTAATGTCATAGATAACATTATAATGTGTTTTCCAAATTTTGAGTCGATTCTTCACATTATCTTTGTTCAAGTTGCTATTAAATGATTTTAGTGCATCAACCGCAACTTGATACACTTGAGGCTTCCAAGTACCATCAACTTTTAATCCTTGGTTCATTTGATCGTACAACACATTAGCTAAAGCTAAGTCCATATCACGATTCCACACAACATATGATCTCGACTGAGATGCAATTTGTTTCCCTTTATTTGTCATCCTAATACATACCAAAGTGAATGACATAGAATTAGTAATGAAGCACAAAGGTTGATTAGTAATGAAGGCTGAAGAATAATGGCAATAATCAAAGATCATAAAACTTATCAAAGACATAAAATTATTCACAACTGCTGACCAACTTTAGGATCAAATCTTATGGATGTTAGCCCCCTCTCAAAGTCGTATTCATCCCACATTTGCATAGCTAAATCATCTCTAAAGTTACTCCATTCATTTGTAACTCTCACAGTGGTGATACGCTCATCATCTACATTCTCAATTTCTAAAACAGGAGCATCTTCTAATTCTCGATCCACATCATTCAACAAGAGACCTCTCCTCCTCTGGCTCAAGGGTAATTATTCGTTTCTCGTTGCTTTTTTTCTTGGAAAAGCCATGGCAGCCAGTACAATGTAGGGACTTTTTGTCCTACTCCTTAAGTTTATGTGTCACTTAATTTCACCTCACAAATATATAAGAGCCACCCAGCTAGAGATAATTTCTAACTCTTTGTCTTTTTTTATGAAACTCTAGACCTGATTGTCCTTTCAATATATAAAAGAACATGGATGATCAGATTATCACCTTCGAGCTGATCTTGTTAGAGTGAGGCAGTATATTGACCTGATTGTCCATTTTTCAAATGGAAAAATACTTGTGGTCTTTGACTTTTATGTAGGCTATAATGTATATTCCAACTTTTTCCATGTTACAACTAATATTGTGTATGATGCATGAGTAAAATTTTCCTTCTTAAAATTTTTGGTTGCAGATAAGGTTTCATTTGCAAACTTTTCATCTGTAAAACCCCGAAAATTTGAATACTTTATGATAAATAATAATAAATATATTATACATTTATAAATAATATATTATGATGTTTGAGTACGCTAGGAACTGATTTGAGATCAATTCAATGTATATATGTATATATGTGAGTACAAATACACAAATCATGCACAAAGGCCAAAAGTGAGAATCTGGGAATTTTAACCAGTTGAGCGTTTTTATGTTTCTCTCATTGATTCATTAAGAATCTGGAAAAGTGTATAAAACAAAAGTTGTAGGTCTCTTCAAGAGCTTTCCAACAAATCTTAGATCACCTTATTCCGAAGTCGTATGAGAAAGTTATAGCCAAAATACCGAAGAGAATGTTCCTAGTCAGACTGAATTTCCAGTTCGGGTTTCAGGTTTCGGGTTTCGGGTTTGCTGTTATATATATACAGGTTATATCACGAAAATCACCTCTTTTCTTTTGTTTTTTTACAACCCTAGCAGCCCCCCCTCTTCTCTCCCAAACCCTAGATCCGTTCTTGGAGGATTTTGGAGGAGTCGACGCGAGATCCATCGGTGTTCAGCGAAGGAGGATCATTCTCACTTGTTTTTGGGAGTTCATCTACACCCAAGGCGAGTAATTTCTCGCCCAACCCCCACCCTTTTTGTTTTCATGTCAAGAATTGAGTTTTTATTAGTTTTTATGGAGCCAAATTCGTATTTTAAAATAGCTAATAGAGTATTGTGGCATAGAATATGGATTTGGGATTTTATCTATTTTAAAAACTCACCAACGTTTTCTGTTAACAGATCTAGATCTGAAAATACCTAGGAAAGGAGTAAAAACCCTGTTTTTATTATTAACGATGAGTAAATCATGTTTATACATTTATGGAATCTTGGTGGCAAAGTTTTAAAGATTTATTTTCGTGATTTTACTGATTCATGACACCTCTACAAGACAAAAATTTTGTTTCAGGTTTCAAGCTGACAGAAACTCAGATATGGGTTCTGTCCGCTTGGCGGTCGACCGGAGCGGTCGACCGCTGAGCTCGTTTTAGGGCTTCGGTCGACCGCCAAGTTTGTTCGGTCGACCGCCGTTTGTTCGGTCGACCGCGACATTTATCCGGTCGACCGCGACGTCTGGTCGGTCGACCGAGATGCCTAGCGGTCGACCGCCAGGCTCTTGCCAGAGTTCGGTCGACCGGATCGGTCGACCGCAGCACTCTCTGTTGCATTTTCCCTGTTTTGTACATTTTTGAATATTTGTTCAGGTTCGAGTGATTTCCTGGACTATCTGACATTTTTAATTGGTCTTACTATGTACCCAGGCATGATAGAAGACCTGAGGGTATCAATTATAGATTCATACACTGTTTTGACTGTGAATTGATATAGGTAGATTTCACTATGTATCCCAGTGATATGTTCACCATTTCACAGTCCTCGTGTTGGACTAAAATCCACAGTCCTCGTGTTGGACAAGCATTACCTTTTAGTCCTCGTGTTGGACACCCTTCCCACTTAGTCCTCGTGTTGGACATGCATTGCTATTTAATCCTCGTGTTGGATATACATTACCATCCGGTCCATGCGTTGGACAACGGTCACATCCGGTCCATGCGTTGGACAACGGTTATATTCAGTCCATGAGTTGGACGTTTAATTTATATAGTCTATGTTTCGGACACTTAATCGGTTTCTGACATGTCACTCATGTGAGTTTATGTCATAACACTTATGTAAATCTCGATATGATATTCATGTAAGTAATAACATGATGTTCATGTTAGCTATGGTATGGCACTGTATTTTTGCTCTGAGATTAGCTGTATTCATTTACCTCGGGTCTGGCGTTTAGAGATTTACAATTTGAGATACAAGGTATATACATGAGGGTTTCCTTGTTTGGATTATTTCGCTCGACGTACCTATGCTCGTGTTGTAAATTTCTAAATACTAAAACCCTCTTTAGTAGGATCAATGATTTTAGATCTATTATATATATTATATGTATTTTCTTATACAACGAGCCCTTTTCCCTTGGGGTTGGTTGTGATGTTACTCGCTAGCGCTTTGACGCTCGTTGTCCCTCCCCCTTTCAGGTCACGAGCCAGGAGCACAGAGAGCCGCAGGTTGATAGCGGACCACATTAGTGTTCAGCTTTACTTTCTAGCTATGTATTATTTTCTTTGAGCTCCACAGTAGTGTGGTTAGACATTTGAGGGTATTATTCTAGAATTTGTAAAGGCGGAGTGCCTTATTTATTCTTGTCAGATATTTGTATTTGAGACTTGTGACTATTCCAGTTTATTTATTCAGACATTGACTATGTATTTCCATTTGTTGGATGATGAGATATTTATTTGATCACTATCATTTCATCAGCCCTTCGTGTATCATCTTTTACTTGCTTTTGTACCTACACCTGTTATTGACTCTACTAGAGTGATAGAATTGTGATGGTGAAACATGTTATTGCACGGTGTGGTGCATAGCAGGTTTGACATTCTTGGTTTCACCTTGGACTGCAGCCTTGTGTGAACCCAGGGGCGTCACACATGACCGGGTTATCCTTAAGAATATTAGCGTAACATTCTCCAGGAACTTCCCGTCAACGGTAGGAAGCAGTTTAGACTCATATACCTATTGGAGTATCAGGAAGCAGTTTAACCTCTTATACCGATCGGAGGATTGAGAAGTAGTTTATACTCTTATACTTGTCGGAGTCATGAGAAGCAGTTTATACTCGTATACTCTTCGGATTGTTGCCATTCTCATTTGGCTCATCCTAGCGTTATGACGCCAGCTTCAACCAAGGTTTGGATACTATTCTTTAAAGTAAAGCAAGTCTTGATGGGATGAAGGATCCTCCTATGGTACACGCAGTACTTCGGATCCGTAGTATTATCAGCTTCCTCCTGATTTGTAATGGGTGGCAACTTGATCTTGTTGTTTTCAAGAAGGGTCTCGAAGATGGCTGGAACGTCTTCGTCCTTGAATGAGTACTCTTTTTGGAGCCTC
>NC_033801.1:99195760-99216146 GCF_001876935.1 Asparagus officinalis | reverse complement strand
GACCTTCCTCCTTCTGAGGAAGCGTTCGGCCTGTTCTCCGCGCACCTTCAACTCTTTCCAGGTATTGAGCGGCTCTACTCCCATAACGTCCAAGATGTTAATGGACAAGTTGTTATGACAGGCTGTGTTTCCAAGACTACAAAATCTACTGGAAAAATAAAATCTCCAACCTTAATCAGAACATCCTCTAACTCACCCATAGGGACCTTGACAGATCTATCAGCCAACTGTAAGGTGCATTTGGTTGGGTTCAGTACACCTAGACCCAATTGCTGATAGACTGAATATGGAAGCAAATTGACACTGGCCCCTAAGTCTAAAAGCGCCTTATCAATGTGAGTATTACCAATGATACATGAAATGATGGGGGAACCTGGATCTTTACGTTTCAAAGGTATGGGATTTGACAGCATTTCACTGATATTGGCGGCTAAAAAGACTTTCTTTGGGACATTTATTCTCCTCTTCTTAGTGCACAATTCTTTTAAAAATTTAGCATAAGATGGAATTTGTTCAATTACATCTAAGAGAGGAATGTTGACCTTAACCTGCTTGAATGTCTCTAGGATTTTCTCCTCCTGAGGAGAGTGTTTCCTAGACCTGAGTCTATCTGGAAAGGGAGCAACCGGTCTAAATCTATCAAAAGCAGGCTCAGGTTCGGGTTCAGGTTCTTGGTCATCTGAGGGGAGTGATTGTTGAATAGATTCATCAGAAGGAGAAGGAGAAGGAATTTGTACAGGATCAAGAGTTTGACTTGGCGGAGTTCTCACTTGATTATCGACCTGTCTACCTGACCGAAGTGAATGGATTGCATTCACTTGAGCTTCATAGGATGAACTGCATCCTGTGTTATTAGGGTTGACCACGGGTTGACTCGGAAATTTTCCTTTCTCTCTTTCACTCACGGCACTAGCTAGTTGACCAAGTTGGGATTCTAATCTAGCTATAGCTTGAGTGTTGGAGTTGAGCATTTGTCCGGTTGATTGCATGAAGGAATTCAACGTGCTAGATGTTTGAGTCAACATATTCGTGGTTTGAGTAGAGGCCTTAATTATGGTTTCTAAACCCCTTTCCAAGACATTGAGACGTTTATCTTGATCTGGATTGTGAGGAGTTTGAATTACAGCTTGATGAGGAGGAGACTGATTTTGATACGGCAGATTGGGTTGTTGAAATTGTGAATGAGAATTGAATGGAACTGTGTTTCCCCTAGGAAAATGTTGGGTCGAAGCGGGAGTGAAATTTTGAGTTCCGGGAGAATTTCCTAGATTCCATGCAAAGTTGGGATGATTTCTCCAACCTGGATTGTAGGTTGGAGAAAATGGATCATTTCTAGGGTGCTGGAATGCAGCGTTCATCTGTTCTATTGCGTTGTTATTTCCTAGGAGAGGGCATTCCTCTGAAACGTGGGTAGGAGACTGACAATTATGACATCCTGGGAAAGAAACATGATTGAGTTGAGCTGGAGCTCGTTCCTTAATTTCTAAGGCTTCTAACCTCCGCAGAATTGTCGCCATCTTCGCTTCAGAAGCAATGTTTGACTCCAAGGAAAGACCACTAGACTTAGAATGGGGAACTGATGAAACCCTGTCATCGCACTGTTCCCATTGCATTGTTTTTTCAGAAAGACTCTCCAAAAACTCCCAAGCTTCATCAGCATTTTTCCTCATAAAATCCCCGTGGCACATTGATTCTAAGGAAGTTTTTGCAGAATAATCTAATCCCTCATAAATTATTTGGCACAATCGCCATTTCTCTAAACCGTGATGAGGACATTGGATGAGAAGATCTTTAAATCGGTCAAAATACTTCCAAAAAGGTTCTCCCGGGATAATTTTAAAGTTTTGAATGCTGTTCCTAAGCTTTACCGTTTTATGAATAGGAAAAAATTTCTTAAGAAAAACGGTGACAAATTCATCCCAAGTTGAGATGGAATTTGTTGGTAAGCTGTACAGCCATTTTTTAGCTTTATCCTTAAGAGCAAATGGAATAAATCTAAGCTTAACCGCATCTTCATTTAATTCTCTCATTTTAATCATAATACACACTTCCTCAAATTCCGAAATAAAAATATATGCGTCTTCTGTTTCATTACCAAGGAATTTGGGAAGCATGTTTATGTATTGCGGTCTAAGCTCAAAACTTATTCCATTTGTTTCGGGGAGCCTAATGCATGAGGGGATTGCATTCCTAATGGGATAGCACATATCATGAAGAACGGGTGGATTAGGATGCTCCATTTCTATGATTGGTTCAAAGCGAATTAATCGATGTGTATTATCCTTAATCCACTGTTGCATACACCAAAATATTACCAAAATAATTTTTTTTATTTTTTTTCTTAAAGAAAAGAAAGAAAATTAGTTTTTTTTAGAAGATAAAGAAAAAGAAAAATCCTAACTGAAACAAATCAAAACAATCACTTTTCAATTAATTCTAATTCTAGGGTTTAGCCTAACTCAACTAGACCAGCTCCTAACCAAAAACTCCTACAGTGAAAAGATCAAAGTTTTACCCAGGTAGTTATCCAGGTAAGAATAGTACTAGAGGGTGATCAAAGATCAATTAAGTACATCTTTCCTTGCGGAGCGCTTTATGCAACCCCTAAACCTTGCCTTAGACACCAACTAATCTGAGAAAACTTAAACCGTTTCACTTCAGGATTTCTTGTTCCTTATTGAGCTCATTGAGCTCGAATCCTTAGGGGCCAACGTCTAATGAGTTTTATTAGGCTTGGGTGGTGTAGTGAGGAATTAGTGATTTTTGGGCTAAGGAAAGGGTGATGAAATCCCTCACCTTATCTTGATTATGGGGTTTTGCCCTTAAAAATATTTTTAAGTGTGTGTCAAATCAAGATGCTCAAATCACTTGGTGAATTCCTACACTATATGAAATGCAACCCTATGAATTAAAAGCAACTAAAAAGGATGGAAAAGAAAAATCTTTTTTTTTAATTAGGGTTAACAATCAAACAAATGAGAAGGGGGAATTATTTGAATTTATTATCTTGTTAGTAAATGTCAAAGTGGAGGATGAATTTTATTATGGTTAACAAAAAATAAAATCCTTTCTTTTTTTTAAATCCTAATTGTCTCTAATTGTGATGCTAACTAAAATGGGTATAATTGAAAATGTTAGAAAAAAGACTTACCCAAAAGCAAATCTTTAAATCCTAGTTCTCCAATCCGCGATCTTCAAGCTCCAAGCGTTTCCTTCACAATAAACACAAAAGTTAAAGAACCAAAATAATTAAAACCTACTTAAGCATCTTACCCAGCAACGGCTCCAAAAACATGATGCGGCATAATTATGTACCAAAATATGTTGCAAGTGCACAACCGTGTCAAGTTATAGTATAAAGATATCGATCCACGAGGAAGGTGTTTTGTAGGAGAAAATATAAAATCGGTTCTTATGTTGTGTGCGTGACAAAAAGGAGAAGGCGAGTAATTTCTCGCCCAACCCCCACCCTTTTTGTTTTCATGTCAAGAACTGAGTTTTTATTGGTTTTTATGGAGCCAAATTCGTATTTTAAAATAGCTAATAGAGTATTGTGGCATAGAATATGGATTTGGGATTTTATCTGTTTTAAAAAACTCACCAACGTTTTCTGTTAACAGATCTAGATCTGAAAATACCTAGGAAAGGAGTAAAAACCCTATTTTTATTATTAACGATGAGTAAATCATGTTTATATATTTATGGAATCTTGGTGGCAAAGTTTTAAAGATTTATTTTCGCGATTTTACTGATTCATGACCTTTATGATAAATAATAATAAATATGTTATACATTTATAAATAATATATTATGATATTTGAGTATGCTAGAAACTGATTTGAGATCAATTCAATGTATATATGTATATATGTGAGTACAAATACACAAATCATGCACAAAGGCCAAGAGTGAGAATCTGGGAATTTTGACCAGTTGAGCGTTTTTATGTTTCTCTCACTGATTCATTAAGAATCTGGAAAAGTGTATAAAATCAAAGTTGTAGGTCTCTTCAAGAGCTTTCCAACAAATCTTAGATCACCTTATTCCGAAGTCGTATGAGAAAGTTATAACCAAAATACCGAAGAGAATGTTCCTAGTCAGACTGAATTTCCAGTTCGGGTTTCGGGTTTCGGGTTTGCACTGTTTTGACTGTGAATTGATATAGGTAGATTTCACTATGTATCCCAGTGATATTTTCACCATTTCACACTCCTCGTGTTGGACTAAAATCCACAGTCCTCGTGTTGGGCTAGCATTACCTCTTAGTCCTCGTGTTGGACATGCATAGCTATTTTTAATCATCGTGCTGGATATGCATTACCATCCGGTCCATGCGTTGGACAACGGTCACATCCGGTCCATGCGTTGGACAACGGTTATATTCAGTCCATGAGTTGGACGTTTACTTCATGCAGTCTATGGGTTGGACGTTTAATTTATATAGTCTATGTTTTGGAGTTGGTTGTGATGTTACTCGCTAGCGCTTTGACGCTCGTTGTCCTTCCCCCTTTCAGGTCACGAGCCAGGAGCACGGAGAGCCGCAGGTTGATAGCGGACCACATTAGTGTTCAGCTTTACTTTCTAGCTATGTATTATTTTCTTTGGGCTCCACTGTAGTGAGGTTAGACATTTGAGGGTATTATTCTAGAAGTTGTAAAGGCTGTGAGCCTTATCTCCTTATCGTCAGATATTTGTATTTGAGACTTGTTGAGTATTTCAGTTTATCTACTCAGATCTTGACTATGTATTTCTGTATTGTTGGATGATGAGATATTTATATGACTATTATCATTTCATCAGTATTCCTTGTATTATCTCTTACCTGTTTTGTGCCTATACCAGTTGTTGATTCTACTAGATAGATGTTAATTGTGATGGTGAAACATGTTATTGCACGGTGTGGTGCATGGCAGGTTTGACATTCTTGGTTTCACCTTGGACTGCAGCCTTGTGTGAACCCAGGGGCGTCACATCATCCATGGCTGCCTTATTTGTTATGAAGAGCATTTTGACTAAGTTATAAGCTTACAGAATGGACAGGCTTGTCATATTCTCCAAGAACAGAAGAGATAAGTCATTAACCGTGAGGTCACCAATTCTCCTATAAATCCCGATCAAATACTCACTTGGCTAATTAAAACAAGTTTCCAATATAGGAAAAGGAGGTAAAATTTAGGGAGAATAAATGAATCTGACACTTTACATTATGAATACGTAATATAGAACTTCACTAGAATGAAGAAAAGGAGCTAGGAAAAGCCCGTACAAACATTTTAACATAGAAAAAATCTTGAACCTGATTCTCATTTAACTATCTGACTAATACTGCACAGTTAATTTTTTGTATTTCCCCTTTTACCAGTGAGTCAATGACATAATCCAATATTGTGTTTCTTTAAGGTTACGCCCTGTTTGATATAATTGCAACTACAACAACCTTGAACACCTGTTTGATAAAATTGCAAGAGTCAATAGAATGACTTCTATAGGCTGTGAGATGATTAATAAATGAATAAATAACTTGTCACACTTTTTTTTACAAATCTAGATCACAAGCCTTATCTGAATTGGATGCCATGGCAACAAAAACAAACCATTCTGCATTTAAAATAGACGTTGTGAACTATCATGACACAATTCCTCGCAATAAAAGCTTCAAACCAAAATACTTCCTTTGAAGGAATAAGCAGAGTTAGCAAGCTGATTGCATTCTAAAACCTAAACAGCTCAAATATCTGTTAAGCATATAGATGCTTAAACATCACCGATAATTTTTTCCACATCTAACACCTTGAATCAACAAAGAACAAATGCAAACTATTGATTACCAGCCTAATATCACCCTTCCAGTAATAAATCCTGGTGACACAAGCTAATTGGAATTCAATATTACTTGCACAAGCACACGCACACAACCACAACCACAAAGAAAAGGAAAGAGAAACTCATATAAAACATTAGATTATACCTTAAACACCTGCTAAAAGAGATATAGAGAGAATAGAAATAATTTACACTATATAGGAAGCTGAACTACTTAAAAAGAATACACAAATTCCAACTGCAATACAGAAACTGCCTTTCCATAATAGCAACAAGGGATTTGCTCATCATAAATTAATTAACCTAGTTACAAACTTCTAAATATCAAGCTATAAATGTTTGTGTACTTTTATAAAAAAAAATGTTTATAGTTGAGGAAAAGCAAACAGATGTCTAACCAACAAACACAAACAAGAGAGATGTTGTGTTTAATTGTCTTTGTACACAATCTTCTAAATTAATAAGTAAATTTTACAATACCCACTCCAAAGCTGAGGGAACAAATTGTCGCAAATTTAATAAAGGGCAGTAATGAAGACATGGGCAATGTATAAGTAGCAGCTTCATATGCACAATAAAGTACCTGTACTGGAGTATTTATAGCAGCTTGTAACATTTTATTTGAATGAAATAAGTATCATTCACCAACAACCAAGAAGCAGTACTAGTCTTTTTACAATCATTACCAAATTCATACTTCGACTGAACCAAAGCTAATTCATACTTTGACTGACAGAATACGAATTAAACTAAGAAATGGTTGATGCAGGCCTTTATCATGATCGTCACCGTTAATAGATTTACATAAATTCCAACTGCAATATATGACTACTTAAAAAAAAGAAAAACACCACATTTTTTACAGTCATTACCAAAGCTAATTCACACAGTGATTTGCTACAGTCATATTTCTATGCACAGTGCAGTCTAATTTTTCTAATTCAATAGTTTATCTTAATGCAGGCAGGTGAAGACACAAATCATATTTCATATTATAATCGTAGATATGCTCACATGTCCCTAAGCATACCTAAGCACAATAAAATAGGAAATACCCTGCTCTGGATATTATTAACATAAATCATATATCAGACTTGCAACCATATTGATCGCCATTGGAGCATAGTAACATCCTCAGATCCCCAAAAAACAACCAAAAAATTTAAAAATTAAAAAATAGCAAAAATTGAAGTCATACCTTGAATCCCAATCAGAAACTACAGAAGTTTGAGGAGAGCAACCGAAAGAGAGGAGAAAACAAGCTACAACAGAGAAAAGCCAAGTTAGATCAGATCTAGGGTTTCAAAATACGAAGAGAGATACCTGCGTTGAGACGAGAGAGGAGAAGGGGAGAGAGGAGAAGGGGAGAGAGGAGAGAGGAGAGATACCTGCGTTGAGAGAGATTCGAGATCGCGACTGAGAAACGAGAGAGAGGAGGAGTCGGGATTGGGATTGAGATATAGGAGAGAGGAGGAGGAGTCCGGATCTGGATTTGGTAAATATCAAGGGTGAGGGAGGGATTTCAAATACGTGTATTTGGGCTTTCAAAATCACCTCTTTAAAATCATTTGATTTAAAATCTCAGTCTAATTTAAGGCCCAAACGAGAGATTTGGATTTGAAATACCCTGGATTTTAAATCCAGGGCCCAAATCCAAGTTCCCAAACGCAGCCTAGAGATATTTGGATTGAAATTGAAGGAAAAGTGGTATTTTTAGATGTGAGTTATGGAAACAGGAGGATTTTAGAAACGAGTTTTGAAGTTTAATGATCTAGTGGAGAATTTACAGGAATTTGGGGTTATTGTTGTTGTTGTTGTTGTTATTGAGTGAGGGATTGATAACATAATCAATCGGCATTTTAAATTGAAACTTTTGCTCAGAGCGTCTTTCATTCTTCTCCCAATTAAAAGTCATGTGACTGGGTTTTTCATTTGGTTTTTCAAGTTTATTAGTGAAGATTTAAATATACTTGTTAGTTTTCTATTATGTTTATAGCACAATTGTTAAATTATATAGCACATATTAATTTTGAACATTGGTTGTTAAGTTTAGAGTATAAATGTTAATTTTATAGAATATATATTACAACTAATAGGTTGTTGTTAAGTTTTAGCGCTAGGCGTCAATTTTATTGGACAATTGTTTCTATAAGCTCTTAATTTGTTAACTTTAAATTTTCTATTTTTGGGTTTTACTGTTTTTCTTCATACATATGCAAATTTGGGCAGTATTGTTTGTCTTTCTTTGCTTAAAGATGCGTAAAATCAGCTTGTAGAATAATTCAAATATGTTCAACAACTATGCTTTATATTTAATAGTCAATGCATACGTTTAAAAATCAACTTTAACATTAACAACTAATATTTATACCTAACATATAAGCTCCTAAATTAACAAATAACTCATATGTTTAATAAGCAAGCTTCACCTTCAACATCCAGACTTTAGTACAAGCATACTTCAGCATGCCTAAAGCACCTTCTCCTTTTCCTATGTTCTCTTAAAGTGTTATCTCACCTTTAAAACAAAGATATCCATTCTAAAATGATTAAATAAAAAAATTAACTTCAAATAAAAATAGATAACTCATATATTTATCTATTAAAATTCACTTCTAAACTCATAATTAACTACAGATAAATATAGTTAATATTTGTTTATTAAAAGTTCACTACTAACTCGTATATTGAATATCTATTTGTTAAAATTAACATGTAATATATATAGTTAATACTTATATGTTGAAAGTAACTTCTAATTCAAATATTTAACATCTAATTCTTAAACTTAACATCTATATAGTATAGTTAACATGTTTCTATTTAACATATCTGCTTATTCATATGGTTGCCTAATTTTGCATAAATTTAAAACGTAATCCAAGTTTAAATATCTTTACATATCTACAAATATGTTTAAGATCCAATCTATAACTTTAGCAAATTATTCTAATCATGACAACTCCAAATGAAATGAGCATGTTAGAAGCTCTATATATATCTATCAGCTGCAATGAAGGTAAAAAATTATGCAAATAGAATAGGAAATAGCAAGAAATTGTTTCTTTTCCCTATTTATAGTCGAAGTTACAGACTTTCAATATGAGATGACCTAAGCCAAAAACAAAGTTCCTCCTTTTTTTGTAATAATGTTTATAATAGTGTTGATAATAGTGTTAGTAGTGGGTTTTTAGTCCAATATTGGTTGTGAGAACACACATCAACCTCCTCTATTTGTATAATATATGTGCACACTTAATATTCAATTTAAGGAAAATTTACCCAAGACTCTCTTTCTCTTACTTTAACATGGTATCAGAGCTAGGGTTATTATTTCCCTTCCAATAAAAATTTTTAACGCTTCAGCGTTTTTTTTCCAAATCTTGGCCTTACTGCTTTGCAGTCATTTAAAGTTTTTTTGCGTTCCTCTGCCAGATTTTTGGCATTACCGCTTTGCGGCTTCTTAACGCATTTCGCGTTCTCGTTTAACCTTCAGGTTCCATTTTAAATCTTTGGGGTTATATTTTAAACCTTCGGGTTCTATTTTAATGACATTGTCGTTTCAAGACCGTCTTTCGGTCTTAAATTAACGGCATCATCGTTTCAAGCCGTCTCTCAGCCTCAAACAAATGACATTATCGTTTCACAGTCAGTACCGGCATCATCGTTTCAATCCATCTTGACGTCTCAACATCTCAACATCGGTATTAATCCGTTGTAGGTCTCCGTCGTGAGCATCAGATCCGGTCGATCTTTGGGCCACCTTGGTCGCTGATTGTTTCTTTTTTTCTCAGATTTGACAGTTATGTATAACCTTTGGGTTCAAATTTAACCTTCGGGTTCTTACATTTTAACCTTCAGGTTTCTACATTAACCTTCGGGTTCTCCTTTAAACATTCGGGTTTCGTTCAAGGATTATTATCTTGAACTTTGAATTGCTGCTATTATGGCCTCTTCACTGGCACATGTTTCTCAGGCTCAGTCTAAGCTCTTTTGCACCTATTGCAAGAAGGAGGGACATCGCTTTGAGACATGTTTCTAGCTTCATCCTGAGTTATGTTCCTCAGGAACTAGTCATAGTCAGTGATCCTCTCAGTCCCGATCCTCTAGTACACCAGGATTACCGATCAATATTATACCATCTACTACTTCAAACCCTACCATTTAAGCTATTATAGATATTAGTCGTCAAATTGCGGCTCTTCAGTATACCACCTCTCCATCTACTGTAGAACTCTCTGATATTCACCGTCAAATTTAGGCCTTTCAAGCTATTGCAAATATTAGTCGTCAAATTGCGGCTCTTCAGCATGCCACCTCTCCATCTGCTGCACAACTCTCTGATATTTGCCATCAAATTGATGCTCTTCAGCATAGAGCCTCTACATCTACTGTACAACTCTCTGGTATGCGTCTTGCTGATTCTTCAGCCAACCCTTCGGTTACTGGCATGAATGATCTCTGGATTTTTGACTCTGGTTATTCCTTTCATATGACTCGTAATGCCTCCCTCTTATCTTCTGTCTTCACTTCCTCTTATCTTCCCCCTATCAGTTAACATGTTTCTATTTAACATATCTGCTTATTCATATGGTTGCCTAATTTTGCATAAATTTAAAACGTAATCCAAGTTTAAATATCTTTACATATCTACAAATATGTTTAAGATCCAATCTATAACTTTAGCAAATTATTCTAATCATGACAACTCCAAATGAAATGAGCATGTTAGAAGCTCTATATATATCTATCAGCTGCAATGAAGGTAAAAAATTATGCAAATAGAATAGGAAATAGCAAGAAATTGTTTCTTTTCCCTATTTATAGTCGAAGTTACAGACTTTCAATATGAGATGACCTAAGCCAAAAACAAAGTTCCTCCTTTTTTTGTAATAATGTTTATAATAGTGTTGATAATAGTGTTAGTAGTGGGTTTTTAGTCCAATATTGGTTGTGAGAACACACATCAACCTCCTCTATTTGTATAATATATGTGCACACTTAATATTCAATTTAAGGAAAATTTACCCAAGACTCTCTTTCTCTTACTTTAACATGGTATCAGAGCTAGGGTTATTATTTCCCTTCCAATAAAAATTTTTAACGCTTCAGCGTTTTTTTTCCAAATCTTGGCCTTACTGCTTTGCAGTCATTTAAAGTTTTTTTGCGTTCCTCTGCCAGATTTTTGGCATTACCGCTTTGCGGCTTCTTAACGCATTTCGCGTTCTCGTTTAACCTTCAGGTTCCATTTTAAATCTTTGGGGTTATATTTTAAACCTTCGGGTTCTATTTTAATGACATTGTCGTTTCAAGACCGTCTTTCGGTCTTAAATTAACGGCATCATCGTTTCAAGCCGTCTCTCAGCCTCAAACAAATGACATTATCGTTTCACAGTCAGTACCGGCATCATCGTTTCAATCCATCTTGACGTCTCAACATCTCAACATCGGTATTAATCCGTTGTAGGTCTCCGTCGTGAGCATCAGATCCGGTCGATCTTTGGGCCACCTTGGTCGCTGATTGTTTCTTTTTTTCTCAGATTTGACAGTTATGTATAACCTTTGGGTTCAAATTTAACCTTCGGGTTCTTACATTTTAACCTTCAGGTTTCTACATTAACCTTCGGGTTCTCCTTTAAACATTCGGGTTTCGTTCAAGGATTATTATCTTGAACTTTGAATTGCTGCTATTATGGCCTCTTCACTGGCACATGTTTCTCAGGCTCAGTCTAAGCTCTTTTGCACCTATTGCAAGAAGGAGGGACATCGCTTTGAGACATGTTTCTAGCTTCATCCTGAGTTATGTTCCTCAGGAACTAGTCATAGTCAGTGATCCTCTCAGTCCCGATCCTCTAGTACACCAGGATTACCGATCAATATTATACCATCTACTACTTCAAACCCTACCATTTAAGCTATTATAGATATTAGTCGTCAAATTGCGGCTCTTCAGTATACCACCTCTCCATCTACTGTAGAACTCTCTGATATTCACCGTCAAATTTAGGCCTTTCAAGCTATTGCAAATATTAGTCGTCAAATTGCGGCTCTTCAGCATGCCACCTCTCCATCTGCTGCACAACTCTCTGATATTTGCCATCAAATTGATGCTCTTCAGCATAGAGCCTCTACATCTACTGTACAACTCTCTGGTATGCGTCTTGCTGATTCTTCAGCCAACCCTTCGGTTACTGGCATGAATGATCTCTGGATTTTTGACTCTGGTTATTCCTTTCATATGACTCGTAATGCCTCCCTCTTATCTTCTGTCTTCACTTCCTCTTATCTTCCCCCTATCTACACGGCTGCTGGATAACCTTTGTCTATTACTTAGTATGATTCTTGTTAGATATAGGTGCCCTGCAGGTAATAATTGTATATTATAACAGGACCTATATGAATATAACATCCTTGTTTATAATGATAGTATGCTATTTTGGTCAGTATTTATCTGGTATTTTTTAAATACAGATACAATCCTTAGAATGATACTAGACTATCAGACATTTTGGATATAATCGTAATGAAGAGATCTGATTTGTCGTTAACGTATATTTTTAAATGTTCCTAGTCGATGAAGTATTGAAATGGGACATCATCACTTTAGAAAGAATGGTGTATACTCTATTTCTCCTTTGGTAGGATGATGATGCATCTCTTGGATCATTGATGTGAGACATCATGATATAGTATACATGTGACTCATTAGTGAATGAGTTGATTGAACGACTCACTGAGGACATCTAGTTGGTAATTATACTTAACTGTCAAATAGAATTTCTCAAGTGATATAGTACATAAGTAGTCTCTTGACCTGAGGCATGAGTGTAATATCTTACATGTCAGTATAGGTGTACTTAGACTTTTACCTAACCACAGTTCTCAATGAGTTGTGCATAACGGTTCTTGTTAGGTGTATCACGAGACATAAGTAGATATTGAGATGCCAAGATGGGATTCGTCTCTCCCAGTATAGGGGGTTGATATCATAAGATTGTTTGATATAACTATAACCAGGAAATCCTTGGCCGAGGTAAATAAGATAAACTGAGTGTCAGTTTGATCTTATAGGTTATGAGTTTAATATCAACAAGCACTAATTGAGTTATTAGGGTTTGACAGTTTTCCATACCCTAGGCTCGATAGTTTGACATGGTTTGACGAAGAGATCGGACTATACAATATTATCACTAAATGGTCCTGATAAAATTGTGTTAGCATCTTGCAGACATTTATCACAACAACTTATACCCGGGTAGTCTTCATGTGTAGCTAACACCTCTGTTGTACTTGTGGATTGTTAAACCCTAGAGAGGGGGTGATTAGGGTCTTATGCTAATCTAATCCCGATTAAATTCTAATTAAATTATATTGATTAATTTGTTCTTGTAAGAATGATATAAGATAAATATGAGCAAGAATGATATAAATAAGCACAATTAAAATGTACGCTAAGCAAAACACAAACAAACGATATGTTTACGAGGTTCGGAATAGACTCTATGTACACTAACAAAGTATGGATCTTAGACAATGCTCCTAAAGGGGTGATACCCATAGGTGCAAATGGTTGTTTAAGAAAAAGATGGGTGTAGATGGGAAAGTAGAGACTTTTAAAGCTAGACTGATAGCTAAAGGTTTTCGTCAAAGACCTGGTTTGGACTACGATAAAACCTTTTCTCTAGTGGCTATGCTAAAGTCTATTCGGATCCTACTTGCTATAGCTGCTCACTATGACTACGAGATCTGGCAAATGGATGTTAAAACTGCATTTCTAAATGGTGATTTAGAAGAGTGCATATATATATCTCAAGCAGAGGGATTTGTAGTCAGTGGGAGCAGTGAAAAAGCATGTAGGTTGCTTAAATCCATTTATGGACTGAAGCAAGCATCACGGAGATGAAACATATGTTTTGATGATGCTATCAAAGAGTTTGGTTTCATCAAAAATCCAGATGAACCATGTGTGTATAAAAGGATAATTGGGAGTATAGTATCGTTTCTTATTTTGTATGTAGACGATATACTCTTAATCGGTAATGACATACCGTCATTACAAGTGGTAAAAATTTGGCTATCAAAAAAAATTTCCATGAAAGATTTGGGTGAAGCATCATGTATACTGGGTATTCAGATTTATAGAGATAGATCTAAAAGGATATTAGGATTATCTCAATCTAGATACATTGGCAAAGTGCTAAAACGGTTTAGCATTGAAAATTCCAAGAAAGGTTTCGTACCTGCATCTCCTGGAATCTCCCTCCCTAAAAAGATGTCTTCCCATACTGATGAAGAGAGGAAACACATGAGTCTAATTCCTTATGCCTCGGCAATAGGATCGATCATATATGCCATGTTATGTACTAGACCGGATATCGCTTATTCACTCAGCTTGGTAAGTAGATACTAATCTAATCATGGAGAAGAGCACTGGAAAGCAGTCAAAAATATACTTAAGTACCTAAAAAGGACTAAAGAGTTATTTTTGATATATGATAAAAGTGACCTCCAAATGGAGGCTTTTTCCGACTCTAGCTTACAGAGCGATATTGACGATAGTAAATCTGTTTGAGGATATGTTTTTACCCTCAATAGAGGGGCTGTCAGTTGAAAAAGTTCCAAGCAGGACACAGTCGCAAACTCTACTATAGAAGCCGAATACATTGCGGTAAATGATGCAGCCAAAGAAGCTGTCTGGATGGGGAAGTTCCTTTCAGAGCTGGAAGTTGTTCCCACCATTAAAGATCCAGTACCTTTATACTGTGATAGTAATACTGCAATAGCTCTGACAAAGGAACCCCGGTCTCACCATAAGTCCAGACACATTCTGACGAAGTATCACTTGATCAGGGAGATAGTTGATCGCCAAGAGATCAAGATTGAAAGAGTAGACACAAAAGATAATATAGCAGATCCATTCACAAAGGCAATTGCTCGTACACAATTTAAAAAACTTGTTGAGCTATTGGGTATTAGATACTACAATGATTGGCCTTAGTGCAAGTGGAAGTTTGTTAGATATAGGTGCCCTGCAGGCAATAATTGTATATTGTAACAGGACCTATATAAATATAACATTCTTGTTCAAAATGATAGTATGCTATTTTGGTCAGTATTTATCTAGTATTTTTTAAATACAGATATAATCCTTAGAATGATACTAGACTATCAGACATTTTGGATATAATCGTAATGAAGAGATCTAATTTGTCGTTAACGTATATTCTTAAATGTTCCTAGTCGATGAAGTGTTGAAATGGGACATCATCACTTTGGGAAGACTAGTGTATACTCTATTTCTCCTTTGGTAGGATGATGATCCATCTCTTGGATCATTGATGTGAGACATCATGATATAGTATACAGGTGACTCATTAGTGAATGAGTTGACTGAAAGATATAGTATACAGGTGACTCATTAGTGAATGAGTTGACTGAACGACTCACTGAGGACATCTAGTTGGTAATTATACTTAATTGTCAAATAGAAGTTCTCAAGTGATATAGTACATAAGTAGTCTCTTGACCTGAGGCATGAGTGTAATATCTTACATGTCAGTATAGGTGTACTTAGACTTTTACCTAACCACAGTTCTCAATGAGTTGTGCATAACGGTTCTTGTTGGGTGCATCCCGAGACATAAGTAGATATTGAGATGCCAAGATGGGATTCGTCTCTCCTAGTATAGGGGGTTGATGTCATAAGATTGTTTGATATAACTATAACCAGGAAATCCTTGGCCGAGGTAAATAAGATAAACTGAGTGTCAGTTTGATCTTATAGGTTATGAGTTTAATATCAACAAACACTAATTGAGCTATTAGGGTTTGACAGTTTTCCATACCCTAGGCTCGATAGTTTGACATGGTTTGACGAAGAGACCGGACTATACAATATTATCACTGAATGGTCCTGATAAAATTGTGTTAGCATCTTGCAGACATTTATCATAACTTATACCCGGGTAGTCTTCATGTGTAGCTAGCACATCTGTTGTACTTATGGATTGTTAAACCCTAGAGGGGGGGTGATTAGGGTCTTATGCTAATCTAATCCCGATTAAATTCTAATTAAATTATATTGATTAATTTGTTCTTGCAAGAATGATATAAGATAAATATGAGCAAGAATGATATAAATAAGCACAATTAAAATGTACGCTAAGCAAAACACAAACAAACGATATGTTTACGAGGTTCGGTCACCACGACCTACGTCTTTGTTCGCGGGGAAAATGGTTTTCTTCTTCATTGAAATAATTGTCATCTTGGGTTACAAAAGATCCGGCAGCCATCATTAACCTCTGAAGGAGTCAGCGGTGCCAGTTCACAAATAGATTGGCCCAGAATGCTCTCTAGATTCCTGCAACAAATATGAAGGCGTTGCGAACTGCTTCACGGCCTCACATTTGCTTTGGTTCCGCTTCGCTAGGCGGCTTAGACTGCCGCCAAAAGCCAAGTCGTGCATAATGACAAGTGCAGCCGTCCCATAAGCGTCTCGTAGCGTCGCGGCATGCGCCCATCTTTTTCAGCTGGACTCAACTCATTGGTTGGATGGGGAAAATACTTCCCTGGTTATAGCATCTTTCCCCATGGCGCAAGCCCAGAAATCTGTGCATTCTCATGAAGCAGCCAGCCCAACTCTCCGTGCCTCGGTCAGAAAAGTGGTCTGGAAATCTGGATTATTTAAAGCTCGCATACGGCCAAAGAAATGCTTCGCGCTATGTAGCAAACCATGCCATGGTGGCCCGAATGGCCTGCGATTAAAAGGCCTGCAATGCATGTAACTCCATCGCTCCATCGGCTCAAGACGTACTTCGTTTCATACGAGCACCACCAAAACCTGTCCAAAGAATGGACCCAACCATAGAAATCTGTTGGCGCTGGTCCGGCATGTCTCCCGTCCTAAGTTAGCAAGGCGATTCCTCAAGTAGACGGCCCAGAGGCGCAGGAACTCGCTTACGAGGCGGAGTATCTAGCCCCAAGTACTCCAGGACGCCCAGCTCAACAATGTGATCCTGCTCGAAACCAGAACTGAACCTGATGAGTAATATAGCCCGCCAGTGCGACGCGCTCTCATGCTCCTCTGTCAAAACGCCACGACAATCTCCCGCTTTACAGCCTGGCGCTCTGAGCCTCAGTCAATGGAACGTGCCGCAGGAATCTTTTCGGCAAAATACATGCAACACGACTGCTAGTCTCGGCTTAAACCACTGGGCTCCAGCCTCAATAAAAAGCCTGCATCGGCGATCTCTGCGTAGAGTCGCCCAAACAGGAAGTCAGTCCCTAAAGAGCACTGGAACGGAACTTGGCATGCTGGCACGAGCAGCGCCGCAATCTGTGATCAACTGCGCGAAGGCTCGAATGTCCACCTTCCTTCACACTTGGCGCCAACTTCCCAGCCGAACTCATACGTATCCACCATCACGCATGATGCCAAGCAGAGCGTCCTCGTGCCCGGACCAAACTGTATTCAGGAGACTAGGCGAATGGGCGAAAAGTCATCAGACGTCGAATAATTATTTCGTCACGACCCAGTCTCCATTCACGCATGCGACGGAAAAAGCTCCGGAAGGATATTCCACTGGAAAACAAGCCAGTTAAGTGTTTTGTTAATTTCAGATATAAAAGGAATTGGAACTCATCTTACAAATTTGCCGTAAGCATAGAGTCATTCGGCCTTTATACAAGGGCGAGCACGATTTGGCCACAATTGCGCATTTATAAGATAAGGTATATCGCACAAATATATCCCTGCCTTGATAAAGCACGATTGAGCGTCAAAACGCCCCCTTTATTATTAGATGTTGGTTTTGACCAATCAAAACCATCCCTTTAAAGCGTCGATCCTTCACCAAGGAGCAATCAAGGCTTTTCCGATCGCCTCACCAAGGAGAGCAAAATGGGGTAAAAGGACTAATTTGCCAAATTAGAAAAAGAGCCGCGTTTTAATTTCAAAATTTCCATAAAGCGTCGGATCCTCACCAAGGAGAACAAGGCCTTTCCCTGTTGCCTCACTAAGGAAGAACAACGCGGCGGGTAAAAGGGACCCAATTTGCCAAATATCCACGAAAAAGAGGACTAATTTGTAAATTTTTCGAAAAGGCTAAAAAAATAGCTCACCAGCATATGAGGAAGCACAGTCCCGTCAGCCGGTGCCGCCAGAGGACACGACCCTCTCGAGACTCCGACCATTAGTTTGACCTACAAAATAAATACAAAGGCTCAGATCTAGAAAAACAAAGGGCACATTTTATCCCCTGAAAAGATAAGCCTCGAGGCCGCACGAATCATAATTCCTAACCCTCGCAGCAACCCCACAAAGTTCATAAAGAATAAAGCACTAAAAAATGTTGAATTTATGAAGGATATTTACCTGAGCCGCAAAGGCCTCGAGGATCTGAAAAAAATTTAGATCTGAAAGTGCTCGAACCACCACGCTCGCAGCAGGAGCAGGCGCCTGAGAGAGAGAAATTCCAAAAATGGAAGTTTCGAAGGATTTTTCAGGTCAAGGCATCAAAAGGAGACTAGATCATGAGACGAATATCGAGTTTTTTAAGGGAGATCGGACGCTCCCGAGGCGCGAAAGAGAAATTCAAAAAAAGCAGCAAAGGGGGGCGGGGGGGGCGCGCCCTAGGGTAAAGCAAAAAGAAAAAAGGAAAAAAAAAACCCCCTTTTATCTATAGCGCGTGCGACCGGGTTTAGACCAACCGAACCGCGACCACGCACCGGCTATACCAAGTTCGAACCGCGAAGCCTAAATGAAGCCGAAACCGCAGCACCGCAAAATATGACTTTCAAACGAGCGACGGTTCAGTCCATCATTCACTTTCATTCCTCTCCCATTGTTCCGGAAGAGTCGGAGGACTTTTATTGAGCCGACTTTTTACTGCCTTTTTTGCGCTCATTTTAAGCTGCGTTCAGCTCATTTTAGCGCACAAAAACACCATCCAATAGGCTATACGAGTATAAACTGTTCCCTAAATTTGTTGAGAAGTTCCTGAGAATGGTTTATTAAATATTCTTAAGGATAACTCAACAACACAACGTGCGGAAACAACGCGTTGCCAGATAAAAACTCGACGCCAACAATCGATGCGTCAGCTAGAGATTAGAAAAAAACCAAGAATCGACTTCAAGTTTTAAAAAATTCAGACAACGGTCCAGCACAATAAAATGCAGCCACCGGAACTCTTACAGACTTTCGACAAAACACCGAAAGCCCTTGGAAATTGAAGGAATCAAGAACGGCAAATCATTCCAACGGTTTCT
The DNA here is from genome assembly GCF_001876935.1 of Asparagus officinalis. Classification (NCBI taxonomy): domain Eukaryota; kingdom Viridiplantae; phylum Streptophyta; class Magnoliopsida; order Asparagales; family Asparagaceae; genus Asparagus; species Asparagus officinalis. Next base: position 99,197,051 of record NC_033801.1, on the reverse strand, counting down.
CATTTACCACCGCCACCTGCAAAGGTGGCGAGGCAATCACTAATCCAAAGTATTACCAGACTCTTCATAAAAGAACGAGACTGAAATACTTTGGAGGGGAACTCTGTAGCGCCATTATAAAATTGCTTATAGGTCCCTTAGCACAGTTCGGGCATAAAACCGACGAACCAACGAAGGCACGACAGCATCGACGAATCGCGCACGGCGAACAACGAATGGAATCCACCCGCGTGCCCAGAGATCAAGCTAACGAGTGAGGAATCAACGCAGTCATCCAACGAGAGCGGACTCGGACGAATCCGCGATGTCGAATCAAGATCAGTTCGAACTCAAACTCAAAAGCCGCATTTACTGCCTAATCGGGATCCAGGCTTCCAAATCAAAGATCCCGAAACAAATCAAAGCTTCACAACAGAAACCACCAACCGAATCACGGACAGAACGCCGGAAACAAGCGACACGAACAACACCGCCGGAGGGTGCTCGGCCGAAAACCGAACCATCTCAAAGCGTGGCTCGCCCAAGCCCGCAGCCACCCTAGGTGGCTCGGCCAAGGCCGAGCCACCTCAGGGAATGGCTCTTGGCCAAAGCCGAGCCACCCCAGGCCGTTGCTCGCAGCCGAGCCACCCCCTGGGGTGGCGCCGCAGCCAACCTCAGGTGGCTCGCGCATGATCCCACCACCTTGAGCGTGTCGCCGACGGCTTGGATGTTGGCCACACGTGCACACGGGCACGCGCACAGTGTGAGAGCCTATAAATAGGCCAAGGGCGTTGTTCATTTGAGCGGTTGGAATTTTCAAGATGCCAAAACTCTGCCCGTCGGATTGCAAGAGTGAACTCAGAGCTTTGAGACCTGAAACTTGCCACGTAACAGATCTGAATCCTCCGGCGAGCACCTCCTACTGTCAGAAAACCGAGGCAGGATTTCGGAGAGGATGACAAAAGAACAGATCTCAAGATCTGACACGATATCACTCCGGCATCTAAGCTTTCGGTCTTAGATCCCGAGATCTGAGCGCATTATTCCCTTGCGTGCGACTATCCCTCCCGGCTAATTATTCCTTTTCGTGGCAATAATACCCGTATAATCGATAGATCCGACCCGGACTTCTAACATCGCGCGTGGTCCACGGATTACCCCGGCGTCTGGCAAAGAACCCAACCAAAGCGAGAGCACCGCAAAAACAGAGATCTCGCCAACGATTCGTTCGACAAATAAGGCAAAGTTGTAATTTTTCGTTTTTTTTTTCTTCTTTGATTTAATTTTGTAACCGGATCTTAAAAAAACCGGC
>NC_033801.1:99091230-99194760 GCF_001876935.1 Asparagus officinalis | reverse complement strand
TCGTGAATCGAGTTTAAAACTCTAGGAAGAGAAGTTGATTAACCGAAAAGTCGGTTATAAGCGAAGGATGAAGAAGATCTTGTTGCCGATCTCCAAAGCTCCAGAAATGTCTAAGGATCCTGTTGACCGAGGCCAATGAAGGTGGTGGCAAACCGGCCGCTGATTGTCCGCCCGAAAGATCAGGCCCGGCGAACTAAGTTGATTCTTAGTTATTTATAGGGGAATTAAGGGGTGTAACCAACGCTCGCTTAATTCGTCCTAAGTGGGCTAATGCGATGTAACCGCCCTTAAATCAGCTCCTGAGTGGAGTTGTGATCCCTCAGATCGTGGGAACGGTTTGAAACCGTTCACTTCGTGTTTGAACGAGTGCAAACTGCAGATCGACTGGGAGGGCATTTCGGCATGAATTCTGTGTCCCAAACGCAGTGTCTGGAAGCTTGAAACGCAGTGATGGAAGCTGCGTTTGCAATGCGGATGAAAGCTGCGTTTGCAGCTAGTATAGGTGAACTGGTGCGGTTCTGGAAGGTTAGCTGACTGGTCTTGGGCAAGCGGTTGAACTGGCATTTAGCTGGGCTGAATCTGAGGGCTGGCGTTCAACGCGATTTGGAGGCTGCGTTTGCAGCGATTTGAGATGCGTCTGGCATGCGCGATTAGAGCTGCGTCTGAGTGGACGATTTAGGCTGCGTTCGTGGCTTAGTGAACGCGGTGCGTCTTGATGCTGGCGCGGGAAGGACTTCCATGTCTTGATGTGGAAGAGACCATGCGGGAGGGTGGTGGGTGTAGTCTGTCTTTCTTTAAATCCGAATGGGTTTTTACAAGATTGCAGTCATTTTGTAATCTTTACTTTAGCTCTTTGATTATGCAAGGGAGTTGTCAGATTGTAACTCTCGATGTTGATGGTGTGAAGGCTGTTAAGACTAGAGCTGCTCAATCGGTTGTTGTGAAGGTTGTCCCATGATTGAACCTTCAGCGAATCTACAGTGAAGTCTTCAAATTGTAAGCCTTCTGGATAGTGCGTCAGATTGTAACTTCCATCATGGTGTTTGATGGGAGGGGTTGGTTGGTTTTTGATCGCGAAGCTACCTATGGTGTGATTTTTGACAGCCTATATATATATATATATATATATATATATATATATATATTATAGGGTATATATGGATTTAGTTACTTATTTATAATATATATATATATATATATATATATATATATATATATATATATATATATGAATGAGAAATAAATTAAATGGGTATGCTTTGGTACCAAGCAACAAAATTGAATTTGAACACTCCCACACTACCAAGCATCACTTTTTGTGCTTTGATACCAAGCATACCCATATTTCTCTCCCTCTCTCTCTCTCTCTCTTCCTATATTATATATATTATATTATACTATTACTATATATATTATATATATTACTATACAATATATATATAATATATATATACTAATATATATATGATAGATTCTATATACTATAATATTATAATATTATATATATATATATATATATTATATTATATATATATTATATATTATATTATTATATTACTATTATATTATATATAAATATATATTAATGAAATCTATCTATCTATATATATATATATATATATTAATTATTATTTTATATATATATAGTGTATATATATATATTATATATATATAATTATTTATACTATATATGATGAGAAATTATGATGTATGTTTAGCGGTATACCAAGCATAAATTTTCTGTGCTTGGTACTGACCGGTAACACAGTCTCCTCTTCACTCATTCAATAGGGGACCACATTCCCATGGTTGAGGCGTGCATGAGAATATGTAACCATCTTGACATGAGTGGAGGAGATTATGCCACTCACTACAGCACAACTTTTTGTTTGCGTATCCAACATTACCCATTTCTCTCTCTCTCTCTTCTTATTTATATATATATATCATATATATATATGGAAAAGTGAATCTAAGGTGACGCCCTAGGCTCCCACCTAATGACACGGCCTAGAATCATATCATTTCCTAAAAATTTTTTGCGATCCGCTCCGTTGAACTTGATCTACACGTTGTTAAACCCAAACATACCAATTTTGTGGTGAACCCGTTGTGTTTTGACCATTTGTTGAGCCGTGCAAAAAGTTCTATTCATTCGAAACCGTTAAAAGAACCCGTTGTGTTTTGACCATTTGTTGAGCCGTGCAAAAAGTTCTATTCATTCGAAACCGTTAAAATTGCAGCGAGTGGATAAAGGGTCAAAACACAACGGGTTCACCCCAAAATTGGTGTGTTTGGGTTTAAGAACGTGTAGATCAAGTTTAACGGAACGGATCGTAAAAAAATTTAGAAAATGATGTGATTCTAGGCCGCGTCCTTAGATGGGAGCCTAGGGTGTCACCTTAGATTCACTTTACATAAGCTTATCATAAGCTTATACAATTTACATAAGTAACTTATAGATTCACTTTACATAAGCTTATCATAAGCTTATACAATTTACATAAGTAACTTATATATAAGCTGCTGAAAATAATCGTTTAATAATCATATACTGGAACATGCTTCCAAAATAGTTAAAAAGTGTTTGGCAACGGTGTATTGATAAATACCCTTGACATAAATGAAATTTTAGAGGCTACAAAAATAGTGTGTGTGTTGAGGGGTATCATCATTCTTTAGGCTCTTGAGTGAGCTATAGGAGTTTACCCGGGGTTCATTGAGCATTGTGAAGTTAGTGACGGTTAAAAAGTTTCTTCTATTCGAAACTTGTATGAGTTGTAACGTATAATGAATTTCCTTCGTGAGAAACAGTGGAGTTAACTCGAGGAGCAACATGGCAACCCCTTATTTCTTATTACCAAATATGATTCACTAATTAATGATGTCGAAAAAACCATTTTCCATCCAGAAGCCTGAAAAATAAGCATCAACAAAAGCAACAGAGACAAATCATTAATTTCCACGTCGACACAACCCGCTACCGTCCGTTACATACATTACCAACCTCATTCCCCGGCCAACCCCCACAACTCAGCTAATACTCTCACCCAACCGCAACCGTCCATTACATACATTACCAACCTCACTCCCCAACCCCCACAACTCAGCTAGAAATAACCAAGCAACAAGCACCTAACAGAAGTGGACTGGGAACCACCTTATTATTGATCACATTCTCATAGTGCCACTAAACCCTAGCTCAATCATGCTTGTTAGCCACATTGCACTGCTTCCTGATCTCACCCTTCGATCCCGTCAACGGATTGTTCTCTGACAAGAGCGTGATCGCACGAGAAAACTCCTTGAAAAAATAATCCTGGCTCTTGGCCATCTTCTTAACGTACGGTCTGGTCCTTGAGTCGTGAGCCAGCTGGTGATCTACTAGGAGAAGACCCTTGTTGTCGAGGATGTTATTGTAGTAGTTGTTGTCGAGCTTCATGGGTGTCCCACGGTCGTTCCGGACGTATTGGACGGCCTTGGGGTCCGGGATCGCGTCCGGGCATTTCTTGAGCATGTGGGGGATGTGGTCTGGGTTCAACTCTGGGTCGACCTCCGGGTACAGACGGTGGACTAGCTTGACACAGTGGGTTCTGCCTACACTGTGTGCTCCTGTTATCAAGTAAAATGTTAGATTTTAACTCAATATGGAGCTGAGGGTAAGTTAGCAAATTAACGTCTATGTCTATATGTAAAAAACACCCAAGAGTAGATTAAACGTATTTAGATATTTATTTTATGATTATGATGGAAAACAAAGTCATACAGAATTAATAGAATCCATGGTCCAATTATTTAAGTAGATATATATGTGATCTTTCTCTTTCTACGCAATGCTCAATAGCTTTTGTCAAGATAAATGTGGACCTTTGTGACAGAACCACGTGTCCCCGTGACTAACTCCCAGAAAAGCTGACACATTTGTCGATTCATGCGCATTTGGATGCATCTATCCTTATTGCCAGCATTCGCCTGGGAAAAAAATTTAGCCAGTACCCTTGCAAAAATAAAGTGTCTTCTCTGAATGTAAAAGATATCAGAAGTTCTGATTAAAAAAAAAAGATATCAGAAGTTCAATTTTCTAAGACATACTTTTGTGTTGTAAAGAGTTTGTATTACTGTATTGTAGTGATATTTACTTGAAATCCGTTTTAAATACAACATTTGCTTTTATTTGAGTCTATAGCTAGACTTTACTCTGATATCACCTTCAGAGTTTCTGATATGAATATTACGCAATTTTGGAACATAGGCGTCCACATCTTTTTAAATGAGCTATAAGCGCATGCTTGGTGGAAGTTAAATGTGGGTTATCATATTGTTGAAGTTCTACTTTTTCTTCCTACATCAAAACTTTGAAGTTCATAGTGAAGATTGAAGATTGTAACATGTATTCTTATTGCTATTACTGCCACGGCATCAATTAATGAATGCGTCGAGATGCATCGTTATGGGATGCATGACGGATGGCATGGGGATGCGATGGGGATGATGTAATTACGTACCGAGGAGAGCCACAACCCCAGGGGTGTCGATGCCCATCGCACCAAACTTCGCCAACACCACAGACATGCTCTCGTTGTGGTCCGGGAGGTATTGCTCCAGCACCTCCGCCCTGCTCCTCCTCCCATCCCTCCTCCCTGTCTTTAGAGGAATGTGGGGCCCACCAAGCTAAAATACACCCACCAAACAAAGTAAAAAAAAACAAAAAACAAAAAAAGATGACTCTATATGCAAATCATATCATCCACAAACTAGTCAAAGACAAGCTGCACGAAAAACAAGGGCTGTAACTCTTAGTTGCGCTAAAATCCATTTGTGGGTTTCAATGTGTATTAGATAGGGTAGATCTAGGTCTAGGGTTAAAAAAAAAGAATATCTTATATATGTAGTAATTAGCTGGTATGTTTTTCCTTAAATCTTAGGGTAAACTATCTAGTGATCCCCCCCACCTCCCTCTTTCAGAGTATAGTTGGTATGTTTACATAACCTCAGAAATTAATTACTTCACAGATCTGACCTTGCCAGGCAAAATAACCCAGAATCAATACATTCTTTACATATGTATAGACTGAAAATATGAAAGGATAAAGACAGGTTTATACATTAATGTCATTTTATATGCGCAGTGAATTAAGGGGCTGTTTGGTTTGCCCAAAAATTATGGAAAATTAAGGGAAAAGGAAGAAAATGGAGAAAAAGTACAACTTGTTGTAAGTTTTTTATAACATTTTTTTTTTTTGTTTGGTTCACATCTTATGACCAAGAAAAATGATGATGTGCCAAATTCTTATAGAGAGCCGCTCTAAGGCACACCATCAACCACACTCCCTCTCTTTCTACAGTGTAAGGGGCCTCACATGTGATTTTTTTAAAAAATCACATGTGGGGCCCCCTACACTGTAGAGAGAGAGGGAGTGTGGTTGGTGGTGTGTCTTAGAGTGTGCCTCTATCATTTCTTATTCTTATATTGGTTGATGTGATCCACACTTTAAGACACTCATTTTATGTTTTTTATTGAGGAAATTGGAGAAAATTTTGTTTGATACTTCCTTATCTTCTTCATTTTTCTTTGATTTTAAGGAAAACAACCAAACAGGCCCTGAAAACAACCAAACAGGCCCTAAAATAAAGGATAAGCTCAGTCCGTCAACAGTCCTTCAATTACTTAAAGATCCCCTCCCAATTACATAATAAGAAAAGTTTTTCCCGTTTAGATTTCAACCAAGTCCTTTTTAGTTCTACCGGCACTCCATTGAATTACAATCTTCTCAGTTGTTTACAGCCGCATTTTGTATATATGAGAATCGCATAAAAATATATATATTTTCGCGCGCGCGCATGCAAACAAAGGCCTAAAAAAGCTAAAATATTTTTCAAGATGAGAAAGGGAGGAATGAAGGGGCCGGGTATTACCGCAACGATGCCCTCTCTAGCTGAGAGCACCAAAATGTCGGAGCAAGACACAACCTCAGGGCACTCCCGCTCCACGGCCTCCTTAATTGTATCCAAGTACCTAAAATTCCTCAGCCCGAAGCTCCTGTCGGTCTCCTTCTCTGAGAGCGACCTCCTCGTTGAGTCGAGCAGGAGTGACGCGTCACACGACTGGCCGATCGAGATCATTATCAAAAACATCAGTAATCGATCAGCAAAAGTTAATCACGAGCGAGGTCTGGTCCGGTTACTGTCAGTTAGATCGCTAGCTAGCGAGGGTGTTCCGGTCATTTTTATTCTGCTTAACAAATAAATAAATAAGTAAGTACGGACCTCCACGGCGCAATCGTGGAAGATGTTCCGCAGCCAGGAGAATGCGGTGTTCTTGTGCCTCTTGTAGAGCAATTTGACCTGCTCTCTGATTATGTCCTCAGCCTGAGGGCACGAGTCCCTGTAGAAGTTCATCACGAGGCCGGGCTCCTCTTCACCGGAGAAGGCTAGGGAGGAGGAGGAGAGGAGAGCGAAGAGGAAGAGGAGGCGGCGGCAGCTAGACGAACCCATTCTCATTAATTTCTCCAACTAATGATAACCAAGGGGAAGTGTGAGTTAGTGCGAGCTGATTAAAGAGGAGTGACAGCTTAAATAGAGGGAGGAAAGAGGGGAGGGGTCTAATTAATAAAGAAATGGAGGTGGGGGATTGCTGCATGTGGGGCGAGTAATGTGGGTTTGGCTTGTGCTGCCACTTTGCCTTAAGAGAGCGTCGCCTCTATTTCCTTAGATTAGTGTTTCGCGAGTTTTTTTTTTATCATATTAGGCCGGCCGGGATACGTGTCTCCTCTGTGAGAAAGTTTTCGGTATTTTTCATTAATTAGCTGCGCATAAGGAGGATGACTCAATATATATTTTGATATTTGTGCACTGATTCCATGTTAAGAGTTAATACTTCTTTAATGTGTCATTAATAGAATGAATCAAGTGTGTTGAGTATTTTCTCAAATAGGCATAACAAAACCAGCCAAACAATTTTTGATCATTTAACAAATCGATCTATATTGTTAGTTTGATACAAAACAGGTGAATTAATATCCTGATCTTAGTGTTAGATAGCAGGAAGTTATTGATGAATAATATCACAATTTGTTTTGAATATATTAAAGTAAGAATTATTAGATTAATTGTATGTAATATGGGAGTAAATGTAGAATAAAATTAAGTGATCTACCAACTTTTTTATCATTTTTATTCTGCTTTGATGTTCATGTTACATATCAAGACTATCTTTTAGATGTGGTGCTAGTACAAATCTAGCTCAAAACAAAATTAATAAAATAAAAAATTGGAAGACAGCCTTTAATCTACTTAAGTATACACAAGAAATTTATTTTATGCAAAGGGACAATTACTACCTAGAAAGTAAAAGAGAGAGACACGTGCCATCTAAAATATTGTTTCTTGCACATGGATTAGAGTGGTGAATAGAGCAGGACAAAAGTCGAGGTTGCTGGGCTAGGGGGGGTTATTCGTTGGTGTAGTTTGGTGTAATTTGGGGAAAATTGTTCCAATGGGGTAATTTTACCCAATGAGATAATTGTGTGGGATAAAGTAGGGTAAAATGGGGTAATGAGACAATTTGAGTGGGACAATTTTAGTATGACATTTTTTAATAATATTATATTTATAGCTCAATTAAATTCAAGTTTAATTTGATATAACATCAAATGATTAAATAAATAATAGTTATAATATAAAATAATATTATTTTTAATATTATTTTAATATAAAATATTAAAAATAATATAATAATATTAATATTAATCAATCTTAAAATATTTTGATGTTTATTTTAACTATTATGCTAGATTAACAAATTTTTTAATTACAATAATTATTTAATCATTCGTACATCTAATTACAATGATGATGATGATAAAGTCTCAATTATTACAAATAAAGTCTCAGTCGGTAACTTAAATCTTAATTATTACAAATATAATATACCGGCATATAACTTTGCTCTAGACTTCTTGGGCTACGTTTGTCCCATCCTCCCACATTGTATTTGCCATTTGTTCTCTCCAACGTGATGCAGCTGTCTGTTGTGCTTGTTGAGTTTGTAGGTCATCGTCCTCATCAGAATCACCATCAATCGGAGCAACATTGCGTGGTGCCTCTGGAGGAAGATCAGAAACTTCAAAGACATCGTTGGAGTTCTCCATCTTTAGAAAATTATGCAGACCGATACATGCCCAGATCATACTTTTTTTAGTCTCATATGGAAAACCTGGAGGTTGAGACTTAAAAATTGTAAACCTAGACTTAAAAATGCCAAAAATACGTTCAATACAATTTCTAAGTGATGAATGTCGATGGTTGAATAACTCATGAGCATTGCGTGGTCGCTGACGGTTGTTAGCTGGGCCAAACTCTTTAAGGTGGTACCTCGTACCCCGATAGGGAGCCAAGAATTGTAGCCTATTTGGATAACCACAATCAACTAGATAAAATTTACCTGCATTAACATTTCTTTAGAATTATAATCAATAAATATAAAATCTAACAAATTGATAAAAAAATATTTACCATTTGGAAGTGGAAGACTACATGCACTTCTACTTATTGCATACTTCAGGACCCATGAGTCATTGGCAGATCCCTCCCATCCCACTAAGACATAAATAAACCTAAGATCAAATGTGCATGCTGCAAGGATATTTTGAGAAAGATAGCCATGTCTATTACGGTATAGAGTTTGGTCCTCGCCATATACCATACATGGAATGTGGGTCCCGTCAATAGCACCAATACAGTCCTATATATTCCCATTAACATATATGAAATGTGACTTTAAAATTATAATAATAACAATGAATGAAGACTTATATAGTGTATTTAAATTTCAATACCTTGAAGTAAGGCCAAAAACGAGATTCAGATGTGACCTTTTCTGGTGGATCAGTAGGAGGAGGAGCCATCATACAAGGGGCTAATGACACAAGGGCCTGTAGTGCCTTATTGAAACAAACACTGACGGCAAATCGGGATCGATCAAACCTTTCAGTGGTGATGCAATATCGTTGATTTTGAGTAACGGTGAGTAGGAAAATATCAACCATCTCCTCAACGCTGATATACCGTGTATCTTGTAAATGCCCACGTTCTTGCAAGACCATACACAATTTCATGAAGCAATCCGGATACATACGGTATACTCGACGAAAATCACGTGGGTTGCTATCCATCTTAAATTTTAAATATTGAAGGCCAAGGTCCGAAATGCGATGTCTGAGTTGGGAAATGGGTAGATTTATCTCCTCTTGTGATATGAGGTGCGAGATACTCGTGACTAGACCTCCTATTTGTGCAGCCATGTTGATAATGCGAATGAGGAGATTATCAGCAGTATCCTCATCAAATAGCAAAATAGAGACATTCTGATTATCTTCCATCCTGTATTAGGAAACGAGATCAAATAATAGTAAAATTTTTAATACAATATATTAGATAGAACAACCTCACCTGTATAATAACAAAAACATACCAAGATAATAGTCATTAATAAAAGTCCAAAAGCATACAAGTCCAAAAGCATGTAAGTCAAAAAGCATGTAAGTCCAAAAGCATACAAGTAACAACATGTATGTGCTTAACATCTATGTTCCCAAAAGCATAGAACTAACAACATCTATGTTCCCAAAAGCTTATAACATAATAGTCATTAATAAGCATAATTATCGTCATTTGGAAATACTCCAGTCAGACGCCAAATCATAAACCTTCTCCTTTGATCATCATTCATCTTCACAAACATATCCTTCACGTCTTGAGAAATATTTTGACTAAGGACAGTCAATCGTTCTCCATCGGTAAATTCTGGAATTGAAGCCACTCCCTCGACCCACGGTTGGTTGCGGCTTCGCAACAACCTCACCTCTGTGACTAACTCTTGTAAAGCCTTACTTATAATTGTAATTCCACTCGCCATTTCTTGCACGGCGGGTTGAGACAATGCAGAGGTGGTGGTGCGGGGAGGTGCTCTACGAACATTTCTGCTAGTGCTAGAGGTTGATGGAACAGATTCAGCCACGGGAGTGGTAGGACCTGGCGTGCTATAAGGGGGAGGTGGTGGAGGATCTACTGGTGGTTGGGTAGGTTCTGCTTCACCCATAGCATCAAGTCCAATGTCATCATCCAATATACCCTCACCTAATGCATTATGTAATGGTGCACTCTCTACACCCTCACAACCTAAGCCTCCAGCTGCTCTCCCACTAGCTGAGTGGCTACCCACAACCATCTGCATATCCTCAAATTTTTCAAACAACTTATCTTTAAGCATTGGTGTATTAGGACGAGCCTATCAAAAAACAAAGATAACAAATTAATTTTTGTAATTAGGAAACATAACAATATATTATGTAGTAAGAAACTTTGGGTAATGCAAAATCTAACCTGTTTGTAATTTTCCCACACCTCAACAGAGCAAGTAATTCTTTGAGATATTGGGTCCTAACCAAACCCGGAATTGTTCCTCAATAGTAATTCAATTGGTTCAATCTTTCTCTTCCAGCTTTTGATTTTATTCTTGACATGATCAAATTTAAAAGTTCTTCCAAATTTAGCATTCATGAATGGCAACACATTTTGTGTGATGGTATATTTCTTGAAGTTGTCATTATCCATCTTGTTGCCATTCTTCACCTCCTCCACTAAAAGCCTTAGTAGCTCTCTATTCTCTTGCTCTGACCATACTACATAGTCACACCTAGCCTTTTTTGCCCTCTCACCATCTTGAGAGTACTCTTCCCCATTTTGAGTTTCCGAAGCAAAATTCATCCTACAACGCAATTATCAATAATGAGTTTCCATATATATATCTTGAACAATGTCACTTTAGTTTTGTAACCAGTTTTCCCATTATATATATCTTGAACAAATGAGAAACTGAAGATGTTATCAAAGATTTGCTACCTATAGATTTGCTATAATTCATGTAACCACTACAAAACATGAAACAAGAGGGAGTCTTTCTATATTCAGTTTTTCCTATCACGCTAAGAATAAATTAATCATGCAATAGAAACCTCAGTCATAGTAACTAGTTTCACATGAATGTCATACTTATATGTGTGCTTTAGATCTAACAGTATTAGTGTGCTTATCCTCACATGAATGAAATCTTTCTAGCTCTACATCAGTTAATGTCATACTTATATTTGAGTTATTTATATAACAGTCCAAGGGGGTCTAGAGAAAAATGTTTAAGTCTTCAATTGAGCAAAAATATGTATAAAAACCAATAATATCTTCCCATTTTTCAAAACTCATCTTTCTTTGAACAAATTTATCGAACATATAACGCAATGCAATCCACCCATCAGGCCATCGGAAATCAAGAAAGAGAATAACTCCATTCGATAATCATACCAGTAACATTTTAGCAAATCACTCAAAAATAAGAATGACAATAGAACTTGATTTTATTCCTATATTCTGATCATTAGTCAAGCATGCGAATGAAAAGTGAATAAACCTTATACAGTGAGAACATAATTTGAAGTATGGTTGTGCTCAAAGCAAAAATATAACAAGTAGGTGCAGCCTCTTATAGAGCCTCCCTCATTCCTCTCCAGCCTCTTATAAATCCAAATCCTATAATTTTTGAATTGAGTGTCATTCTCTTGAGTATCAAAATAGTACCTCAGGAATAAAACAACCACCATTTTCCATTGCGTAAAAGATAATACAACACAAAACTAATCACCTTGGAAATTTATGAATTCCCTTACCAAGTATATTTCTAAACAGAATGATCATTATCAACGATTGTCAAAGTACTAACTTGTGGGGTACAAATTCATGTGTCATCACCTCATATCCAAGAAATGCTTAACTAAAGAATGTAATGCGTGAATTATTGGTAATGATGTCATTGGCTATATATTATACTTGTAGTTTATGTTTTGCGTACCCTTGTCTTTCTCATGCTTATGTCCATTCTATGCGATATAGTTATTAAATAGGTGAAAGGGATTCACCAAAACTCTACATAACCTAATGCAATGTCACTCAACTCTTGTTAGCATTGATGAGGAGATTAGTAGCTGGTGAGTTTTCCAGCAGCTAGCAAATTTGACTTGCTAGCATTGATGAGGAGATTAGTAGCAAAAAATGAAATGTCACTCAATACCTATAGACCAAATGCAATGTCAATCAACACTTGTTCGTAATACATCAGTTCAATAAAAACCTTTCAATTTGTTTTCCTAATCTGTTAAAACATTCAATTTGTTTCCATAGGCATGCTATTCAATTTGTTCACTATAAAATTCAGTTTTGACATCGGTGCTTTATGGATCCAGAGATTGTACTTGGGTTGGGAGGCGGTGCCGCGGAGGAGGCCGCGGAGGTGATGGCGGCGGCGGCGGCGCCCGAGAACGGCGGCGGCGAAGCGGGCGTTCGAGCTCGAGAACGACGTACGAGCTCGAGGCGGCGAACGGCGTTCGGCGGCGAACGACGTACGACCCGGACGTCGACCTAGAGACCGGCGCCGCTCGAACTCGAGGTGGAGAGACGAGGTCGGGTCTCCAGCTGGGTTTTTTGGTTCCAGCGAAAGAATTGGGGCAAAATTTGGGGGTTGGACTGAACTTTGCTTTTATAGGTGAGATAAATTGGGGGAAAGTGGGGAAGTTGTCACAGAATTACCCCAACAAACCAATAACACCATAAAGATTACCCCAGTTCCAATTACCCCAATGAATAACACCAAACATTATTGTTCCAAAAATTATCCTATTATCCCAACAATTACACCAACCAATAACCCCCCCTTGGCGTTAGTAATGTTATTTGCATATATACACCTTACATTATGGATATTTGTAAAACTACCTTCTAAGTATCAGTATTTACCAAATTACTTCTCAAATCATCAATTTTGAAAGAAGGTGCAATTACTCATTATCTTTGATAAGCTAATTTGTAATTACAAAATAAAATTATCAAAAAATAGTTAAATTTCTTGCATCAAGTTGTTGATTTGTGGATTTTAAAATATTCTTTCACAATTAATGATTGGAGGGGTAGTTCTGCAAATATTAAGATTTAGGGAATCGGTTATTTTTGCTAATACCATGATTTAAGGGTACATATGCAAATAACCCTAAAATATATGGGTCTGGCCAGTTTAATTATATTCGATTTAGGCATCCTATGATCCTAACTAATTACTAGTGAAGAGATTTCTTTTTACGAGTATAAAAAAAAGAGGACGTATATGATGTGTTACTTGCAACATATGCGAAGATTAATTAACGTGAAAAGTTTGAGCCACATTGCTAAAGCTTTGGATGGAGTTAATAGCTGCTGTTCTGGCATTTGGGGAACAATAATGTATGAATCCCTCATTATATGGGACCATAAAATTTTGGGTCATTTTTATTAACAAACAACTTCGAATGAGATAGACAAGTATAGGGATATAGGACAATTCATTTCGGAAAAAAGCTAATTCATAGAGAGAGGAAGAGTAATCTTTGGTAAATTTATATTGGCTTCTTATTAAGTCAGTGCCCCATGTCCAAGAAAGAGACTCCATAGCAATAGGCCTGTCCAAAAAACCCGCCGGCCCGGCCCCGGCCCGAAAATCCGGGCCAGATTCATAGAGAGAGGAAGAGTAATCTTTGGTAAATTTATATTGGCTTCTTATTAAGTCAGTGCCCCATGTCCAAGAAAGAGACTCCATAGCAATAGGCCTGTCCAAAAAACCCGCCGGCCCGGCCTCGGCTCGAAAATCCGGGCCAGACCGGGTTCCGGGCCCGGTTCCGAAACGGTCAAAAACAGCTATTTTGTGAGGTTATTTTGGTCATTTGCCTAGGGGGCTGGTTCTATAAATAGAGGGGGGTTTTCATTTGTTTTCTTCACACCAAAACTTATCTACTTCTCTCTTATACTCTTATACTCTCTCTTATACTCTTATACTCTCTTATTTATACTTTCTAATCCTTTCATCAAATGGCTTCCGGATCTGATTATGAAGAGCAAAACATATCTCCCGATCCTGAAGGGTGGTTTTCATTTGTTTTCTTCACACCAAAACTTATCTACTTCTCTCTTATACTCTTATACTCTCTCTTATGCTCTTATACTCTCTTATTTATACTTTCTAATCCTTTTATCAAATGGCTTCCGGATCTGATTATGAAGAGTAAAACCTATCTCCCGATCCTGAAATGAGTCCTCCTACTCCGAGGTCTGATGTATGGAATTTTTTTGAGAAGATAGACGTCACCAAGGATGAACACGGTAGGATCATCTCTCAGAATGCGAAATGTGCGTTGTGCGGCCAGATATTCAAAGCTCATCATAAGAGCGGCACCAACCATCTCAAACGGCATATTGAAAAACACAACAAAGGCCAAAATCTACAAGGTGATATCCGGCAGTCTATGCTTTCCCAATCATCCTCTTCAGGTACCCTCGGCAGTTGGAATTATGACGCTGCCCGAGCCCGGAAATGCGTAATCAGGTTTATTGTTCTTAAAAACCTTCCTTTTAAATTAGTAGAAGATGATGAATTTGAAGATTTATTTAGAGATGGTTTTTATCCTGCATTTACAAAATTTTCTCGTCAAACCTGTCAACGTGATATTTTAAAATATTATGTTGAGGAACAGGGAAAAATAATTTCTTATTTTAAAAATTTAAACTGCAAATTTTCTTTAACTTCTGATATTTGGTCATCTAGAGTGCAAACTGGTTATTTATGTATAACAGCACACTGGATTGATGAAAGTTGGAAAATGTTTAAAAGAGTTGTTTCTTTTATTGCAATTGAAGAGTCACACACTGGTATTAATGTTGCAAATTTAATTGTTGAAGAACTTATGAAACTAGAAATTGATCAAAGAATATTTACTCTTTCACTAGATAATGCAAGTAATAATAATGTAGCTGTTGATTTTCTGAAAATAACTTTGTCATTGCCATGTCATGGTGAGCTTTTTCATGTTAGATGTATCTGTCATATTTTAAATTTAATTGTT
Organism: Asparagus officinalis; assembly: GCF_001876935.1. Lineage (NCBI taxonomy): Eukaryota > Viridiplantae > Streptophyta > Magnoliopsida > Asparagales > Asparagaceae > Asparagus > Asparagus officinalis. The sequence goes on along the minus strand of NC_033801.1, from coordinate 99,179,785 downwards.
CAAAGTGCATTTTCTGAAATTAAACCCATGATAGAAAAAGTTAGAACAGTTACTAATATGCATAATGCTTCTGAAATGAGAATTAAAAGATGGAAACAATGTTGTAAAAGAAAAAATTATAAGCCTAGACTAATTCCAAAAGATGTTGACCATAGGTGGAATTCCACCTATGCAATGTTATCTGTAGCAATAGAATATAAAGAAATTATAAATGATTTTATAAATTTTTATGCTTCTAGTTCTAGCTCTGGTAGTGCTTATGGAATAACTGAAGATGAATGGACAGTTATATGTAAATTAAATGAGATGTTACAAGTTTTTTATGATGCTACTATGTTATTATCTGGTTGTTATTATCCAACTATTACTTTAGCTGCTTTACAAATTTTAAATATTCAAAAATTTTTTGCAAAATATCGTATGGATGATACTTTTGGAAATATAATTTTTCAAATGGAGAGTAAATTTAATAAGTATTTTAGGCCTATTCCTCATATTTTTGGTATTGGTGTTCTTATTGATCCATGCTTGAAGGATATTGGCCTTTAAAGTTTGTAACAATCCTTGTATGGTAATCAGATTATAGACTTAGATGATGGAACCACCCTTACTGCTACTACTCATCATTTAGCTATTAGAAATTATTTTCAAACCTTATATGATGAGTATGCAGCTAGACATGGTGTAGCTACACAACAGTCTACAGCCTCGGTTTCTTTGAGCTCATCCCGAGATAAAAGTGTAAGTTTTGATAGGTATGCAATGGTAGCTGAGCTAACTGGTGGATCTGGACTTGGCTCAGGATTAGAGGTTTCTGAAATAGACGAATATTTATCTGCTTCCTTAGTTAAATGTCAAGGAAATGCTTTAGATATTTTGCAATGGTGGAAAGTATATGGATCAGTTTCAAAATAGATGAATATTTATCTGCTTCTTTAGTTAAATGTCAAGGGAATGCTTTAGATATTTTGCAATGGTGGAAAGTATATGGATCAGTTTCATATCCTATACTTTCCACCATGGTTCGTGACTTACTAACAGTGCAGGTTTCGACGGTAGCTTCGGAATCCGCCTTCATCACAGCAGGACGTTTGGTCGACGACCACATGACCTGCTTAGACCCGTACACTGTACAAGTGGTGATGTACTTACAAGATTGGTGGAGGTAATTGTAATTTTTATATCTTAGCTTAAAATTTATAAAGAATTATTTTGGAAATAGTTGCATATGATAGTGATATAGGTGAGTAGGTGCCAACCTAGTTGGGATTTACTTATCTATTGTGATGCGATTAATTTCAAAATAAATTTATACTTGTAATTTGTAAATGATTTATTAATTATTAATAAAGAATTTGTTTTTATTATTATTTATTTGTAATTTATGTCATTTTAAGTGATTAATAAAATTATTGTTTTTTATTATTTTTCTTGTCTTTTTTTGTATAATTTAAAATTTAAATAAAATCTAAAAAAATTGAAAAAAAATAAAAAAAATCCGGGCCAGCCCGGAACCCGGCCCGGCCTCCCGGCCCGGTCGGGCCCGGGTCCGGGCCCGGACCCGGCCCAGGGTACCCGGGCCCGGGTCCGGGCCGGGCCGGGCCGGCCCGGATGGACAGGCCTACATAGCAACCTTACTTGGACTGGATTTGTTGCTAAGTCGATCCAAAATTGCATATATATATATATAGAGAATGAGAGTACAAATCAAGATTACAAATTTACTCAAACTCACCAATTAATCTCACAAACAAAGCTCTCAATCTCTCAAACAAAACCCTAACCAATAGCTTAGACAAACTCTATTTTCTGTGCTCAAAACAAAGCCCTTTTCAACTCCCAATAAACCCTAAAACGTGTGTTTGTATTTATACCAAACACCAATTCCAAACAGACCAGGAAACCAAACCAGACCCAAAATCCCGATCCGATCGACCGACATATAGCCCCGGTCGACCGTCCAGAACACGAAAACCAGCTCTAAACTCAAACCTTGTATCGGTCGATCGGAATTATCCGTCGGTCGATCTGATAGCGAAGTCGGTTGACCGGCATTTTACCTCGGTCGACCGCCAGAGTGTCTGAAACAAAAGCCTATAGCATGCACGTTTCCGGTTAACTGGTCTTAATCTCGTGGTCAACCGGACAGCACCAAAAATCCTGTCTGCTTCAAAAATCCCGAACTTCGTCCCCGTGTCCCCATTTCTACAAAAGGAGCCTAATAGAATGTGTATCCTATATGGTGGTGTGCTTAATGGTAATGTTATTTAATGGGGGGAAAATACAAAGATTTGGATGCATTTTTTTAATAAGAAAGTGGAAGCATGGGTCGGGAGAATACTATTCATTCATTAATTAACGCATCGCTTGGAATCTGGAAAGGGTCATATATTTTATTTGATAGGGCATCTTGCCCTATTCTTACTTTTTAAAGAAAAAAGAAATATGACTTGACCACCGACACTCTCAACTAAACATGGTTTAGTATAAATTAGCACCGTGAAAGCTACAAAACTTCGTATTTTGTTGAAAGGGTTAAAGTTAATCCATGCGTGTGATTAGATGGTCACGAGGTTTTGGGATTGTATGAACCATACTGCACACGGGATATACTCGGCGGAATCGTTTGCTGGTGAAGCAGTTTGTTTGTTTGATGCCCCCCTGTCAGTTGCAAGTAATTGCAGTCCAACTGTTACTGTATACCATAATATTCATATAATTGCAGACACAATTTTTCGGTGCAATTTTGAAATTTTCTAATTTGCAACTATATATACAGTTATACTTATTTGTTTTAGGGTCTTGGATATTTTGCACTTGAGTTGAACATTGCCCGCAACTGAAGTTGCAACTTGCACTTGATTTACACCTTAAAAAAGATTGTGACTTGTCTACATCTCGTAAGCATGATACCTTTTTTAACTGCTTTGCAAACTTTTTTTTGGGAGCGGAACTTCAGACAAGTTTCCGGATAGAGCTAAGAATTTTATTAATGTAGGTGGCAGATAACAATTACCATATTACAAGAACAGATCACAGAGGAATGTTTTTTTTAGAGGCATGTAAAAAAAAATTCTAAGATATTATAGACCATCGTGAAACAAAACATATGCATGGGAACAAAGAAAATTCCGAAGGCCCTAAAGAAAAATAAAATTTCAAAACAAAAGAAAGAAACCCTTTCTACACAGAGCCGCTAACATTTTATATAGCTATAAATTTCAAATCTGTCAATGCGAAGGGCTACAAGGCAGACGTTTGGAATTAAATTGCTTTGCTGGATAATCCTCAAGGAAGCATGATAATGTCCTGAGAAGGCATACCTGTCCACGAGCTGATTACCTTCCCTGTATATATATACAAAAGAGATAGTATCAAACCATGTAAATTGTTAAGCTGCTAGATGTCCCTCAAAATGTGCTGAATTCTTAACATGAACACCGTAGCCTTATGAAAAATATCTGTCGAATTGTTGAAAACATGCACACAGCAGGTACACCTGGTCGGTCGACTGATCCCATGTATCAATCGACCGATATGACCCTGAGTTCTGAGTATTGTAAATTTCCTATGAACGGTCAGCCGATAGGATTTATCAGTCGACCAACCAGAGTTTGTTCTGGTGCATGTTTCGTGCACTTTGGTTGACCGATGAATCCTATCGGTCGACTGATAACGGGCGGAGCGGTTGAAAACAGTTTCCTATTCATTTTGGAATTATGGTTTATATATTAAAAGGAACGTTTTTTCTAGGTTTTTAAGAGAGAAAATTGAGCACTTAGAGGAGAGAGATTTTGTCAAGGGAGAGAGATCTTATTGGTGAGGGTTAGTTTGATTGTTTGAGAGTTGTAACCCATTGAATTTCTCCTCTATATAGTAAAATCTCCTCATCCTCTACCCGTGGACGTAGGCATCTTGCCGAAACACATAATTCTCTGTGTTTGCGATTGATCTTGGCTATTTATATTGTGGATTGTGCTTGTTGTGTTCTTTGCTTACCGACGCATTGTGGATTGACTCCACTTCTGTTGAGCGCAACAAGTGGTATCAGAGCAAGATTTAAGATCTAGGGTTTGATTTAGGTGGAGGAAAATTCGGTGTTGGAAGCTTCGGTGAAGGTAGCGTTGCGGAGTTGCCATTGGAGATCTCACCTTCCTCGTGTGGTTGAGAGATCTTTTTGGAATCCTATCTAGGGTTCAATTTGGGTGATATCTCAACTCTATCATTTTCGAATTTTTTTTGCTCTATAATTTGAAGTTAGTAAGTAATGGCAGAAGAAAGTGGTAATTGTAGCAAGGCTATGTCGAGTACAGTTCAGGTTGCACTTCAGAATATAAAGATCAGTGCTAGCTGTAAAGTATGACGGCAAAATCAATTTTGGGTTATGGATGAGTGATGTGCAGGATGCTTTAAATGCTCAAAACTTAGAAGAGATAATAATGACCCATGAGAGGCCACCTAAATATGATGAGACGATGTAAGACAAAATGAATAGAAATACATGTGGGGTGATTAGGTCTTGTTTAGAACAAGAGTTGAAATATGATGTTATTGGAGTGACGTCTACGATGAAGATATGGGAGATTCTTAATAACAAGTATCTTACGAAGAGTGTTGAGAATTAGTTGCACTTGCTGCAGAGATTATTCAGTATCCATATGTCCAAGGGTACCTCACTTACAGATCATATGAACAACTATACAAAGTTATTGTCGGACTTGACAAGTGTTGATGAGAAGATATTGGATGAGTACAAGATGATTATTTTGTTAGGCCCATTAACCGATAAAGATTTTGACACCTTTGTGCTTACATTGTTGAATGGTAGATCTTCCATCACCTATAGTAAAGTTACAAATGCATTGACAAATTTTGATTTAAGGAGGAAAGATAAAGAATCTTCCAGAGCTAGCACTTCAGGAGAAACCATGTCGACAAGAGGAAGGAGTCCCTATCCTAAAGGTGGTAATCGGGGCAGATCAAAGTCTAGAGACAATCAAGAGGACACTACCAAGTTACTAAAAACCAGTGTGCTTTCTGCAGAGAATAAGAACATTAGAAGAGAGATTGCCTAAAGCTGAGAGAGAAGGAGAATAGCAAGAAGAAGGGTCCGAAGGTCAGTGAGGTGAGTGTTGCTAGAAATGGTAACTATTCCGATGATTCATGCTTTTCTCTTTCCATTACTCAAGAGATTAACCATGTGGAAGCATCAGATTGGATGTTGGATTCTGGGGCTACTTATCATGTGAATCCCCGAAGAGATTAGTTTGCATCTTTTGAGAAGCTCGATGGGGGTGTGGTGATCATGAGAAACAATCAGTCTTGTGGCATTTGTGGGATAGATACTGTCAGGTTTCAGATGCACAATGGAGTTGTTGGAGAGTTGACTGAAGTAAGGTTTGTTCCTCAACTGAAGAAAAATATTATTTCTGTTGGAGTTTAGAGGCAAAAAGATTCAAGGTAAATTTAGAGAACGCTATAGCTAAAGTTACTAAATGATCGTTGGTAGTGATGAAAGGGGCCCGCAATAGAAATTTCTATTATCTGAAGGAAAATACCAAGATTGGCCAGGTAGCTTTAGCAGTTTTAGAGGTGGATGCTAGCTGACTTTGGCATTTCAGACTTGGGCACACAGAGGAAGTCGCTATAGGCGTTGTGCAAGCAGGGATTATTGAAGGAAGTCAATAGTAGAAAAATTGAATTCTGTGAGCACTGTATTCTTGGCAAGAAGACTAAAGTAAAATTCGAGATAACCATTTATAAAACTAATGACATCTTAGACTACATGCACACGGATGTATGGGGTCCCACTAAGACACCATTACTTGGTGGTCGACATTGGTTAGTCACTTTTGTGGATGACTATTCTAGACGTTGTTGGGTATATACCATGAAACAAAAAAGTGAAGTCCTAGAGATATTTGTGGAGTGAAAAGAAGATTGGAATTGTAGACAGGGAGAAAGATCAAGAAGTTGAGATCTAATAGCTGCGGTGAATATACATCAGATCCCTTTCAGCGGCTATGTCGAGATGAGGGCATAGAGAGACACTTAACAGTTAGTCATACATCGCAGCAGAATGGTGTAGCAAAGAGGTTAAATCGGATTTTACTGGAGAAGATCCGATGTTTGTTATCGCAGAGTGGTTTACAGAATATCTTTTGGGATGAGGCACTTACATATGCTAGTCACCTTATTAATAGGCTGTCTTCATCAGCGATAGAGGGGAAGACCCCTATAAAGATGTGGTCGGGAGTACCAGCACATAACTATGACTAGCTCAAAGTTTTTAGGTGCCCTGTATTTTATCATGTCAAATCTGATAAGTTAGAACCTCGAGCTAAAAACGCCATCTTTATGGGTTTCAAACGTGGTGTGAAAGGATATAAGCTTTGGGATCCAGTTGATAAGAAGATTGTGGTGAGTAGAAACATCACATTTGATGAGGCTTCGCTCTTGAAGTCTCCCAGCTCTCATCAGGTGGAGAGCACCCCGACAGCAGAGACATCGCAGATGGTGAAGATTGATGTAGCTCCACAGAGTCCACATGGGATTGTATCCAGTAGAGTACCGACTGAGGTGATGCTAGGCGAGCACAGTGATGAGTTGGAGGATACATGTACAGCAAAATAGAATCAGGGACCGACGGCTTAGGTTCAGGATTCTATAGCAGTTCGGAGACCTAGGAGAGACATACAGTTGCCAGCATGGTATACAGATACAACGATTGTTTATGTACTTCCGGTGGAGAGTATCGATGAGATGATTCTTACTACTTTTAGAGAGGCTGAACAATGTTCAGAGGCTGATATGTGAAAGGGTGCTATGCAGGAAGAGATAGAATCTCTTTACAAGAATGACACATGAGAGCTTGTCGATCTTCCAAAAGGGCGGAAGACAATTGGTTGCAAATGGGTGTATACCAAAAAGAAGGGCATTCAAGACACTCCTGTGAGATTTTAAAGCTAGGTTGGTAGCGAAGGGTTATGCACAGGAAGAAGGAATTAACTACAATGAGGTCTTCTCTCTGGTGGTAAAGCATTCTTTTATTCGGATCTTACTAGCTTTGGTGGTGCAGTATGGATTTGAATTGGATCAATTGGATGTAAAAACATCATTTCTTCATGGTGATCTTGATGATGAAATTTATATGACTCAGCCATTAGGGTTTTGAGTTGCAGAGAAGGAAAAGTTGGTGTGTAGATTAAAGAAGTCACTATACGGGTTGAAGCAATCTCCAAAACAATGGTATAGGTGATTCGATGGGTTTATGCTCGGCAAGTCATACATAAGGAGCCAGTTTGATCCTTGCGTGTACTATTGCAAGCTTCATGGAGGTGCATACATTTATTTGTTTCTTTATGTAGATGATATGTTGGTTGCTTCCATTTCTAGGTCCGCCATAGATAAATTAAAGATACAGCTTTCAAGCGAGTTTGAAATGAAGGATTTGGGTGAATCAAAGCATATTTTGGGGATGAAGATCAACAGAGACAGAGATAATGGCATAATTTATTTAACATAGGTGGCTTATTTGAAAAAGGTGTTACGGCGGTTCAATGTCAGTATGGAGACAAAACTAGTCAGTGTACCTTTGGGAGCCCATTTGAAGATTTTAGCTAGTCTTTCACCAAAATCAGTTAAAAATAGAGAGTTGATGTCAAAGACTCCTTATGCAAGTGCAGTGGAAAGTTTAATATATGTAATGGTATGTACGAGGCCGGATCTATCACATGAAGTTATCATGGTTTCACGATACATGCATGACCCGGGCCCGGGTCATTAGGATGCTATGAGGTGGATATTGAGGTATATTCGAGGTACTTTCAGTGTTGGTTTGATGTTTGAGTGGGACACTGGTGGTGGGCAATTATGCATTGGATACGTAGATTCTGATTATGCTGGAGATTTGGACAAACGCCGGTCGACGACGGGGTATGTATTCACTTTGACCTATGTGACGGTGTGTTAGAGATGCATTTTGCAGTCTACAATTGCTTTGTGATTGTGTTTGGTCTTCTCTCTCGACATTTGTGTTGGTCCTCAGCACCCCAACATGGTAGTGAGGTGGCCGATTTGCTCCATTTAGATAGAATAGCATGTCGTCAACATGTAATAAATGAGATATATAGAGCTTGAGCCTTCCCCAAGACTTGAAATCTACCACTATACCCTCTACCAATCATACAATTAAATTTCTCCCCTGACAGAATGAACAACAATGGAGAGAGGGGATATCCTTGTTTGAGCCCACGAGTAGACCGAAGAGATCCGAAAGGTTCAACATTTAGAGATATTGAATACCAACAATTAGATATGCATCTATAAATCAAATCGCACCATATATATCTGAAGAAATGGCGAGAGAGTGCAGGAAAACAGCAGAAGAATCAGCTAGGTAGACTAGCGGTCGACTGTCGCGGTCGACCGCGAACGTGCACAAAGGCCACTAGGACTCGGAGCTGAAGGCGGTCGACCGTGGCGGTCGACCGCGAGTACCCTGTAGGTGTTTGGGCTGGGCTTTGGATTTTGACCCGGTTCGTTTCTGAGTTGATATATAACCCTAAACCTGATTAATTAGGGTTAAGTAAGGATGATTTTGAGCAGTCTTTTGGAGAGGATTGCTGCATCTAATTATGGGAGATTTGTGAGAGATCTAAAGCTTTGTTTTAGGCTTTGATCGGTGAGATTTGTAACTCTATTTGTATTCTCTTGATTTCTAATAGTGAGAACTCCCCCCTCCTTGCCCCGTGGACGTAGACAACTTTTCGAACCATGTTAAATTCGTTGTCTTGCTGTCTTGAGAGTTGTAATAGCTTGTTTAGGTTCTCTCGACATATCAGTCCTAGAACTGATGAGAGGAAGAGCAGATATCCCACTTAGATGAGATATCTTGCTTTCGTTTCTTGTTTCGTTTGAGAAATAAGAATTTTTGTTGTGATCAAATCTCTTATTATGCACCTTACGCACCGGAGGTGCTGCCGAAATTTCCACTGCGCACAACAATTGGTATCAGAGCTCCGGGTTGGACTTGGGAGCTTGTTCGAAGGATTCACTATTGGATTCTTATTTGAAGAGTTAGATCGATAGCATGGGAGAATCAAACACATTAGGTTCGTCTCTTACGAAGACGATACATAGTTTGAGCATCAATAACATAAAGATTGATGTTTCAAAGTTCGACGGCAAGAACAATTTTGGTTTGTGGAGGTGTCAGGTGATGGATGCCTTGGATGCACAGAATTTGGAGAAGACTCTTGAGTTAAAAGAGAAACCTGCAGATATGGAAGAAAAGATTTGGAAGAAGATGAATAGTAGGGCGTGTGGAGTTATTTGGTCATGCTTGACGCTATATCTTATTTATGATGTTATGAATGAGACGTCGACGAAGAAGATGTGGGAAACACTCAATGAAAAGTATCTTACTAAGAGCATTGAGAATTGACTTCACTTGAAGAAGAGGTTTTACTAGTTCAAGATGAAGAGGGGAGTTTCCATCAGGGAGCATGTTAACAACTTCACGAATCTACTTTCAGATATGGCCAATGTAGACATTATAGTTGAGGATGAAGACAAGGCGATGTTACTTTTGTGTTCGTTGCCCGAGGATGATTATGGTACTTTTGTCCTAACTATGATTAATGGAAGAACTACTGTTAGTTACTAGGAGGTAACCTCAGCGTTGGTGAATTATGAGTTGAGGAAGAGTGTCGATGAACCCTCTGAGAAGGCATCGGGAGATGCATTAGTAGTTTATAGCCGTGGTTCAAACCGAAGCAGGAGGTCACATTCTAGAGGTGCACATCGTGGGATTCGTAGGAATCAGTATGCTTTTTGTAAAGAGGATGGACATTGGAAAGCTGAATGCCCAAAGTTAGATCGAGCCGAGAAGAATAAGGGGAAAGCTGTACAAGCTTCAGAGGTGAATGTTATCAAGACTAGTAGCAAAAATTCAGATTCGGATTCTTCAGGCTATTCGTTGTCTGCACTACCGTCAGTTTGTGTTGCCAACTCTACATAGTGGATGTTGGATTCGGGTGCTTCATACCACGTTTGCCCTAGGAGGGATTGGTTCTCCAGCTTTCAGAAGTTGGAAAGAGAGGATGTTGTGCTCATGGGTAATGGACATGCATGCTCTATTGGTGGTATTGGTACCATTCGGATTAAGATGAGTGATGTCTGTTAGACCCTAGAGGTGGGGGGGAGGGGTGATTAGGGTCTTATGCTAATCTAATCCGATTTTATGCCAATTAAAACTTATTAATAAATAATTCTTACAAGATAGATATATAATATGATATGAGTAAGAATATGCAATATGAACAAAGAGATATATCCTAGCAAAGAGGTATATGGTGAAATATATGCAAGGATATATACACTAACACAAGGGTAAACAATCTAAAGTAAAGATACAATTGTGATAGGGAAAAATAAACAATACAAACACATAATATGATCACGGAGTTCGGACCTTCCATCGTTTATAGCTGCAACTCAATTTCGGGTGGGCCTGTTCTCTTCACGTGGCTCTGCCTGTTCTCCTTTTGAAAGCCTTGCACGTGGGTGGTTTGACCCCACTTCATATCCGCCTTCCGCGTTCACAATTCTCCACCTCGGTGAAGTTTTCCCAAAACTGAGCCGACACCAACCAAATCAAATACCTCACTTGTTGCGTCCAGTACGCCATGGCAACGGACTCATGACAACGGACTCTATCCACAACAAATCGAGACCCAAACGGGAGTGCGAACACTCACCCAAAACAAATAGTGTCTACTCACCAAATCAAACTGAGCCTACACCAAGTGGTATCAGAGCTCCGGGTTGGACTTGGGAGCTTGTTTGAAGGATTCGCTGAAGGATTCTTATTTGAAGATTAGATCGACAATATGGGTGAAACAAGCACATCGGGATCGTCTCTTACGAAGACGATACATAGTTTGAGCATCAATAACATGAAGATTGATGTTCCGAAGTTCGACGGCAAGATTAATTTCGGATTGTGGAGGTGTCAGGTGATGGACGCCTTGGACGCTCAGAATTTGGAGGAGACTCTTGAGTTACAAGAGAAACCTGCAGATATGGAAGAAAAGATTTGGAAGAAGATGAATAGTAGGGCGTGTGGAGTTATTTGGTCATGCTTGACGCTATATCTTATTTATGATGTTATGAATGAGACGTCGACGAAGAAGATGTGGGAAACACTCAATGAAAAGTATCTTACTAAGAGCATTGAGAATTGACTTCACTTGAAGAAGAGGTTTTACTAGTTCAAGATGAAGAGGGGAGTTTCCATCAGGGAGCATGTTAACAACTTCACGAATCTACTTTCAGATATGGCCAATGTAGACATTATAGTTGAGGATGAAGACAAGGCGATGTTACTTTTGTGTTCGTTGCCCGAGGATGATTATGGTACTTTTGTCCTAACTATGATTAATGGAAGAACTACTGTTAGTTACTAGGAGGTAACCTCAGCGTTGGTGAATTATGAGTTGAGGAAGAGTGTCGATGAACCCTCTGAGAAGGCATCGGGAGATGCATTAGTAGTTTATAGCCGTGGTTCAAACCGAAGCAGGAGGTCACATTCTAGAGGTGCACATCGTGGGATTCGTAGGAATCAGTATGCTTTTTGTAAAGAGGATGGACATTGGAAAGCCGAATGCCCAAAGTTAGATCGAGCCGAGAAGAATAAGGGGAAAGCTGTACAAGCTTCAGAGGTGAATGTTATCAAGACTAGTAGCAAAAATTCAGATTCGGATTCTTCAGGCTATTCGTTGTCTGCACTACCGTCAGTTTGTGTTGCCAACTCTACATAGTGGATGTTGGATTCATGTGCTTCTTACCACGTTTGCCCTAGGAGGGATTTGTTCTCCAGCTTCCAGGAGTTGGAAAGAGAGGATGTTGTGCTCATGGGTAATGGACATGCATGCTCTATTGGTGGTATTGGTACCATTCGGATTAAGATGAGTGATGTCTGTTAGACCCTAGAGGTGGGGGGGAGGGGTGATTAGGGTCTTATGCTAATCTAATCCGATTTTATGCCAATTAAAACTTATTAATAAATAATTCTTACAAGATAGATATATAATATGATATGAGTAAGAATATGCAATATGAACAAAGAGATATATCCTAGCAAAGAGGTATATGGTGAAATATATGCAAGGATATATACACTAACACAAGGGTAAACAATCTAAAGTAAAGATACAATTGTGATAGGGAAAAATAAACAATACAAACACATAATATGATCACGGAGTTCGGACCTTCCATCGTCTCCGCTCCCCACTCCCGGGGAGAAATCCACTACCATAACCGGGTTTTCTATGATCACCCGAATAACGTTTACACCACATAATAACACAATGTAACTACACTCCACACCCTCTAAGTGTTGGTCACTCCATGTCCTTCCTCAAGTGCTCGGATACAACCTCTCCATAGGTTCGTCAACCGACACCACTCCTCTTGGAAGCAACCCCGTCTCTCACCATACACTCCTCTCGGTGTACAAGTGTATTACAAAGTGAATCTCACAATAAGCACAATACAACAAATGATTTGTTCTCTACAATAGATGAGAACACAATTAAGCTCACTTTTAATGTCACAAACCCACAACCCGAATTATACTATGAATGTAAATACAATAAGCTCAATAGGTTGTGTGTGAACAAAGAGATATAAATCAAAACTAAACTCAAGATAATTCTAGCTTAATAACAATGAAAATCAGTTATATAAAAGAGCTAGAAATAGAGTTTAGAAAACTTCTCAATAGATCAAGAGATCGACGAAGAGTAGTTGGATGCTCAAGCACCAATAGGATCTCCTCAAGCTCTTGTAAAATTGATTTCACAAACTCAAACTCTTAAATGCTTAAAAGATTTTTAAACAAACTTAAACCAAACATAAACCCTTGTTAAACCTTTCTTAAACTTGTTTAAAACTCTCTCATTGGTTATATGGTAGTTGGGGTTTGAGGGGTTTATATAGGAAGAGAAAACAACAGCCAAAACCCCAAACAAATCAACAAAAATCCCAGAGAATCAGATTTATGATTCTGTACCCAATATAGCTGTTGGGCAATTGGCGATCGACCGTGAGAATTTCGCGATTGACCGCGAGCAACAACAGAAACTAAATACGGCTCTGGACAAAGACGGTCGACCGTGCCGGTCGACCGCGAAACTCTCTGGACTGCATTCGGTCGACCGCCATGGTCGACCGCGAGCCATCCAAAAACAATTTTGAGTCTATGGACTCAAGGCGGTCGACTGTGACGGTCAACCGAAAACTGATACTAGAAATTGACAGGTTTGAAAGAGTTTTCTGATTTTAAAACAATGTTTAAAAATATCAAATAAATTCAAAAAAATATAAAACTTTGGGAAATGATTGTAGACATGATAATAAACATGTAACAAAAACTGGTTTTCAAAAAGGACCTTCCAAATGAAAAATATCATCATTTTATAAAATAGTCCAAAATATAAAAATGTAAACATATGAGTTTTGATATTTTAGCTTAACCATGTTTTGAAATATTACAAAATGATTTTTCAGACTTAATAAAATATGTATATGATTATTGTTAAGTCCAAAAACTGAGAATACAATATTTTGTCAAAATTGCATATTTTTGCAAACTTTTCAAAAACAATAAATATGATTTCATTAAATATAAACTTGATATTGATAAAATCATATATAAGCATATAAACATGAAACAAAAATGTATTTTCTAATCATATCCAATTGTTTCATATTTAAACTTGAAAAACCAAAACAATAAATATGAAGGATGTAATTTCATATTTATATATACTTGGAAACCAAAACATGTATGTATATATACGACTATATATATACATAGAAAAACCAAAACGTGTATGTGTGTGTATGATTGAGCTTAAAGTACCAACACACATAATATAACACCTAAACTAAATGTTACCCAAGCCATCTTGATCTTCAATAAGCTTGATTTGGTACACTTGCGAATGAAGCTTGAACTTGGATCTTGAACTTGAATTGTAAGGCTTCACTCCACAATTCCGCCAACCTCCATTGGATATGATCGTTGAAGCTCGATTCCATCCATCCTCCAACATGTTGTTTTTCTACAATAAATAGATAAGCACAAACACTAGACAAACAACATTAGTGGTAAATTATTTGTTAAACATTATCAAAACAAAGAGGCCAACAACGGGGTGACTCGGAAATTGGATGATGTGAGGTTCGTTCCACAATTGAAGATGAACATCATTTCACTTGGAGCTTTGGATGCAGCAGACTATAGGGTGACCTTGGCGGATGCATGTTTGAAGGTTACATTTTGGTCCATGATTGTGATGAAGGGCGTCAGAAGGAGCAATTTGTATTATTTGCTCGGAAGCACGGCGATTGATAGGGAGATGACGACTTCATCAGTTTCGGCTAGACTGTGGCTTTGTTTGATGCTGGGTTATTTGATTGGTAATGTCGTGCATAGGTTATTGAGGAGTGCTTTGACCTGCAGTTTAAAGTCCTGTGAACCTATTGATATGAGCAAGAAGACCGGGGTGGAGTTTGGCACTTCTATCCATCCTTCGAGGGGTCTTCTGAGGGGTGTTCATTCAGGCATTCGGGGGCCTTCCAAGGGAGCATTATTGGGAGGTAATAAGTATGTAGTTTTCGTAGTTGGGGATTGTTCTAGGCATTGGTGGGTTGCAACCAAGTCTCGTTGGTGTGAAGTCCTAGAAGCTCGCAACAGATGGAGGAAGTGTGTTGGCAAAAAGGTAACCCGACGTTCTGTTTATGGTAGGGGTTCTTTCTTGCGTTTGTGCCGAGCTCACGGTAATAGGAGACACTTCATTCGTGTGGAAACTTTGAGGCGACGTGATGAGATGGCAAATTTGGGGAGCTATTCCTTTCTGGAGGAGGATCGGTGTTTGATGTCGAGCATTGGCATTGGTGTGCGGGCTACGACATGTTTGGGCCATCTTATGCATAGGTTGCTGACTGTTGCATGTAGAGATTTTGGATCTGGTGGAGCTACTTCATATTTTGATTTGCGTCGGATGTTTGGCTACCCAGCACTTGGTCACATCGTGGATGTGAGATTTAATCCGATAGTATATTTGGGATTCAGAGGCGTGTTTGATTATCAGGTATTGGCTTCTGACTTTGTTCTGAGCAGGTATGTCACGTTTGACTCTCGGTAGGTGGAGAGTGGTGATCAGATCTTTGGGACATCGCAGCGGATGGAGAGTGATGCTACTCCACGTTGGATGGAGACTCCAGATCATATTGCATTATTTGGGATTCCAGCTGATGTGACATAGATTGGGAATCATGTTGATTCAGATGTAGATGATAGGTTGATCGATTCGAGTGCAGCTGATAGATGGATTCTGGATATGGCCATTGGTTCATCTCAGGTGGAGATGTTTGGATTGTTTCAGTTTGGGGCCATTGGAGGTGCTATCAGCCGTAGACTTGATCGTGATGTTGGAGAAGGGTTACGAACTCTTCTATTGGATTGAGGTCGTTTGTGGCCATGATTCCTTGGGCAAGAGGATACGTAGGCAGTCTTTCAGATACAGCCGGTTTGATCTGTTGATTCAGATGGGGGGAGATTACGTTTCAGCTCTAGTTTGGTTCCCGGACTTGTTGAGGAACTTTTGGATGATCTGGTGTCGGCTCAGTTTTGGTAGAAACATTCGCTAAGGTGGAGAATTGAAGAAATGGCGAGAGAGAGTGCAGGAAAACAGCAGAAAAATCAGCCAGGCAGACTGGCGGTCGACCATCGCGGTTGACCGCGAACGTGCACAAAGGCCACTAGGACTCGGAGCTGAAGGCGGTCGACCGTGGTGTTCGACCGCGAGTACCCTGTAGGTGATTTTTGGTCTCGGGATGAGATTCGGTCGACCGTCGCGGTCGACCGCGCCATGAAGTCGACCGCCGCGGTCGACCGCGATACCTGCGTGGTCGACTGCAGACTAATTTTGGGCTGGGCTTTGGATTTTGACCCGGTTCGTTTCTGAGTTGATATATAACCCTAAACCTGATTAATTAGGGTTAAGCAAGAATGATTTTGAGCAGTCTTTTGGAAAGGATTGCTGTATCCAATTGTGGGAGATTTGTGAGAGATCTAGAGCTTTGTCTTAGTGTTTGATCGGTGAGATTTGTAACTCTATTTGTATTCTCTTGATTTCTAATAGTGAGAACTCCCCCCTCCTTGACCCGTGGACGTAGGCAACTTTCCGAACCACATTAAATTCGTTGTCTTGCTGTCTTGAGAGTTGTAATGGCTTGTTTAGGTTCCCTCGACATATCAGTCCTAGAACTGATGAGAGGAAGAGCTGATATCCCACTTAGATGAGATATCTTGCTTTCGTTTCTTGTTTCCTTTGAGAAATAAAAATTTTCGTTGTGATCTAATCACTTGTTGTGCACCTTACGCACTGAAGGTGCTGCCGAAATTTCCACTGCGCACAACAATATCTCGGAAATACCAAATGGAAACCTCCTCCTTTTGGTTGATTACTAAATTGTTGAGCTGCCAGATGTCATTGCTAACTTCATTGTTTCCCCGATGTATGCAGTTAAATCCAATCAAAACAAGCATTTGATATTTAACCCATCAGTGATTCATTTTTTAAAGCTTCTTTTAAAGAGTTATATTTGAAACGGTCCACCAACTCGGAACTCTTTCGTCAGCTTATAAATACTCAAATTTCAAGATTTATATATGCTGGTCCATAGTATATTTTATGTGACTTAGTAGTCAATTATAAATTGGACGATATGCAATATTAACTTAGACGCCAAAAGATTGGATTATCAAAAAATTCTAGTGGCTAGTGAGTTGCCTTTGTTTAAAGACACTATTTCTTTTTGCCGCCATGATGCCTCCGCTAGAAACTACGCACTAAGGGCCCGTTTGTTTGGTTTTTTTGAAGAGGAAAGTGGTGTGAAAGCTGTCAAAACTGAGAAAAACTGTCAGTTTGACAGGCTTTCTTGCAAAGAAACACATTCTAAAAAAAACATTTTTGCAAGAAAGCCTGTCAAAACTGACAGTTTTAATAGGCTTTCCTCTTCAAAAAAATCAAAACAAA
This sequence comes from Asparagus officinalis, assembly GCF_001876935.1. Taxonomy (NCBI): domain Eukaryota; kingdom Viridiplantae; phylum Streptophyta; class Magnoliopsida; order Asparagales; family Asparagaceae; genus Asparagus; species Asparagus officinalis. Next base: position 99,162,671 of record NC_033801.1, on the reverse strand, counting down.
CGAACCCTAAAGACTAACAATAGTGCAATGTTTTATCGACAAATATTTATGGTAAATTACACTAAACCCCAAGACCTTTTGAAAATTTGAAGCAATTCCCAATGACATTCAAAATCATATTAAATCTCGAATAACTTTTGCATTTTAGAAGTTATTGGGGCTTAGTGTAATTTACTCAAAAGATATTGACAGTTCTACAAAAGTTATTGACGGTTTAGTGTGACTTTGAAAGCTAGTACCACAAAATGCCGAAATTTCTTGAGGACTTGGTGGAATTTACTCTCTCTCTCTCTCTCTCTCTATATATATATAATATATATAATATTATATATATATATATTAATATTATATATATATATATATATATTATATATATATAATTATATATATATATATATATATATGAAATTAATGAGTATCCTTGTATAGGAGGGATTTCCTTCTTGACGCCTATGGTGGCACACAATCCCCATCATCCTCATAAATAGGAGAGAGAGTGTAAGTTGGTGGAGATTGTGTCTACTTTATTGATGATGGTGGGATTGTGCAATATGCGACAAGGAGGGAAATCTGCTCTATGAAAAGGATACCATTATCTCTCTTCTCTCTCTCTTATATATATTATTATTATATATATATATATATATATATATATATATATATAAAGAGAGAGAGAGAGAGAGAGAGAGAGAGATGAGTATGCTTTGTACCAAGCACGAGTTTCTGTGCTTGGTAGTATGGTGGCATATTTTCTTCCACTCATTGAAATCAGGGCCTACATTCACATGGGTTGGGGAGTGGTTGGGAATTGAAATGAGTGGATGGGAATAAGACACCTCACTACCATGTTGGGGTGCTGAGGACCAACACAAACATCGAGAGAGAAGACCAAACACAATCACAATAACGACACGAACACAAACAAACTAATTTTACGTGGTTCGACAAGTTACCTACGTCCACGGGGCAAGAAGGGATTGAGTTTTCACTAATAGAGAAGAAGGCTACAAATATAGATTACAAATTTACTCAATCTCACCAATAAATCTCTCAAACAAAGCTCTCAATCTCTCAAACAAAATCCTAAACCAATAGCCGTGAAAAACTCTCTTTTCTGTGCTCCAAATAACCCTTTGACTGCTCCCCCCAAAACCCTAAAATGTGTGTTTGTATTTATACTAAACATCAATCCAAAACAGGTTATAAAACCGAACCAGGACCAAAATCCCGATCCGATCGACCGACATATAGCCCCGGTCGACCGGTCAGGAACATGAAAATCAGCTCTAAACTCAAACCATGTATCGGTCGATCAGAATTATCCGTCAGTCGACCGGACAGCGAAGTCGGTCGACTGGCATTTACCTCGGTCGACCGGCCAGAGTGTCTGAAACAAAAGCCTCACCTCCATGACGAGTCGACATGAAAGGCGATATTGTAGGCGTCGAAAATCGCCTATAGGTCTCTACGAACAGCTCAGTGTTACTCCAAAAAAAACATGAGTTTTTTGTTATGTTATTTTTTTGGGGAAATTGTTCCTAGCCCCCAATTTCCTTACAACTATTTCACCCCCTCCCAAGACTTTTTCAACGCTCTCAAAACTCCCAAAAGCAAACCCATAATTCCCTAATCCCTCATAACACAAAACCTAAGAGTTTAAAACATGTGAAGACCATAATATTCTCTCTCTCTCTCTCTCTCTCTTATGATGTTATTGTGATGATTTGAAATGGGTTTTGGGGGAAGAAATTCTAGTTCCCTTCAAACTTTTTCAACGGTGTCGATATCGGTGGTGAAACTTTCCCGGCGTTCGTTCATGAGGCGAAGAAAACTCTGATCATGAAGACGGTGGTGATGAGGAGTTGCGTTGCCAACCCCCTTAAGTTTACATATTGATGGAATATTTTTTGAAATCGATGACTTGAGATTAAAATAGAGTATGTAAATTTATATATTATTGCTATTTCACTGTAATAAATTTATTGTTAAGTTTATGAGTTAGTGGTGAAGGAAGGTTACGTGTTGATTTTGAAGGTTGTGGGTTGGTTGTGAATGATACATGTTTGTTGTGAAGGTGTTACGCGTTGGTTGTGAATGTTACACATTCGTTGTGAAGGTTACAGGTTCGTTGTGAATGATACGATTTGGTTGTGAAGGTTATAGGTTGGTTGTGAATGATATGATTTGGTTGTGAAGGTTACAGGTTGGTTGTGAAGGATACGCATTGGTTTGGAAGGTTATGCGTTGGTTGTTAAGGTTACGGGTTGGTTGTGAAAGATACGCGTTGGTTGTTAAGGTTATGGGTTGGTTGTTAAGGATAAGCGTTGGTTGTGAAGGTTACACGTTGCTTATGAAGGTAACCTTCACAATCAACTACTTTTCGAGGTTCACAACCAACATGTATCCTTCACAACCAACCCGTAACCTTAACAATAACTCGTAACCTCCACAACTAACCCGTAACCTTAACAATCAACCCGTAACATTCACAACCAACGCGCAATCTTTACAACCAACCCATAACCTTCACAACCAACACGTAACACCTTCACAACCAACTTGTAACATTCATAATCAACCCGTAACACCTTCACAACCAATGCGTATCATTCACAACCAATGTGTATCATTCATAACCAACTCGTAACCTTCAAAAACAACACATAACATTCACAACCAATGCGTAACCTTCACGACCAACCTGTAACCTTCACAAATAACACATAACACCTTTACAACCAAGGCGTATCCTTCACAACCAACCCGTAACCTTAAAAAATAACATGTAACCTTCCTTCACCACCAACTCATAAGCTTAACAATAAACTTATTACAGTGAAATAACAATAATATATAAATTTACATATTCTACTGTAATTTCAAGTCATCGATTTCAAAAAAATTACAAAAAATGTAAACTTAAGGGGGTTGGTGACAGAACTCATCATCATCGTCTTCATGATAGGAGTTTTCTTTACCTCATGAATGAATACCGGGAAAGTTTCACCGTCAATGTCGACGCCGTTGAAAATTTTTGGAGGGAACTAGAATCCCCCCCCCCCCCCCCCCCACCCCCTCAACCAATTTCAAATCATCACAGTAATACAAGTTTTAAAAACTCTTGTGTTTTGTGTTTTAGGGGTCAGGGAATTATGCGTTTGTTTTTGGAGGTTTTGGGAGCAATGAAAAAGTCTTGGGATGAGTGGAATAGTTGTAAGAAAATTGGGGGCTAGAAGCAAGTTTCCCTTTTTTCATGTTGAGAACTTCTTTTTCTTTGTGAAAGTATTTTTGAGAGTTATGGCTTAACTTGGAAACGAGAGTGAGGGGAGGCTTTGGCGATTGTGATAGAATAAACTCATGCATGCGAATATTTTAAGATTTAGAATCTAATTTCTCCTTTTCTTTTTCAATAACATTATTTTTATATTTCACATTTTGTTACTAATTTGATTAAAGCCTCATGTCTACAATTAGTGAAATAGTATTTGAATAATATTAAATTTATTCATATGTAAGTATAGTCTCACATTAAAATATAATAAAAAAGGATGGTAGGTTTAGAATAGGAGCTAACATCAATACCTACTACCCGAACATTTTTATTTAAAATTGGTTCATAGGTGTTATAGTTATTTTAGTGCTGAAAAGTAATCTCCAACCAATGGCAGACAAGTGTCCCACATTGTGCATAATTGAGTCAGCACTTCAAAATAACCCAAGACCCAGCTCGGACGATTCGACACGCCGACATCTCGCGAGGACGATTTAAATGACGTTACATGTCGACCCCTAGCTAGGTCGACTCCCCGATCAACCTACTTGACTGGCCATTCGGACGACATCTTATGAAGACGACTCAAAGGGCGGTACTTCTCGACCATCAGACGAGTAGAAATGCAACAAAATACCTCGAGCCTTGAGCCCCTTCCCCTAGGCTGACAACTGATGACCTCACAATAAATGCCATTAAATGCATAATTGGTGTCATCATTCCTCTTCCCCTAATAGTTTCTAAGACACATCAGACCACGTCAACACCACACGCCTCCTATTACTTCACATTAAATGCGAAAAAGACATCTCCTCCACTCGTCAGCCGACACCTGTAAAGCAGATGCTGATGTGGCTGTCATCCCATACTCGACCAAATTTACAATTCTACCCTTCCACTACCACTATAAATAGAGGCACTATTTTCAATAGTAAGGTAAGATTTTTTTATCTCTAACCACGATGCTTAAGAACTACTTCAGTTTACTTACTTCTCCACTCAAGCAAATTACTAACTTGATCGTTGGAGTAACAACTGGGGAACCCAACCCCGTCCTCTTACAATTTTCTACTTGTGCAGGGTAGAAAAACACACCCTAGAACCGGACATTCGGAGGGTTAGAGGACCTCTATCAACTTAATATTTTCTCTTAGTTACTGTTTGATATCAGCAATCAATAGTAGGTGTCCATTACCTTTGAGTTTGCCTATTTGCTTCCGTTTCATCAAAACCAACTTTAAATGTTTTAAGATTCATTAGATAATTATTGATCCTTCTGATATTCTTTCTTTTTTGATAAAAAATAGATCGATTCAGATCCTCTTTACTAGAGACAAACATAGTGAACGGTGTTGGATTTAATCTAATAAATCTATTTGTGGGCACATATGATTAATCAATGTGTATTTCTATCTTTCAGGATAACCCACTAAAGTGATCAATTAAGTTGGGTTAATTGGGTATTTAAATAAGTCATGGGGTTATATGTGCAGATACCAGGTTGTAATTGTGATTTATTGAGGGGCTAAATTACAAAAGTACAACATCTATAAATAATGGGTTATGATCCCTAACCTAGGGTTACATTCTCTAATTCTCTACACCCCCATCTAGCTAGAGAAATTCGGATTTAGAGAAACCTTAAGGTTAGAAGATCATCAAAAAACCCAAATCAAGATTTGTTCTATGGATTCAGGTATAAGCTTCCGTTCTTTTGTTTTTTTTTTTTTTGTTAATCTCTTTGAATTAATCATGGCTATATGGTTTTAGATCTCAAGTTTTTATGATGTAGATCTAACAAACGGACCAATACTTTTGAGAAGATTGCATTTGAAATTATTGTACACAACTTTAATCTATTGATCAAATCTCAACTAAAATCAAAATCTCCTTCACATTGTCTACATCCTTTTGAACACCTCAAGTGAGAAAACCATTCATATCATTACCTTACTTGTTCACTTTTTTATTTGGAGCAATTGTTATTCTCTCTAAATCCCTTGCATTTTGAGATATAAACTTCAGCAATTCAATCTCTGCTGTTGATGATCCAAACTTTCTAAATTCCACAACCTTCAAGCAGGAAAAACACTCAACATCAAATCCTTTGGGTGGCCAACCTCCTCCTTTTGTATTCGAAAGATTGCACTTTCCAAGATAATATGTCTGCAATGAGAAACAACAACAAGAAAATTATTTACATTTTCTAATATTATACAATGTTAAATAACAGGGTTAAACCTCATAGAGTACTTAATTAGCACTTGTATCCTCCATACCCGAAAAAGAAAATGCAGCTTGGGGCACGAAGCTCCCACTATGTGCGGGTCCTAGAAGGGGTCAAATAACTTTGGGTCTATGACAGTTAGAATTTAAAACTATATAACTCTTCACCCTCACCACAAATTAATTCAGAGTTAAGTTGTAGCAGAAGCTAGGATCAGCTTTTGGCGGGTATCAGAACAACGTGTGGTCAAATCTAGCCATGAATTTCTAAAGTAGATTGAAAAATTAATACCGCTTTGTGAGTAGAGATTTTGGTCCATGAAAGGGTCTTCGATCCATATGTATGTGTTAGAATCTAAAATTATAATCCTCAATCCTTACCATATCTTCATAATCTTATGTTTTTACAAGAAGTTATTTCTATGACCACTCTCTAGTTCATCCTCTAGACAAAGATGATGTTATTTTCTGTTGCATTAAACTTTCTAACTTACTCTTCTGCCTAGCTAATTTAACTAATAAATATATAAATAAATATGTCTAACAAATCAAAGGCAAAAAAAAAAAAGTAATTTATGATTACTTGATTCTCACCTAACATCTCAATTTAATGGGAAAATAGTGGCATTTCTCAAGAATAAAATTGTTAGAGGTACAAGTGGTAACATCTCCAACACAAAAAGATGTACACGTAACTAAGACTTCAAAAGCAATAAATTTTCTCGATGAGGAAGATGTTAAAACTTTACCGAGTGTTCAATGATGAGAGTTTCCAAAGCTGGGGAATTGAGAAGTAGGTAAGTGATTGCTTGTGCATGGATCTTTGTTGATACAGGACATGACTTTGTTGTCAAGGACTTCAAATTGTGGAACACAGGCAGTGATCCATTAAGGGCTTCTTTATATATTGACTTGCATATAAGATCAAATTAAACAACCAATCAGTGTACGTATGTTATATAGTAGTACATAATATAGATCATATATGATATTTAAAATGCATTGATATGCTTATTGGTGAAGAATATATGAATTCAGATATAAATCGACAAGAAAAATCTATATATCCATCTCCTAAAATCGAACATAGATACTGATTGGATAGGAGGGATAAAAAAAATATGGATACATATCTGATATGAGGAACAATATAATGACATAAGAATTGAAAATTTACAAGCCTATGATATCGGAATTACCTAAAAAAGAATTGAAAAACAGGGTCTATATATCAATGTATTTCATACAACTAAGAATCTAAATAGATTTCTGGATTACCAAAATCGGTTCAGGTCCACTAATTTAAAATAATATGCACAGGTCTTTTATCCAAATGCATTTCCTATGAAACATAGTATCTGTCTCCATATATGGACGTTTAACATTTGGTATCTGTATTTGGCGGGATACAAAAGTGAGTATGTCCACACATGTTCATATCCATTACACCCTATACGTGCACATACACAGGTATGTGTATATGTACACAAGTATGTAAACATGTTGTGATGAATGACTGATGGACTTGACAGTGAACTAATGGATGGGAATAAATAAGCTCCATACCTCAAGATGCAAGCAGTCCAATACTAGAACCTTCACCCTGCAAAGCCCGTTTAGAAACTTCACTCCCTTGTGATCAAACCAGCTAAAATATGCATTATCCAGTGACCACAAATTCTCCAAAGAACACTTCATGCTTGGAGTATTCCCATAGCTCAAAGAAATTAGACTCGGGCACGATATCTCTATCTTCTCATCATGTGAAGAACAATCATGTATACTTAGCTTGCTCATCTTATTGCTATGAGTTCTAAGAGAAACAAAAGAAGAGCTCTTCAAAAACAATTCTTCTAGTGAAGGACAATTATCAATGAGACTCTCCAAAGGGGCTTGTACCCAAGTATCATAAATATGTATAGTATGCAAATTTTGAAAAGTTAGAAGGTCTATTTTCCCTCCGAGCCATCCCCTCTTCAATTTCAAAATCCTTAAAGAACATCCAAGAGAAGGGTTATTGAACAAAGGAAAAGGCCTCCAACAATCAATCGCCATTGATTCAACCTTATGATAAGATGCGTAACACATAATCGCATCGATATCTCTGCTGGATATCCAGGGCCAGGACATACGGAGTGCTAGAATGTTTGATTCAATATTACGAAGGTTGAGTAAGTTGTGTATGAATACTTTAAAGCTTTTAGTGGTAGAAAAGTCATTGACGTCAAGGTTGAGGGTATTGATAAATTTCCACAGGTGAATCCATCTTTTTGAAAGAATGCTAGTTTGCACTACCTGTTTTGTTGGTAGGAAAGATAGAATTTGATGAAGGAGAACATCCGGGAGTTCTCCAATTCTGTCAATGCCCTTAGAGAATGAGGTTTGAAGGTTAGAAATTTTTGGTTTTTTGGTAGGATTAGTCTCCATGTTCATAGAGCTAGATGATAAAGATGTGTTCACTTGTTAATGTATATGATATTTATAGACTCAACATGGCAGCATCTGCGAGATCCAAATGTAATTATAACATAATTTTTGTTCACTCTTTCGTAGTTAGCGTACAAATGACTTTACTCTAATTTCCATAGCCCATCTACTTCTGTCTTGATCTCTTCACTTGTTTTTTACTTCAAAGAATATATTCTTTTGTGGTGTAATGAAGGAATGATGTTTTCCAATAGAAGATTATAACTGGGTGATTGTTTTTTATTCACTTTACTCTGTCCATTCAACTTTTACAACGAAAGTAGTGAAATTGGAGTAATAAAGGCTAATACTGTGATGAACTTGAATAGAAGGTACAACTTTTTGTTAGTAAGAACATTAATTGTTAATTATAAATGCGATGAGAAATTGTAATGTACGCTTTGTTATGTTTTTTAGCTAAAAAAAAGAATGTGTTATTATCTTTTTTATCTAAAACATAAATTTCTGACTTTTATTCAATTGTTTTGGGTTAGGGAATATTTGTTGAGATAATTAGTGCAGGAAAGGCGTGTACTATAATATCAAAAGAGTGCTTCAGCACACTAGTAGTCAAATTTAGGATTTTTTTTTTCTTCACAAAATATAGATGAGTTCTCTTATTCTTAATGTTGGAATAGTATAATATGCACTTGATCATCCAATACAAATTATATAATATTTGAGAAATGTTAATAGATTCAATTGTTGCACGTATAATTTGAGTGTCATTTATATAATTGTTATATATCCTTAGAAATTATTTTGTTAGATCATGCACTGTGATGTGTCACTTGCTTTGAGATGTGATCTTACTTAGAGATTTTTTAAACTTGTGTTTAACCAATAACTAATTATGACAGGTGATTATGCATGACACCGACATGTGAGCTGTGATAGTGGGTCTCAATCAAGCGCGATGACCAATTGTGTGAATCAACGGTTCCTCTCGTACTAAGTTGAATTACTATCGTGACGCAATCATCAGTAGGGTAAAACTAACATGTCTCACGACGGTCTAAACCCAGCTCACGTTCCCTATTGGTGGGTGAACAATCCAGCACTTGGTGAATTCTGCTTCACAATGATTGGAAGAGCCGACATCGAAGGATCAAAAAACAACGTCGCTATGAACGCTTGGCTGTTACAAGCCAGTTATCCCTGTGGTAACTTTTCTGACACCTCTAGCTTCAAATTCCGAAGGTCTAAAGGATTGATAGGTCACGCTTTCACGGTTCGTATTCGTACTGGAAATCAAAATCAAACGAGCTTTTACCCTTTTGTTCCATACGAGATTTCTGTTCTCGTTGAGTTCATCTTAGGACACATGCGTTATCTTTTAATAGATGTGCCGCCCCAGCCAAACTCCCCACCTGACAATGTATTTCGCCCGGATCGGCCCATGGGTGAGAGCCTTGGAGCCAAAAGGAGGGGCTAAGCCCCGCCTCCGTCTCACGGGAATAAGTAAAATAACGTTAAAAGTAGTGGTATTTCACTTTCGTCGGCAAGCTGGCTCCCACTTATACTACACCTCTCAAGTTATTTCACAAAGTCGGACTAGAGTCAAGCTCAACAGGATCTTCTTTCCCCGCTGATTTTACCAAACCCGTTCCCTTGGCTATGGTTTCGCTGGATAGTAGACATGGACAGTGGGAATCTCTTTTTTTAACAAAATAAAACTTCATTAATAGATAGCAAAATACATGATGTCTCCCATAGGGATGGGATCGTGTACTTCAATTTGAGAGACATCCCTCACTATACAAAAGGAACAAAATACAAAGACTATCACAAAAGACTTATGGGCTCTACGCCTAGAGCTCCTGAACAAAGACAAAATATACAAAATACTTGTGAGCTCTACATATCGAGCTCCTGAACAAACAATAATACAAATATTGCACAATTCCATAAAAGTAATTGCAATTTTGAAGACTATCAAGCGGGTTAGCCACCATGTCATCATTAAAACTCCCCTTGACACTTCTGCTAGAACAAGCAATGCCACTGTTAGGAATATATTAGGAGATTATAGGGAGATTATATACCTTATTAAGATAGAGAATATGCTGTAATAATTATATTATTCATTAGCATATCTGTACAATGTAACTTGTATATATTCATGGTTCATGAAGAGAATATTCAAGACCTTTTACTCAACAATTCTTCTTTGTCTATCATGGTATCAGAGCCTGAGTTCTCAAATCAATCCTAACCATCCAATTGATCAAATCAATTAAACTATAGTCTCAAAACCCTAATTTCAACATCAGCCACCAAGTCCGTCATCCTCACCTCATCGTGGTCGACCTCGTGGCAGTCTCTCGATCTCAGCCTCGACCGTTTGCCGTCGTCGGATTCCAGCAGCCACTGTCGCTGCCGTTTCCTTTCTCGTCAACGAGATCCATTGCACCCGCATCCGTCGGCTGCTTCTTCTCCCAACGACGAATCGGTTGGCTCTCGATCGCACTTCAGGATCACTTCATCGCCGAGACCGAGTTGGGTGGTTTCCTGGATTCTCTCTTCAGATCGGTGTCTGTTGAAGGTGGTTCTTTTGAATTCGTCAATTGGATTGGTGGATCTCTGCATTGATCGTGCGGATCCTTCAATTGGATCGCTCGATCTCAGAAGGCTCTAAGGTTTCTGGAAGCAAACCTGGTCTTCTCCTTTGAAAAAAAAAACAAAAGAGTTCACCAACAATTCCGCTGCTGCTTTTGTTTTTTTGATTGGGCCTTTATCTGAGAGAGGAAGAGACACGAGTAACTATTTTAACCTTCGGGTTTATTTTAACTAACCTTCGGGTTAGTTCTATTTGAAGGTTTATTTTAACTAACCTTCGGGTTAGTTCTATTTTAAACCTTTGGGTTTCATCGCACCTTCGGGTTCATTTTAACTAACCTTCGGGTTAGTTCTATTTTTAAACCTTCGGGTTTTATTCTAAACCTTCGGGTTCTATTTTTAAAACATGGCTGCAAACTTTATTGAGAAGTTTCCTCAGCTTGATGTGAAATTCACAGGGACCAATTACCGTGAGTGGTCGATTTCTGTGCAACTTCTTTTTGATGCTCTCGATCTCACGAGTCACATTGATGGCACGCCGCCTCCTGAATCTGGAACTGATGCTAAGCAAACAGCGGCATGGGCTCTTGCAGACCGCCGAGCACGTGGCATTATTTCTTCTTCCTTAGAGATTGACATACGCATGCAACTTGTTAGTCTCCAGACTGCACTTGCCATGTGGTGCCAATTGCAAGGACTTTATCAACAATCTAGTCATGCTCACTCATATTCTGTCTATCAAGAACTCTCTCTTGCTCAACAAGATGAGCGATCTATACAAGAATTTTATAACTTTATGCATACTCAATGGCGCCAACTTGCAATAATGGAGGAACCTTTATGTCAAACTTGTGCAGTTTGTGCATGTGCCACCAAACAGCGTTGTGTTCGCGATCAACATCGACTATTTCAATTCTTGATGCGTCTGCGACCTGAGTATGAGTCATTGCGCAGTCAAATTCTTCATCGGTCACCGCTACCAACTCTTGATGATGCTTTGGCTGAACTCATCGCTGAAGAGACTCGCCAACGTGTCCTAAACACAAAGACTACTTCTATTCAAGGTGCCCTGGTTGCTCAACAATCATCTGTACCACAGTCATCTTCGGCCACGGTCTCCGCACCATCTGTCTCTTCTAACAAACAAAGGAATACTTATTGTCGGTATTGTCGTCGTCCTGGACATATCATCCAAAATTGTTTTAAGCGACAACAAGCTGAAAACCGACATCCTCGTCAACGATCCACTGCTACCGTGGCAATTTCTGGTGCTAAAGATTTTTCTAATGAGTGTTCTACTGCTCCTGAGGAATCTACTTCGAGTGTTACTCTTTCTGTGCCATAATTGATCCAGATGCTTCAAAGGGGGGGGCACCTCTATCTCCTCTCCGGTTGCTGCTCCAAGTATCATGACACCCTCTCCATTTGGTACCTCTGGTCATACTTTTTCCACTACCTCTGGTCCCACAGGTATACCGAAAAATATTTGGATACTGGACTCTGGTGCTTCATTTCATATGACTCCACATTCATCTGTTTTATCCTCTCCATCACTTTTACATTCAGAAGTCAATGTTTTTACAGCAAATGGCTCTTCTCTCTCTGCTACACATAAGGGATCTATTACTGGTCGCTTATCCGTTCCATCTGTTTTACACATACCACATCTTTCATTGAATTTACTTTCAGTTAGTCAAATAACTGATCATAATTGTATTGTGGTTTTTGACTCTACTTCTTGTTATGTGCAGGATCGTCAGACCGGAGCCTTGATTGGTCAGGGACATAGGCGTGATGGACTTTACATTATGGATCATCTAACACTACCATCCACTTCTATCACCCATTCCGCAGCCGTACACACTATCACCAGTCGCGATGATGCTTTTTCCACAGGAGATCTTTGGCATCATCGATTAGGTCACTTATCTACTGATCGTCTTCGCTTTCTCTCAAATAATGGCGCTTTGGGTAGTTATCCCATTTCAAGTATGTTTATTTGTATGGGATGTAAACTATCTAAACACGTCACTAAACCTTATCCTCTTAGTGAGTCTCAAAGTAGCTTTCCTTTTCAACTCGTACATTCGGATGTTTGGGGCCCAGCCCCCTTGTCGTCTTGTAATGGTAATAAATATTATGTTATCTTTATTGATAACTTTTCTCGTTACACTTGGGTTTATTTTATGCATCATCGTTCATCTCTACCTCAAATTTATAAAGATTTCACTACTATGATCAAAACTCAGTTTGGCACTACTATTAAAACCTTTCGATCTGATTCTGGTGGTGAATATCTCTCTCATGAGTTTCGTCGTATTCTTGTTGATCAGAGTACTCTCTTATAGCTTTCATGTCCTTATGCACATCAGCAAAATGGTGTTTCAGAAAGAAAACACCGTCATATTATGGAGACTACAAGATCATTACTCATCTCTAGTTCCATGCCTAAACAATTTTGGGCTGATGCTGTTGCTACAGCTGTGTATCTCATCAATTTGATGCCCTCTTCAGTTCTTTCTGGCATATCACCATTTAAAAAATTGACATACGTCGTCCTTCTTATTCACATCTTCGTGTGTTTGGCTGTACTTGTCTAGTTCTATTACCATCTCATGAAAGAGATAAGTTATCTCCTCGTTCTGCGATTTGTGTTTTTCTTGGATACAGTCTTGAGCACAAAGGATATCGCTGTTATGATCCAATTAAAAAGAGACTCCGCATTTCCCGAGATGTGACCTTTTTGGAGCATCTTTCATATTACTCTAGACAGTCCCTCAATGACAATAATACATCACCTATTTCCGTTGATCTTTCATTTCTTGAGCTTACCACACCTTCAATTCCAGTAGATTCACCACCTTCCTCTCCATCTCCATCCTCTGATGATCACCAAAGTGTACATGCTCCAGTCTCACCTACTGACCATTCAAACTCGGCCCCGGATGACGATTCTTCACTAGCTGATCGCCGCTATCCTCTCCGTATTCGTAAGGCAAAACAATTCTTTGGTTGTATTTCTTCATCTTTTACTCCTGCTTTTCATGCCTTCTTGACAGCCATTCATTCGCATCATGAGCCTACATCTTATCGTCAGGCTGCTTCTTCTCCTGAGTGGCAAGCAGCTATGGAGGAAGAGTTAGCCGCCCTTCAAAAGACTGGTACCTGGGATCTTGTCTCAATACCTCCAGGAAAAGTTCCAATTAGTTGCAAATGGGTTTATAAAATTAAAACTTGTTCAGATGGTACAATAGATCGGTACAAGGCTCGTCTAGTTGCTCGAGGATTTACCCAAGAATATGGGATTGATTATGAGGAGACTTTTGCTCCTGTGGCTAAGATGACATCAGTTCGAACTCTTATTGCTGTTGCAGCTGCTCAACAGTGGCCTCTCTATCAGCTTGATGTGAAGAACGCTTTTCTTCATGGTGATCTTCATGAAGAAGTTTATATGCAACCACCTCAAGGTCTTCCTCATTTGTCAGGACAAGTTTGTCATCTTCGTCGTGCATTATATGGCCTAAAACAAGCTCCTCGAGCCTGGTTTGAGAAATTCAGCTCTGCAGTACTTAATATGGGCTTTATTCAGAGTGAGGCTGATCATGCGATGTTTGTTCATACATCTAGTCGAGGACGCACTATTCTTCTTCTTTATGTTGATGATATGGTCATTACTGGCAGTGATCCTTCATTTCTGAATACTGTGAAGACCTCTCTGCATGAAAAATTTGAGATGAAAGATCTTGGGCATCTTCGATATTTTCTAGGACTCGAAGTTGCATATGGACCACGAGGATATCTTCTTTCTCAACAAAAATACATTTCTGATCTTTTGGCTCGAGCTGAGTTGACCGATGATCAGATCGCTGACACACCTATTCAGCTCCATCAAAAACTAGCACCTGATACAGGAGAACCCCTGGAAAATCCCACTCGGTATCGTGAAATTGTTGGTGCTTTGGTGTATCTCACTATCTCTTGACTAGATATTGCTTATGTTGTTCATGTGGTGAGTCAATTTGTTCAGTCTCCTACATCAGCTCACTATGCTGCTGTACTTCGTATTCTACGCTATCTTCGTGGCACTTCATCTAGAGCTCTCTTGTTCTCCTCAACATCAAAGCTACAACTGCGTGCCTTCTCTGACTCCGACTGGGCCCGTGATATTAGTGATCGTCGATCTATTACCGGTTTTTGTGTATTTCTTGGTGATACTCTAATATCATGGCGAGCTAAGAAGCAAGATGTCGTCTCAAAATCTAGTGCCGAAGCGGAGTATCGATCTATGTCAAATACTACCTCTGAGATTATCTGGTTGCGACAGCTTCTACGTGACATGGGTATTGATTGTCTCTCTCCGACTCCTCTCTATTGCGATAATCAAAGTGCAATAAAGATTGCTACCAATCCAGTGTTTCATGAGCGCACAAAACACATTGAGATTGATTGTCATTTCATACGGCATCACTTTTCAAAGACTAAGACGATCTCTCTATCATATGTTTCCTCTGAGCTTCAGCTTGCTGATTTCTTCACCAAAGCTCACACCTCCAAGCGTCACAAATTTCTACTTTCCAAACTCTCGGTGTTTGATCCACCATGAGTTTGACGGGGAGTGTTAGGAATATATTAGGAGATTATAGGGAGATTATATACCTTATTAAGATAGAGAATATGCTGGAATAATTATATTATTCATTACCATATCTGTACAATGTAACTTGTATATATTCATGGTTCATGAAGAGAATATTCAAGACCTTTTACTCAACAATTCTTCTTTGTCTATCAGCCACAAACAAAGAAAGCTAAGGTAACCGACTGCTACAGAAGTGTTGGATTGAGAAAATATCTGTATCCAGCAAGATAACCTAGATCCAGCTACAGTGACTCCAAAATAGTGCAACTGCCATTTACAGCCTCAGAATCAAATTCAACAAGCTTCCAATGACAGCATCCAAGCCCAGCCAGGAAAAAACCAAAGCCTGCAACACTTCCAAAAACCGAGCATCCCAAATCCATACTAAAAAAAGAAAAGAAAACCAATGAAAGCCATTGTTCATGGAAAATAATACAATTGAAACATGTACGTACCCGAGGCTAGAGTCATGTGTTCGATTCAGTGTTAAGGGCGCAATGGAAATATATATAAAAGCTGAGCACCCTAATTCCAGCAAAATATTCAACTGAGATATGAATGCTACAGTGTTTTTAACTTGCAGAAATCGCCATTTCCAGTAGAGATAACCCAGGCCTGCTACAGTGATCATCGGATCCAGCAAAAAAAAACAAGCTCGGCAGGTTCCAATGGACCAAGAACTCCATTGCCAGCATAGAAAAAAGCCAACCAAAACCCACGGAACATTCCAGCAGGCATAGTATTCCAGAAACCAGCCTGAAACCCAGAGACAAATTTTCATAGAAAACTCCACAAAACCAAAATTGTACATATCCGATAATGATATCATGCTTTTGATCCAAATATGTTGCTGCTGAAGGTATGGATTGGCCTTAGTGCCCCAATACACAGATCTTAATAGCCAAGAGTGAGACTGCAACCAATGTAAAGCTGGAAAAAACAATTTACATAGCATATTCTGCATTATCGACTTCTAACATATGATTAGCCCATCTTATCCCGCCATAAGAGGTATTGGATGTGCCTTGGAAGTTGCCCAGTATCAAAGAATAGTGTAACTTGAGTGATATCGTGGCCCAGTTTTGATAGAGCATCTGCTACATAGTTAGATTCTCGCATACAATGTAAGACAGAAATATTACGAAGATGACATTGCATTGTTATCCATGTATTATGAAGGTGCTAAAGGGGGCAAGCTTGACCAATGCTCCTAGCTAAACATGCGGAGTCAGTATAGACAGTGGTGGGTTTGAGATTCGTCATGTCAATCAATTCAATCCCCTAAGGCTAAAGCGTGAGCTTCCCCTTTGAAACCGGTACCATCTCCCGAGGGCCCTGCATATGCACAAAGCAAATTTCCATTATGATCTCGGATTACCCCCCCTATGGCCGTTTTATTATTACGGCATGATCCATCCGTGTTAAGGGCATACAAGTTCAACCAAAGGGGGGAGGGTCTAAGAACATATGGAAATTCGTTTGGCTTTTGGGCCTCTAGGGGTGATTCCAATAGTTTGCAAAGAGTCCATACCATATTTGGTGGATTGCATCAACGGAATAACAATAGCATCCAAGTGTTGAAGAGTGTCAATGATTACCATTCTCGCATACATATGGTCTTTATTCATGCCACTATAGATAGAGTTATTTCTATAGCTCCAAATCTGTCTACGAATGGCAATGCAAGCTACTCGGGCCAAAAATGTGATTTTCCTTTACAAATCCTATACCACCATTAGATGCATGTGGTTATGGACTATGAAGGGAAATACGGAACTGCAAAAATAATACTGAAATAGGACCATAATGAGTGAGCTAGTTCACTTGCCACGAAGAGGTTCGATCTATGGACTCGGAATTGTGATTAGAGCAACAAACGCATTTGGAAGCTAGAGAAATACCATTCTGCCAAGCTCGCTCATCCACTGGAAGAATATTAGAGAATATATGTTGGGCCCTATTGCCACTACGAAAGAACCCTAGAGGGGGGGTGAATAGGATTTATGCTAATCTAATCCGATTTAAATACCAATTAAAACTTATTAACAAATATATTCTTGCAAGATAGATATACAACTAATTAAGAGCAAGAATATGCAATATGAACAAATGGCTATATCCTAGCAATAAGATATACTATGAGATATATGCAACGATATACAAAACACTCAAGGGTAAACAAACTAAACTAGATAGTGGGTTATATAAACAATGAGCAATATACAAAGGCGATATAAGATATGAACATAAAAAAAATAAGTGCACCAATGCAATCACAAACAAACGATATGTTCACGAGGTTCGGTCCGCACGACCTACGTCCCCGCTCCTCACCTCGAGGAGATCTCTACTATCACACCGGGTTTTCTACGCTTACCCGAAAAATGTTTACACCTCATAATACGGTTTTCTAGCTAACCAAAAACTTTACAATCCACACTCACAATGTAACTACACTAACTACCACCTCAAGTGTTGGTCTCTAGCCTGTATCTCCCTCAAGTGTTAGTAATTACAACCTACCTCTAGGCATTACCACCTACCCCACTCCTCTTGGGACGACCCCGTCTCTCACCACACACTCCTCTTGGTGTACTAGTGTATTACAAGGTGAACCTCACAATTTAAGCACAATAACAACAAATGAGTTGTTCTCTAAACAAGATGAGAACTAAGTTAAGCATAACTCAAAGTTACAATCTCTCACAACCCCAATAATACTATGTATGAAAATACTATAAGCTCAAAGTAGGTGTGTGTAACAATGAGATTTATCAAATCTAAACTCAATATAAAAACTAGCTTTAATGAATGATAATCAAACAAATATGTAAAAGTAAAGCTAGATATGAGTTTAGAAAACTTCTCAATAGATCAAGAGAGTGAGGGAGAAGAGTTGGATGCTCAAACACCAATGGATGATCTTCCTCAAGCCCTTGTGAAATTGTTTTCACAAAACAAACTCTTAAACACTTAAAAGCTTTTTAAACAAACACTAAACAAAACTTCAAACCCTTGTTAAACCTTCTTAAAACATTCTCTTAGTTATTTTGAAAGATGAGAGCAAGGGGGTATTTATAGAAATCCAAAACATCAGTAGAAACCCAAACAAAATGACGAAAAAACCAAATCCCACAAAATCTGGAAAGTGCAGAAATATAGCCATTATTGATCGGTGGTCGACCGCAGAGCCACTGGCGGTCCGATCGTCGCAAGCCAAAACTAGCCCGTTGGGAAATAGGTTGAAAAAGTCGCGGTCGACCGCAGAGCCACATCGCGTCGACCGTGGGAAGTTCTGAAAAATAATCTCAAGTCTCTGGAAAATAGCGGTCGATCGGCAGAGCCAAGGGCGGTCGACCACGAGCTGTTGAAAAATAAGAGCATAATCTCTAGACTAATCGGCGGTACGACCGCAGCGCCAAGGGTGGTCGACCGCGAACTGATATTTCAGATATCCAGGTTTGAAAATGAAATGTTGATTTTTAAACTGCCTTTAAAGATAGCAAATAAATTTAGAAAAATATAAAACTTTGGGAAATGATTGTACACATGATAATACACATGCTACAAAAACGGGTTTTTAAAAAGGACCTCCCAAATAAAAAATATCATCATTTTGTAAAATAATCCAAAACATGAAAATGTAAACATATGAGTTTTGACATTTTAGCTTAACCATGTTTTGAAACATTACAAAATGATTATATAGACTTAGTAAAAGATGTATATGATTATTGTTAATTCCAAAAACCAATAAAACAATATTTTTACAAAATTGCATATTCTATGCAATATAAATTCAAACATAATAGAGTATGAAACATATGAGGATGTATATGAATATATATTTGTTTCATATTTATGAAATTAAACCAAAACACAATAATAAATATGAAATATGTAATTTCATATTTATATAAACTTGGAAACCAAAACATGCATGTATATATATATAACTATATATATACATAGAAATCAAATACGTGTGTATATATGATTGAGCTTAAAGTACCAACACACATAATATAAATCTAAACTAATGTTACTCAAGCTTTATCTTGATCTTCAATAAGCTTGACTTGGTAAACTCGTGGATAAAGCTAAAACTTGGATCTTCAATTTGAATTGCATAGGCTTCACTCCACAATTCCGCCAACCTCCATTGGATTTGATCGTTGAAGCGCAATCCATCCAACCTCTAATACGTTGCTTGTCTATAATAAATAGAAATACACAAACACTAGGTAAACAATATTAGAAGTAAATTGTTTGTAAATTATCATCAAAACAAGAAGGCTAACAATATCCTCCAGCAGATAAGTTTTGCTGAGGTAGGTATGATGGTGGACCATATGTCTGCTAGGATGTGAACCGAAGGATGGTTATCGCGGATAGCCTCCCAAGCAGATTTGACCAAAAACATCCCTGAATTTTCAGGAGCCCAGTGCCTAATATCATCATTCTCTGTCAGCCTCAGAGCATGGTCATGTAGAGCTTGCACTACATCAGACCCAATAGAAGGAATAAAGTTGTCAAAAAGCCAAACACCGTTGTGACACAAATCCCTGAGTTTCAGGTGGATATCCTCATTTGGTTTGAGGAGATCCAAGAGAAACTCTGAATGCTAACGGTCGTACCAAAAAGACACATTACCTTTACCAATTGTCCATCCGCAATGGCTCACAAATACATGTTTAATGGCTAGAATTTGATTCCATTCCGAAGAGCATCTGAGTGGACCAAGCCATACAGCCGTGGATTGTTGTATGCTGTATTTGTCTTGCATGAAAGAAGCCCAAATGGAAGAATTATTATATAGATTCCAGCATTGTTTGAGAAGGAGGGCTCACTTGATGTTAGATAATTTATGGACCTTCCGATATGGTACGACATATTTTGTGCCACTTAAGCCAATGTTTTTTGTGACCAAACTCTTGAAAATCCCTAGAAAAAGCTAGCAAATAGACTTTTAATTTTGGAAAGAATGGATTTTGGGATAGTAGTAGCAGATAGTAAATGGATAGGTATGCTAGAGAGCACATGTGTGATCAATATAAGTCCCCTAGCATGGCTAAGAAGTTTACCATGCCACCCTTGGAGGCGAGCTTTAATTCTATCAATGAGAGGAAGAAATGGGGCTGATTTGCATTGACCAGGACCAATAGGAACTCCTAGATAAGTCATAGGAAAACTCCTACAGCTAAATCTAAGGGTATTGTCAATGACTCTAATACGTTCGCGAGAGGCTTTGGATTTAATGTAGTAGCGACACTTATTTGTGTTTAGTTTTTGACCTGATCTTTGAGAGTATATATCAAGAAGCGACATAATTTGTTTGAGGGGTTTACGGGCCGCATTAGCAAAGATAATCAAATCGTCTGTAAATAATAGATGAGAGGGACAAATGGCTTTGATGGTGGAGAATCTAGCCTCGTTTGGTATAAGATGGGCAAAGCCTTGAGAGAGGGATTCTTCTGCTAAGATGAAGAGACTACGGGAAAGAGGGTCCCCTTGGCGAAGGCCTCTGGAACTACTGAAACAACCCTTGTAGACACCCTGGAATACGACAGAGAAGTTATAATGGCAAATGCAAGCTTTCATGAGATCAATCCATCCCGTGGAAAAACCAAATTGAGACAAATCTTCCCATAGAAAGTCCCATTCCAACCGGTCATAAGCTTTGTTCATATACAGGTTCAAAATGATGTTAGAATGTTTAGATTTCTTATCAAGATCCCTACATATCTCTTGAGCTAACCCAATGTCATCGGAGATGCATCGACCTTGAACAAAAGCTCCTTGATTAGGAGATATAATGGAAGGAAGGATCGTGGCCAATCGAGATGCATCGACCTTGAACAAAAGCTCCTTGATTAGGAGATATAATGGAAGGAAGGATCGTGGCCAATCGAGCACACAAAGCCTTGGCAAAGATTTTGTTGATTAGGAGATATAATGGAAGGAAGGATCGTGGCCAATCGAGCACACAAAGCCTTGGCAAAGATTTTGTACAGAGTGGTACAAAGGCTAATAGGCCGGAAGTCATTCAGGGCATTCATTTGATGTTTTTTAGGAATGAGCACTAGGATGGTGTGGGTAAGGCTAGCTGGGAGTTTCTTGTTGATGAGGAATCATTTGCGGCTTCAAGGATGGAGTTGCCAATTATATTCTAAGTGAATGTGAAAAGGATGAGGAGAAACCATCGATACCAGCTGCACTCTCAGCCGAAAAGGAAGATGCTTCTTGGAAAAGTTCCTCGATACTGAAAGGGGATAGGATAAAGGCATTGGTGTCTTCTTGAATGGTATGAGGGATAAAATTTAAAAGATCTTCTTCAATATGTGAGGTTCTGAGGATAGAAGATTAGATAGGTATGAAATTGTCACCTCATGAATGGCGGCTGGGTCTTGAATGATATCCCCATTAAGGCTCTTAATAGATATGATGTGGGACTGAACCGTCCTGCTTCTAACCATGCCATGGTTAAATTTGGAGTTAGAGTCACCTTCCTTGAGCCATTTGATGCGAGATTTTTGTTTCCAGAAAATTTCCTCTCGGATAACTATTTCTCTCCATTTGGATTTAATGGTAAGGAAATGAGCTTGGGAATATAGGTTCCAATTCTCCTACAAAGTGGATTCCATCTGCTGAATATCCTTTTCCAAATTGTCTTTTTGAGTGAAAATATTACCGAAGGTAGTGGAATTACAATGTTTCATATTAGTACGATGGGACTTGAATTTAAGGCAAATATTAATGGGGGGAGATCGAGGACGTAGCCAATGGTGAAGGACTAGAGCTTTGAAAGTATCATCACGAGACCACATGCGTTGATATCTCCAGAGCCTAGGGCCATCATAAACCTGGTTGATCTATGAGAGAATGATAGGGGAATGATCAGAGAAGGATCTATGAAGGGCATGAGCTGATAGATTCCCAAAAATCAAGAGGTCCGAAGATTGGAAAATTCTATCAAGGGTTTGCTAAGTTCGGTGTCTACCATCAATGTTATTGCACCATGTATATTTGTGGCCCGTGGTGGTGACAGGAGTCATATGGTAGTCATTGATATAGTCATTGCATTTTTCCGTGGCTAGGGGTTGAGGAGGGGCTCCCCCTATGCGATCATCAATCGAGGAAATGGTGTTGAAATCCCCTCCCCACATACAAGGCCCTAAATTAAGGGATTTAATGAAATGAAGGTGTCCCCATAACTCTTGATGGAGTTGAATGATATGTTTACCATATACCGCCGACAGAGTGAAGGAGAAATTAGACAATAAAACTGATATGGAAATGCATTAGGTGTCGATACAGATAGGCTGAATGCGAATACCCGGACGCCACAGAATCCAAAATTTACCCCCAATGTCTTCATTGGATAACCAGTTAGATGACTCACAAAAGAAATGGAATTTCCTAATGTACCTAGTAGACACAATGGGCTCAATAATGATGAACAAAAAAGGTTTGTGTCCCGCGATCAATTGTCTGCGAAAACCAAAAGTGCCAAGGTTAGATATACCTATGGTGTTCCAAAAAATGATCTTGTAATTATTCATTAATGATCCGTGGCAGGGTCTTTTCTGGCCCTGAGTTGGACTTTAAGTGGGAGTTTAAGGTGCCTTTTGTTCCTTTTGGAACTCTTTTGATGATTGAGAATGAGATCATCCGTGTTATGACCTAGGATGTGGGAGGGCTCAACATTTTGTTCATCACCCTCAGAGGTAAAAGAAATTGAGGAGGAAGCATCAAAGGGATTTTTTCCTACTTGGGCCAGAGGGGAGGTAGGTTGGGAGTCCATAGCTACTGAAGATCCTGAGTCAGATTCCTCAGGAGAAGATGAAGAGTTAGGGTTATCTGACGAGTGAGGGTGGTCTTCCAAACCAGGGCCAGGGGGAATAGAAATGGCTTTAGCAGACTTGTTTATTGAGTGAGGATGGATTTCAGAGCTAGGGCCAGAGATAAGAGAAATGGCTTTGTCAGCCTCTTTAGTGGTAAGGCGGGCTTGTTCAATAAAATTTATTTGGCAATTAACAGAGTCCCAATATTCCTAATTGGTTGTTAAATTGTATTGTTGTTGCTTGAAGCGAACTGACTATTGATTCTGAGTCTTAGAGCGCGATATCGAAGATGAGGGGCGTTGGTTATGAAGATGTAAAACCCCTAAAATTTGAATATTATGTGAAAAATAAAAATAAATATATTATATGGTGAAAAATAATATATTTTAATGTTTGAGTATGAAAGGAATTGATTTGAGATTAATTCAATGTATATTTGTGAATATATGAGTGCAAATACACAAAACATGCATAAAGAGAAATCTGGAAAAATAACCAGTTAAGAGTTTATATGTTTTACACACTGATACACTTTTAATCTGGAAAAACTCAAAAGATCAAAGTTGTAGGTCTCTTCAACATATTTCCAACAAATCTTATATCACCTTATTCTAAGGTCAGATGAGAACGTTACAGCCATAAATAGGTGGTGGTGTGGGTGGGGAGTCAGACTGGTTTCTGTTCGGGTCAACGAGTTTATTCGGTTTGTATATATATATATAAGTAATTATATATAATGATATTATAATATATATAGTTATATATATAATATTATATATATATATTTATATTATACATATATATGATAATATATATGAGATCTAGCATATACATATATTGTATATGTAAGATAATTAAGTTTTTATGAAGCACAACAGATAGATATATGTATATTATATATATATATATATATATATACTATATATATATAGTATAGTATATATATAATATATATTATATATATATATATATAATATTATATATGATATATATATTATATATATATATATATATATTATTATATATATATATATTACTAAACTATTATAATAATATATAATAATAATATAGCATATATCTGTGTCCTTATAAATTATTATCTTTCCTAGCAATATATGTATACTGTATACTGTACTATATATATGTGTAATATATAAGTGTATATATATATAATATATATGTATATATATATATATATATATATATATATATATATATATATATATATATATATATATACATATATCTTTATCTTCATAAAAATTATTATCTTTACATTAGAGTTTAGAACCCTAGCAGCCCCTCTCCCTCTCTCTCAAACCCTAGCCCTAAAATGAGTTTTTGGGAGAGTTTGTGAGGAGAACATCGAGTAAAAGTCGGGATTTTCGGTGTTTGGCGACGGGGTAATCACTTATTGTTCTGTTCAGAGGTTTGTACACGTGTAAAGGCAAGATCACCACTGTCCAAACCTTTCCCTTGAATAAAAATCATGTTTTTAAGAGATTTATATGTTTAACTTTATGTTTTGGGTTTAAATCTAATGTTAAACATGTCACATGTGATGTTTATGATTAAATCTTATGTCAAGAAAAATAGAACGAATATGAAACTAAGATATTGTCATGATCATGATCATTAGGGTTTATTTTAAAGAGTTAATTACAATTTATTATAGTTTATATGCTTTAGAATGTCGAAATAAACAAGAATTAGGTTGTTTTACATGTTAAACCCTAGATCTATGTGTTCATATGATTCATCTTATTTAAACAAACTTCTGGTTAAGTATACATGACAATGAAATGAAGTTTTATTCATATAATCTGGTAAAAATCTGAGTTTTTGAAAAAAACACGAGAGAAGAACAAACTGTGTATTTTCGGCCCATTCAGTCGACTGAAGTTGCCATCAGTCGACTAACAGGAGGTCATCAGTCGACTGATGGCAAGCATCAGTCGACTGACGGGCTTGTGTTTGCCTTGTTGTTTTGGGGACGACCCTATCAGTTAACCGATGAGGTTGTCGGTCGACTGATCAGGTCGGTTTTTGTGAGATTGATCATTTGCTTGTATTCGTTTGGTGAACATTTTTGTGCAAGACGTAAGCTGATATTCACGCGTAGTTCAAGGAGTACACGTACGGGGATTGAGTATGCATGATTATATTGTTTGGGGTATCCAAATAGGTTATAATCGTTAAGAGTAACGGCTATTATTATATATATTATAATTATGATCAGTTGGGTGGGGTTAGTCAGGTCCCGTAATGAGACCGCGGATGAACTATACTCCGAGTGCTTTAGTCGGGTTCTGCAATGAGACCACAAATGAACTACACTTATTTATCGGCCCGCATGGAGATGCGCAGAGGTTGATATACCTATCTATCGGTCCACATGAAGATGCGCAGAGGTTAATATACCTATCTATCGGTCCGTATGGAGATGCACAGAGGTTGAAATACCTATCTATCGGTCCACACGAAGATGCGCAGAGGTTGATATACCTAACTATCGGTCTGCATGGTTATGCGATGAGTTATTATATTTAGTTATTGGTCCGCATGGGAGTGCGATGAATTGACATACCTAGTTATTGGCCCGCACGGGAGTACAATGAACTGACATATCTATTTACCAGTCCGCACGGGGGTGCGATGAGTTGAAGTATTCCAGAGAAGGATGATTCGATAAATAACCTAAGTGTAGGTGAATATTGACTGAAGTATTCCAGAGAAGGATGATTCGATAAATAACCTAAGTGTAGGTGAATATTGACATCATCGATATGATCCATTGTGAAAGTTAAGTGTAGGTGAATATTGACATCATCGATATGATCCATTGTGAAAGTATTTCACAACTTAGATACACGCGTGTGTCAATATCTGTTTTACACACTAAGGGTAGTATGAGGAGTTGATATGACATTTTTGGAGATGTATGATGTAGTATTTCCTGTATTATCTTTCTTGTATTCATTTATTCTTAGTTTTGGAGTTAATATTTAGCAATTCACAATTTGAGACATATGGTATATACATAAGGGTTTCCTTGTTTGGATTATTTCGCTCAACGTACCAGTCTCGTGTTATGAGTTTCTAAGTATTAACCCCTGTTTAGTACATAGTAAATGAACTCGGTAAACTATGAACTTATAGGTAGAGCTTCCATCATACCTAGTAGCCCTTTCTCTGGGAGTAGATGGAGATGATCTTGCTAGCGCTCTGACGCTGTGGTTTTCACTTCTTTTTAGCAGTGGAGCAGAGTTTCGGAGAGCCGTAGGTTGACGGATTTTCAGCATAGTCACAGTCATATATGTTTAGTAGTTTTGCTCCACAGATGTTTAGTTTATATTCTAGTTGGTGTTTAAATTTGCATTACATTTTGAGAGCTGAGAGAACTTATGTACTTTTCTGTTGACTCTTATAGTTGAGACTTTGGATTATTTATTTCAGATTGTTGAACATATTTTCTTTTATATCTGTTGATACCTGATTATTTAGAGATTTATCAAATATTTATGTGTTATATTTCTTATCTTCATCTCTTTTATATCTGCTTGTACCTGTACTGTCTTATTTGATTCCACTAGAGGGATATTTCTGTGATGGTGAAACATGTCATTACACAGTATAGGTTCATGGCAGGTTTAACATCTTTGGTTTTACCTTGGACTGCAGCCTTGTATGAACCCGGGGCGTCACAGTTGGTATTAGAGCTCTACTTTCAGCATCCTTTGGATCATCTTGTGTCGAGTCGTGGAGCTAGGATAGAGTTTCTTAGGATTTATGTATAGAGTCCGCTAGGAATTCCTAGAATGAGTGAGGACGTAATACATATACCTTAAAAATTACAAAAAAAACTTTTTTATGACTACCTTACTTTGATTGAAAAGTATTTGCGTAAATATTATATGATACGTTATGTTATGTATATATGTTTGCGACCTTATTTACTGTGTATATTAAACTCTCCTCTTGATATAATAAATGTCGGGATGAGGATGCGGTCGAGATAAAACTCATACCCGGAGAGCTTGACAAGCAGCAGAGCCCGAGCCGCAGCAGGCTCCACAGTATCTGATCGACTTCGTAACGTCGATCGCAAAAGTAGAGACTAGTAACACTCGAGGAGCGAGTAACGAGCCATATTACATTTTTTGGAGTTCCACCACTAGTTGTACCAGTTGTGCCTATTGAAGAGGTAATACTAAAAATTTCACCATCACCACAACCAGCTATTGATAGAGCCACAAAGAAGGAAGCTTGGTGCTATAAGAATAAAAAAGACATCAGACACTGAGAGTACCATAGTTTCAGGGCACACCGGACTCATGTGCAGCCTATAAATGGAATAAATATGTGAAAATTTCTTAACATCGACTCAGTACTAAAGCGGAGTTAGATGTATTCAGCGTAGAGGATACCACTAGAGGATGACACCGATTTCAGATTTTCATCTTAGCAGCGAATACCACTTATTTGGAAAAATTTTGTTTGCTTCGTTAACAAGCAGTAGAGCTAATCCAATTAAAGCAGGGAGATATATCTGTAGTTAATTATGGAATCATGATCAGCATGACAACCTATTTTAGAATCTAGAGAGCCCCAGCAGTAGGTTAAGGATTTTACTGCCAGCAACAAGGACAACATAAGAAGAGAGCACAACCTCCAACATGATTCGAGAGCGCCGCAACAGCGCAGAATTTGGCGTACATGTTACAATTATAATAAGATCGAACATAGAGTGAAGGATTGTCACAAAACACCAGCAGGAGGCCAGCATAACAAAGGTCAGAATCAGCATTCTCAGGGCCGCGATTACGACAAACAGCATAGGATTTGAGGCACCTCCAGCCGTCTCAAGGATTGAGGCACCATTAGGCCAGATTCATGTCATCCAGGGGATTCCTGAGGGACAGACAGTCCCATATATTTCACCTCCATCAGCGTAGCAATCGCCAACCACTGGTATGGTTTATGCAGTCATACCGCGTGATCATGGTGCGAGTGGAGCTTTCATAGTGATTTCCTTTCCAGCTCGGATCTTGTTGATTCAAAAGCTTCGTATTCTTTTATCTATCATGATGTCATGATTAGACATTAGCTTGTAGCGCAGCCTTTAGGCATTCTATTGTCAGTTTCTACTCCTTTAGGAGAGGTATCTCTCTTAGAGAGTATCTATAGGAGATGTATCGTTAATTTAGATGAGTCTGAGTCCGTGGTCGATTTGATCATCCTGTGAATGTCTGAGTTTGATGTTATTCTTGGTATGGATTAGTTATCATCATACCACGTTAGTATAGACTATTTTGCAAAGACAGTCAGCTTGTGAGCATTCGATGGGTTTGTATAGATAGCAACAACCTCATAGGGTAACCAGAATGCGAAGTCATTTCTGGCATACGTCGAGGTGGTGATGATACAGGATTGGGGTGCAGATTTGAGCAAGACCGGAGTCGTCTCAGAGTATCGGGATGTCTTTCAGGACATACCGAGATTTCCTCCAGTAAAAGAGACTGTTTTCCTACATCGAGTTGCAGCACGCACCGTACCGATATTCCGAGCACCCTATCATATGGTACCCGCTGAGATGAGGGAGCTATAGACTCAGCTAGATAAGTTGTTATCTTAGAGTTTTATTTTCCGGAGTCATTGTCATGGGAGCACTGGTCCTCCTCGTGGAGAAGAAGGACGATATTATGCAATTATGTATAGATATTAGTGAGTTGAATAAGGTCACTTCCCAGATCAGGTATCCACTATCAAGGATTTATGACTTGTTCGACTAGTTACGGGGAGCGTAATATTTTTTGAAGATTGATCTTCGTTCTAATTATTTTCAGTAGCGAGTGCGGGGAATGGATATTCCCAAAACCGCCTGTCTGACTCGATATGGATCTTTCGAGTTTCTTGTCATTCCATTTGGGCTGACCAATGTACCCGTGGTGAATCGGATTTTTCGTCCATTTTTGGACCAGTTTGTGGTTGTTTTATCGATAACATCCTTATCTGTTCGAGATTAGATGTAGAGCACAAGCAGCATCTCCGTTTGGCATTGCAGACTTTGCGGGAGCATCAGTTCTGAGGTCACGTTTTTTGCCATATTATCAGCAAGGAGGGCATTGTAATGGATCCAGCTAAAGTGAAAGCAGTACTTGATTGGGTGCCACCGAAGACAGTTACAGAGATTCGTAATTTTTTCTTAGATTTGGCCGGCTATTACAGGAAGTTCATTCAAGACTTATCAAAGATTGCAACACCACTTACACAGTTTGATTGGGGGCACAGAGTGCCAGGAAGCCTTTGAGACTCCAAAGGCGAAATTGGATACAACGTCAGTAATGGTTATTCCAAGCTATGATAAAATATTTGTCGACTATACGGATGCATAGTTAGCGGGTCTAGGAGGTGTCTATATTTCGAAGCAGCTGAGAACTCATGAGCAGAATTATCCCACACACGACTTGGAGCTAGCAGCAGTGGTTTTTGCACTGAAGGCGTGGAGACATTATTTATATGGAGTGCAGTTTGAGTTATTCACAGGCCACCAGAGCTTAAAATATCTCTTCTCATAAAAAGAACTCAATCAGAGGCAACAGCAATGGGTAAAGTTTATTAAGGATTACGAGTTCGCTATACAGTATCATCCAGAAAAGGCGAACGTAGTAGCAGACGCGTTGAACAGGAAGCGACATCGCGGGCTTGCAGGTTTGAGGTGTTCATTACATTAAGATATTTATACCCTCAGCCATTATGATTGCATGCCAGAGATTGGGGGAGCAGTGATTTCTTAGGAGCTTTATCAGTACAATCATTTTGGAGTGATAGAGTGATCGGAGCTCAGCTAGAGGACTCTTGGATTCAAACCCGTAAGGAGAAGATTTTCAAGGAACCCAAGGATGATTAGACTATTAGAGCAGATGGAGGCCTTAGGATAAAGGGTCAATTAGTTATGCCGAACAATCCACAGCTGAAGAGAGATCTATTTTATGAGGCGGATCATAGCAAGTATACAGTGCATCCAGACACAACGAAAATGTATAAAGACCTGAAGAGGTATTTCTAGTGGAGTGGCATACGTAGAGAGATTGCAGAGTATGTGGCTAAGTGTTTTACCTGCCAGCAAGTTAAGGCAAAACATCAGAGACCTGCAGGGACTCTACAGCCTTTACTCATTCCTGACTGGAAGTGAGCAAATATTTCCATGGATTTTATTGTAGGGTTGCCTAAAATAAAGAAAGAAAATGATTCTATTTAGGTGATAGTAGATCGGTTGACGAAGTTGATGTATTTCTTACCTGTGTGGATGACTTATACGGTGGGTACATATGCGAGAATTTTCATCCGAGAGATCGTTTGATTACATGGAATCCCGGAGATGATCGTATCAGATCGAGACTCAGTCTTCACATCCCATTTTTGGAGGAGTTTTCAGGATGTTTTTGGCAGCCAGTTGTTATTTAGTAGTGTTTTCCACCCCAGACTGATGGTCAGACAGAGAGGGTGAATCAGGTGTTAGAGGATATGCTGCGAGTATGTGTGATAGATTTTCAGGGTAGCTGAGAGGACCACATCTCATTGATTGAAGTTATATATAATAATAGTTATCAAGCTACTATCGGGATGGTACCGTATGAAGCAATGTACAGGAGGCCTTGCAGATCGCTTGTATGTTGGACAGAGCCAGAGGATAGCCTATTGCTTGGGCCGAAAGCTAATTAGGCAGACCACAGAGAATATGGTATTGATTAGAGAGTGCATTCTTACCGTACAGAGTCGGCAAAAGAGTTATGCAGATTAGCGAAGACGATCACTAGAGTTCTGTTGGCCTTCTTGTTTTGATTATGTTTAACAAACAATTTACAACTAATGTTGTTTGTCTAGTATTTGTGTTTATCTATTTATTGTAGACAAATAACATGTTGGAGGATGGATGGAATCGATCATTCACGATCATATCCAATGGAGATTGGCAGAATAGTGGTTGAAGCCTATGCAATTCAAGTTCAAGATACAAGTTCAAGCTTCATCCGCAAGTTTACCAAGAAGAGCTTATTGAAGATCAAGATCATTGCTTGGGTAAATAGTTTAGGTTTTATATTATGTGTGTTAATACTTTAAGCTCAATTATATACACACATACATGTTTTGGTTTTATAGCTTTCAACTTTATATAAATATGAAATATATATACTTGTTTATACACATTTCATATTTATCGATTTTGTTTAGCCATATATATATGAAACAAATGGATTTAACTATATGTATACACGTATTTGTTTCATATCTATACATGCAAATAAACATGATTTCATTTATGGATTAACGACGTTTATTTGAAAAATTATGTGCTTATGGATTAAAGACTTGTTTACAATATTTTATATCTTTTCCTAAGTCTATTAATCCATTCAAAAGGATTTTCCAACTTGTTTGAAATTGTTTTTATCAAAATCAAGTATTGATGATTTCATATTCTTAAATAGTTTACAAAATAATTTATATTTAACAAATGGGAAAAGTAATTTTAAAACTTCTTTTTGTAACATGTTCTATTACATGTTTATAATCATTTCCCAAAATTTTATCATTTTTGGAGTTGATTTACTATACTTAATTGATTTTACAAAATCAAGTGTTTTAGCAGTTTTTAGAATCTAGAATATCTGGTTTAAAACATTTAATTCTCACAAATGGGAAGTGATATTTCAGAAATTATTTATCTAACATATTTATATATATGTCTAGAAACATCCTAAAAAAATTTATGATTTTAGAGTTGATTTACTATTTTTAATTAATTTTACAAAGTCAGATATGTAAATTTTCAGAATGCTGGATTTTGGGGTATTTTGGTCTTTTCAGCCTATAACGGCTAGTTTTTGATATTTTCGATTTTTGGGGTTTTGTGGCTGGTTTAAGAGGCTATAAAAAGCCCTCAACTTTCATTGTTTCTTATGGATGTTTAAGAGAGTTTTAAAACAAGTTTTACAAGTTTGTGAGAGTTTGTTTCAAGTTTTGAAGATTGTTTTAGTTTATGCAAAAAGAGGTTTACAAGAGGAGGAGATCATTTGTTAGATGTTTGGGCTTCAATCTCATTCTCTCTCGCTCTTGATTCTTAGAGAAGTTTTTCTAAACTTATCTTCTAGCTTATTTATATTTTGATTCATACATATTTGTGCTAGATTGATTTAAGTTTAGTTGTTGTTATCTCTCATTGATTACACACACCCACTTGAGCCTAAGTATTTTCATACATAGTATATTTAGGGTTGTGATATTGTATTCTTTGAGAGTGAGCTTACATAGAGTTCTCATCCATTGTAGAGAACAAATCTTGTTGTTGAGCCTAATTGTGAGATACATTTTGTAATACACTTGTACACCGAGAGAAGTGTGTGGTGAGAGACGGGGTCATCCCAAGAGGAGTGGGGTAGGTGGTAATGCCTAGAGGTTGGTTGTAATTCCTAACACTTGAGGGAGACACGGGTTAGAGACCAACACTTGAGAGGGTGTAAAGTGTGATTGCAAGAGTGTTGATTGTAAAGTTTTCGATGAACTAGAAAACCAAGTGTGAGGTGTAAACGTTATTCGGGTGTAAGTTGAGTGGAGCTAGCATGGAGCCGAAAGGATTTCTTGGGAGTGCGAGGAAGATGTGCGCTATGACTACCCACACCTGTTTGAGCAGGTAAGATGTTGATATTTATATGTGCTTATATGCATTGGTAGTTATGATTATATATGTTGTTTAGTCATGTTTATACTTAACGCTAGAATGATGGTATTATCACTTGACTCTTAATCATTCGGAACACATGGTATATATACGGGGGCTCCTTGTTTGGATTTTTCACCCGACATACTAGTTCTCTTTAGTTAGGGGTTAAGTGAGAGTTTTCGCATTCTAGATTGTTAAGTGTAGATATAGCTATGTTTCATATCAGGAGATAATTGGTGCGAGATGTGTCTGTGAGGGTTTCCTTACCTGGATTATCCACTAAACGTGCTTTTCTGGTATTATTAATCTCTAGGATACGATTGCGGAATTTCGAGGATAAAATTCTTTTTAAGGGGGGAAGAATGTAAAACCCTAAAAATTTGAATATTATGTAAAAAAATAAATATGTTATATGGTGAAAAATAACATATTTTGATATTTGAGTATGATAGAAATTGATTTGAGATCAATTCAATGTATATTTATGAATATATGAGTGCAAATACACAAAACATGCACGAAGAGAAATCTGAAAAAATGACTAGTTAAGAGTTTATATGTTTTACATACTGATGTAGTCTCAGTTAGACTAGGTTTCCTGGTTCGGGTCAAACGAGTTTATTTTGGGTTTGCATATATATATGTGTGTGTGTGTGTGTGTGTGTGTGTGTGTGTGTGTGTGTTTTCATGAAAATTATCATCTTTACATCAAAGTTTCAAACCCCAGCAGCCCCTCTCCTTCTCTCTCAAATCCTAGCTTTAAAGTGAGTTTTTGGGATAGTTTGTGAGGAGAACATCGAGCAAAAGTTGGGATTTTCGGTGTTTGGCAACGGAATAATCACTTGCTGTTCTTTTTAGAGGCTTGTACACATGCAAAGTCAAGATCACCTCTATCCAAACCTTTCCCTTGAATAAAAAAAATGTTTTTAAGAGATTTATATATTTAACTTTATGTTTTGGGTTTAAATTTAATGTTAAACATGTTACATGTGATGTTTATGATTAAATCTTATGTCAAGAACAGCAGAACGAATTTGAAACTGAGATATTGTCATGATCATGAACATTAGGGTTTATTTTAAAGAGTTAATTATAGTTTAATATAGTTTCTATGCTTTAGATTGTCGAAATAAACAAAAATTAGGTTGTTTTGCATATTAAACCCTAGAACTATGTGTTCATATGATTCATTTTGTTTAAACAAACTTCTGGTTAAGTATACATGACAATGAAATCAAGTTTTATTCATATAATTTGATAAAAATCTGAGTTTTTGAAGAAAACACGGGAGAAGAACAAACTGTGTATTTTCGGCCTGTTCAGTCGACCGAAGTTGCCATCAGTCGACTAACGGGAGGTCATCAGTCGACTGATGGCAAGCATCGGTCGACTGACGGTCTTGTGTTTGCCTTGTTATTTTGTGAACGGCCCTATCAGTTAGCCGATGAGGTTGTCGGTCGACTGATCAGGTCAGTTTTTGTGAGATTGATCCTTTTGCTTGTGTGTTTGTTTAGTGAGCATTTTTGTGGAAGACGTGAGCTGATATTCACGCATAGTTCGAGTACACATACGGGGATTGAGTATACATGATTATATTGTTTGGGATATCCAAATAGGTTATAATCGTTAAGTATAACTGCTATTATTATATATATTATAA
This sequence comes from Asparagus officinalis, assembly GCF_001876935.1. Classification (NCBI taxonomy): domain Eukaryota; kingdom Viridiplantae; phylum Streptophyta; class Magnoliopsida; order Asparagales; family Asparagaceae; genus Asparagus; species Asparagus officinalis. Next base: position 99,128,282 of record NC_033801.1, on the reverse strand, counting down.
TTATGATCGGTTGGGTGGGGTTAGTCAGGTCCTACAATGAGACCGCGTATGGACTATACTCCGAGTGCTTTAGTTGGGTCCTGCAATAAGACCGCAAATGGACTACACTTCTTTATCGATCCGCATAGAGATGCGCAAAGGTTGATATACCTAACTATCGGTCCGCATGGTTATGCGATGAGTTATTATATTTAGTTATCAGTCCGCACGGGAGTGCGATGAATTGACATACCTAGTTATTGGTCCGCACGGGTGTGCAATGAACTGACATATCTATTTACCGGTCCGTACGGTGGTGCGATGAGTTGAAGTATTCCTGAGAAGGATGATTTGATAAATAACCTAAGTGTAGGTTAATATTGACATCATCAATATGATCCATTGTGCGTGTGTCAATATCTGTTTTACCCACTATGAGGAGTTGATATGACATTTTTGGAGATGTATGATGTAGTATTTCCTGTATTGTCTTTCTTGTATTCATTTACTCTTAGTTTTGGAGTTAATATTTAGAGATTCACAATTTAAGACATATGGTATATACATGAGGGTTTCCTTGTTTGGATTATTTCACTCGACATACCGGTCTCGTGTTGTGAGTTTCTAAGTATTAACCCCAGTTTAGTACAAGGTAAATGAACTAGGTAGACTATGCACTTATAGGTAGAGCTTCCATCATACCTAGTAGCCCTTTCCCTAGGGTCAGATGGAGATGATCTTGCTAGCGCTCTGACGCTGTGGTTTTCACTTCTTTTTAGGCAACGGAGCAGAGTTTCGGAGAGCCATGGGTTGACGAATCTTCAGCATAGTCGCCGTTATATATGTTTAGTAGTTCTGCTCCACAGATGTTTAGTTTATATTCTAGTTGGTGTTTAAATTTGCATTATATTTTGAGAGCTAAGAGAGCTTATGTACTTTTCAGTTGACTCTTGTAGTTGAGATTTTGGATTATTTATTTCAAGTTGTTAAACATATTTTCTTTTATATCTATTGAGACCTGATTATTTAGAGATTTATCAAATATTTCTGTGTTCTATTTCTTGTATTCATCTCTTTTATATTTGCTTGTACCTGCACTGTCTTATTTGATTCCACTAGAGGGATATTTCTGTGATGGTGAAATATATCATTGTACAGTATAGGTGCATGACAGGTTTGGCATCCTTGGTTTTACCTTGGACTGTGTGAACCCGGGGCGTCACAGAAGATTTGTTGGTTGACGCAACAAAGGAGCCGATGTGACATCCGATTGGGGAAGGTTGGGAATAGTAACAGGTAAGTCCGAGATAGGATTTTGATTTGGTTGAATTGAATCAGGTTGAAGATGAGTCTACGGCTGCTAGATGAGAGGAGTTGGGAGGGGAGCGGATGATTCTTCGAGATGATTAAATGTTGCATGGGGGAGGATTAACGATGATGAAGGCGCTGTTGAAGAGATAATATTCGATGACAGCGTGGATACTGCTGTAGGAGCTTGGATAGAAGAGGAAGGAGGTTTGACAAGGATGTTAGGGGGAAGATGTGAGGAGGTTGAATGCATACCACTGGCATTATGCTAAACAGGTGGTGGGCGCTTGGGAGGCTGTTGAGCCTGGCATGGAGCTATGCGACAGTACTTTGAGGAAGCGAAAGGGCCAAAGATCGCGCTAACTGCGCCGGCCTGGCAGCAGGGGCCGGGGGGGCGGGGGGAGTTGGGGAGTCGCGGGTGGCTGCTAGAACGGACGGAAAGCACTGCAGATGGAGGGGAAAACGCCGCCACTCGCTGGAGATGGAAGGAGAGTCGTGGGCAGCTGCCTGAAGCGACGCCCACCTTCCTGAAGAGGCGCCGCAGCGGCTGGAGAGGAGAGGAGAGCTGCAGACAGGGCTGTTGAAGTGACACCAACGCAGCTGAAGGGGTCGTGGAGCCGTAGCTAAAGAGATCCGAGCGGCGGAGGGGCAGATCTGGAAGGCCGCGACGGTGCCGGATCTATAGGTCCGGAGGGGAGCGATCTGGTGGCAGGCCAGGCGGTGGATCTGGTGGTGTTAGAGATTGCGATCTTGAAGCGTTAGCCGAAACTAATTTGAGAGGGAAATCCGGTGGGCTGAGATGCAAAAGTATGGCGGTGGAAAAGCGGGCGGCGGGTTTTGAGCGAGGACAAAGGGGCGCCAGTCCATGGCGAGCCGCTCGTGGAGGGGGACCTGTGCAGAAAACAGGGAAGGGGAGTGAAAATCACCCCCAGGGGAGAGGAAAGGAGGAGAGAGAAACCAACAGGAAGAATAGGGATAGTGGGATCTCTCTTTTTTTAATAAAATAAAAACTTCATTAATAGATAGCAAAATACATGATGCCTCCCATAGTAGTGGGAGCGAGTACATCAATTAGTGAGACATCATTCACTATACATAAGGAATAAAATATAAAAACTATCACAAAAGACTTATGGGCTCTACGCCTAGAGCTCCTGAACAACGACAAAATATGTAAAATATTTGTGAGCTCTACATATCGAGCTCCTGAAAAAACAATAATACAAATGTTGCTTACATCCATAAAAGTAAGCGCAAAAATGAAGACTATCAAGAGGATAAACCACCTTGTCATCATTAAAACTCCCCTTGACATATCAGCAAGAACACGCAATGCAACAAACGAAAACAACCAAGGAGACCTGTAGCTACAGAAGCATTGGAGAGAGAGAAAATCTGCATCCATCAATATAGCCCAAGAGCAGCTACAGTGACTCCAAAATAGCACAATTCTCATGTCTAGCCTCAAATTCAAATACCGCAAGCTTCCCATAACAGCATTCAAGCCCATCCAGGAAAAAATCAAAGCCCGCAGCACTTCCAAAAGCCGAGAATCCCAACTCCAAACTAGAAAAAGAAAAGAAAACCAACGAAAGACACTGTTCATGAAAAATAATGCAACTGAAACATGTACGTACCCGTGTCTAGATTCCTGCGATCGAGTCAACATTAAGGGTGCAATGGTAGCATTTATACACTCACATCATCCTAAGTCCAGCAACATATACAACGGATATACAGTGTTTTCAATTCGTATAAATCGCCATTTCCAGCAACTAAAAACCAAGCCTGCTACAATGATTTTCGGTTCCAGCAAACAAAAAACAAACCACCAGGTTCCAATGGACCGACAACTCTCTTTCCCACATAGAAAAACCAAAACACACCAGCGAAACATTCCAGCATCCATAGGATTCCAGAAACTAGGTTGAAGAGCAAACCAAAACGAGAGAGGGAATTATCAAATAAAGCTCCAAAAAATCGAAAATTATACATACCCGAGAAAGATTTCCTGCATATGATCCAAAAATGATGTTGCTGAAGATATGGATTGGCCTTTGAGTCCCAAAACATAGTACTAAATAGCGAAGAGGAAGACTGCAGCAAATGAACAGCTAGAAATAACAAAATACAGGCCATATATTGCGTTATCGTCTTCTAACATATGAGTAGCCCATCCTATCCCGCCATAAGAGGTGTTGGATGTGCTTTGGAAGTTGACCAGTATCAAAAAACAGTGTAACTTGAGTGAGATCATGGCCCAGTTTTGATAAAGCATCTGCAACATAGTTAGATTCTCGCATACAATGTAGAACAGGAATATTACGCAGATGAAATTGCATTGATTTCCACGTATTGTGAAAATGCCAAAGGGGGCAAGCTTGACCAATTCTCCTAGCTAAACATACGGAGTCTGTTGGATTTAATCTAATAAATCTATTTGTGGACACATATGATTAATCAATGTGTATTGCTATCTTTCAGGATAACCCACTAAAGTGATCAATTAAGTTGGGTTAATGGGTATTTAAATATAATCATGGGGTTATATGTGCAGATACCAGGTTGTAATTATGATTTATTGAGGGGCTAAATTACAAAAGTACAACATCTATAAATAAGGGGTTATGGTCCCTAATCTAGGGTTACTACATTCTCTAATTCTCTTCACCCCCATCTAAGAGAGAAATTCGGCTAAAGAGAAAACCCTAAGGTTAGAAGATCCAAAACCCAAAAAATCAAGATCAAGCAATGGATTCAGGTATAAGCTTCCGCTCTTTTAGATTTTTGTTAATCTCTTTGAATTAATCATGGCTATATGGTTTTAGATCTCAAGTTTTATGATGTAGATCTAACAAGTGGTATCAGAGCCACCTTGATTAATTCTTAGGGATTTAAGTTTTATTGGGTTTTTGATCTTAAATCTCTGGTTAAAGATTCAATTTTTGGGTTCGGATGAACAGTAATGTTCGGTGAACAGTAACGAAATTTTTTTTTTCGGGTGAAAAGTAAAGTTTTTTTCGGATGAACAGTAACTGAAAAAATCGCTAGTGAACAGTAACTTTTTGGAATTTTTTTTTCTTTGATTTTTTCTTCAATTTTTTTCAATTCTGGATCTGTTTTGAAAATAAAAATCAAAGATTTTTTTGGGTTCGGCGGCGGTTTCAATTTGAAACCCTAAGGGTTCATGGCGAAAATTGAGGAGGTGGTTACCTCAAACGAACCTCGCGTTCGTTCAATTTTAACCGAGCTTCGCGCTCAACGAACCTCGCGTTCGTTCTAAGGTGAACCTCGCGTTCAACTCAGGTGAGCGTCAAGCTCACGAACTTTGCGTTCGTTCTCAGGTCGAACTTTGCGTTCGTACTCAGGATGAACTCTGCGTTCAATTTTAAACGAACTTTGCGTTCGTTCTCAGGTCGAACTTTGCGTTCGTACTCAGGATGAACTCTGCGTTCATTTTTTAAACGAACCTTGCGTTCGTTCTCAGGACGAACTTTGCGTTCGTACTCAGGTTGAACTCTGCGTTCATTTTTAAACGAACCTTACGTTCGTTCTCAGGTCGAACATTGCGTTCGTACTCAGGTTGAACTCTGCGTTCATTTTTTAAACGAACCTTGCGTTCGTACTTAAGTGAGTCTCATACTCAATACAGTCGAACCTTGCGTTCGAAGTTAAGGGAACTTCGTGTTCATTATGGTTAAGCCTCAGCTTTTCATGGGTCCACTTTGGTATACTTAATTTATTCAATTAAGTTATGGGCCCTAATTAAGCTGTGAGACCCCAATTAAGTTTTGGAAATTTCAGTTGATTTAAATTAAAATTTTTTAATTTAAATCTAATTCGGTTTTTAATCAATTATTTAATTCAAATATTATGACACTAAGGTATTAAGGTTGTCTCTCACTCCAATTGATTAATTGAAACAAGAAGTTGCCAAAGTAACCTCTCTTGTGTAGATTGTTCATGAGGAATGTGAGATGTTTGTGTGTATGCTTTCGTGTAAATATTTAATCGGCCCAAAGGAAGGTTAATATTTATTTAGACTGTATACACATCTGCGATGATAAGCGTGTGACAATTATAAGGTTTACATGTGAATAATGAATCGATCCAAAGATAGTTTCATTATTTGACATGAGTTATTGTCAATGTTTGATCATTGCAACAAGGTATCACTTACAAGTTAATATTACTGTCCAAAGACTTGATATTAATGTTGTGCCGGTATCTTGGATGGGGATTGTCATTATTTGAATTTTATTGATTATGGTTATTGATGTGAGCATTCTTTTGTTTTATTTCAGCTAATGCATCTGCTGCAACAATTTCTGCTAACATCAACTCAATTCCCATGCTAAATGGGACAAACTTCAAGGTTTGGAAAGAGAACATATTAATTGTTCTTGGCTGCATGGATCTTGACTATGCATTAAGAACTGAACAACCCCAACCTCTCAATGCGGATAGCACTCCTGATGCAAAGAAGGAGCATGAGAAGTGGGAGCGTTCAAATCGCATGAGTCTTATGATCATTAAGCGCGGCGTTCCGGAAGCCTTCAGGGGCATAGAATCCGAAGGGATTACTAAGGCTAAAGATTTCCTTGCCGAAATTGAGAAGCGTTTTGCGAAAAACGATAAGGTAGAAACAAGCACGCTTTTAGCTCGCTTGATTTCAATGAAGTATAAGGGCAAAGGAAATATCAGGGAGTACATTATGGAAATGTCTCATATTGCTTCAAAGCTTAAGGCACTTAAACTCGATCTTTGTGACGAGTTATTAGTGCATCTGGTTTTGTTGTCTCTTCCTGCACAGTTTAACCAATTTAAGGTCAGTTATAACTGTCAAAAGGAGAAATGGACTCTAAATGAGCTCATTTCATACTGTGTGCAAGAAGAAGACAGGTTGAAGCAAGATAAGACAGAAAGTGCTCATTTGGCCTATGCCTCTAAGGATAAGGGCAAGAAAAGGAAGAATGATAAGGAAGCTGCTAAGGGTCCAGTTGAGAAGAAACAACATAAGGATAATCAGGGTTGTTTCTTCTGTAAGAAGCCTGGACATGTAAAGAAGGACTGTACAAAATATCACGCCTGGCGTGATAATAAGGGTACGTTCCTTGCTTTGGTCTGTTCTGAGGTTAATTTAGCTTCAGTACCTAGAAACACTTGGTGGTTAGACTCTGGTGCTACTACTCACATAAGTGTTTCTATGCAGGGTTGCCTGAGCTACCGAAAGCCAAGTGATGTTGAAAGACACATCTTTGTGGGCGACGGACAATCGGTAGATGTGGAAGCAATTGGGCACTTTAGGTTGTTGTTAGGAACTGGTTATTATTTGGATTTAAAAGATACTTTTGTAGTACCGTCTTTTAGACGGAATTTGGTTTCTGTTTCTGTATTGGACAAATCAGGTTATTCTTGTTCATTTGGAAACAGTCAATTCAGTTTATCTTTTAATTCAAATGTTGTGGGAACCGGTTACTTGAGTATTTATGACAACCTATATTTGCTTGATACAATTGCTTCTTACAATGAATCCTTGCATGTGGAATCACGTGGTACTAAGCGTAAATTAAATAAGGAAAATTCGGCGACATTATGGCATAAGCGCTTAGGTCATATCTCAAAAGGTAGAATTGAGCGTCTTGTGTCTGATGGCATTTTGGATTCCCTTGATTTTTCGGACTTCGACGTATGTGTTGAATGTATCAAGGGAAAACAGACCAAAGTGAAAAGATTAGGTGCCAACAGATCTTCGGATGTCTTAGAATTGATACATACGGATATTTGTGGGCCATTCCCTACGGAATCCTGGAATGGTCAACAATATTTTATATCATTCATAGACGATTACTCACGTTATGGGCACCTATATCTTATTCATGAAAAATCTGAGTCTCTGGACATGTTCAAAGCCTATAAAGCTGAAGTTGAGAATCAACTCAACAGAAGAATTAAAACCGTCAGATCTGATCGTGGTGGTGAGTACTACGGTAGATATGATGGTTCAGGTGAACAACGTCCAGGACCATTTGCTAGATACCTAGAGGAATACGGTATCGTCCCACAGTACACCATGCCGGGTTCACCTAGCATGAATGGTGTAGCTGAAAGACGAAACAGGACTCTTAAGGATATGGTAAGAAGTATGATTGCTCATTCTTCTTTACCAGAGTCACTCTGGGGAGAAGCACTTAAGACAGCAGCTTACATTCTGAATAGAGTACCAAGTAAAGCAGTTGCTAAAACACCTTATGAGCTTTGGACTGGTCGAAAGCCCAGTTTAAAGCATTTACATATTTGGGGATGTCCAGCTGAGGCAAGGCCTTATAGGCCAAATGAAAAGAAATTGGACTCCAAAACAGTTAGCAGCTACTTTATTGGATACTCTGAACGCTCTAGGGGCTTTAAGTTTTATGATCCCACTATAAGGAACATTTTTGAGACGGGAACAGCAACATTCTTTGAGGATGTTGAGTTTGGGGGGAGAAATAAGGTTAGAGACATTAGTTTTGAGGAGGAATTGGCTTCAGATCCAATCCATACAGTTACTTTTGACAATATTCAGGTTCCTATACCTGTTGTTGCTCAAGAAGTAAATCCGGAACCTCAAGATGATAATGTTGAACAACTCCCTGTTCCAGAAGAACAAACTCAACAACCTCAAGAACCAGTGCCATTAAGGAGATCCACGAGAGAAAGGAGAAATGCTATTCCGGATGATTATATTGTATTTCTCCAAGAACATGAGGAAAGTAGTGGAATGTTAGAAGATGATCCAATCAACTTCTCTCAGGCCATGAAAAGTTCTAACTCTCAACAGTGGATTGATGCCATGAATGAAGAGTACAAGTCTATGCAAGACAATAAGGTTTGGGAACTTGTCCCATTACCAGAAGGTGCAAAACCAATTGGTTGTAAATGGATTTTTAAAACCAAGCGGGATGCAAACGGTAATGTGGAGAGGTATAAGGCACGTCTTGTGGCTAAAGGCTATACTCAAAAGGAAGGCATTGATTATACAGAGACTTTCTCTCCGGTTTCATCGAAAGACTCTTTCAGAATAATCATGGCACTTGTTGCTCATTATGATCTTGAGTTACATCAGATGGATGTTAAGACTGCATTTCTCAATGGAGACATTGATGAGATGATCTATATGGTGCAACCAGAAAACTTTGTGTCGGGAGACCCAAAGAATATGGTCTGCAAATTAAGGAAATCCATCTATGGACTCAAGCAAGCTCCTCGTCAATGGTATCATAAGTTTCAACAAATAGTTATCTCGTTCGGTTTTGAGATGAACATTGTTGATGACTGTGTATATCACAAGTTCAGTGGGAGTAAGTATATTTTTCTGGTTCTGTATGTGGATGACATCTTGCTTGCCACTAATGATATAGGCATGTTGCACGAAACCAAGAGATTTCTATCAAAGAATTTTGAGATGAAAGATCTTGGGGACGCCTCTTTTATATTAGGGATCCAGATACATCGAGATCGCTCTCGGGGTATTCTTGGATTATCACAAAAGAGCTATATCGATAAGGTACTTAAAAGGTTTGGCATGCAAGATTGCAGACCAGGTGACACCCCTGTTGCTAAAGGAGACAAGTTTAGTCTCAATCAGTGCCCTAAAGGTAACCTTGAAATTCAGGAAATGCAGAAGATTCCTTATGCTTCGGCTGTAGGAAGTCTAATGTATGCTCAGGTATGTACGCGTCCGGATATTGCGTACATTGTTGGGATGTTAGGCAGATACTTAAGCAACCCTGGTATGGATCATTGGATAGCAGTCAAAAGGGTTATGAGGTATCTTCAGAAAACAAAAGATTACATGCTCACATACAGAAAATCAGAGAAATTAGAGGTCATTGGGTATTCGGACTCTGATTTTGCTGGATGCCAAGATAGCAGGAAGTCTACATCAGGCTACATTTATATGTTAGCAGGAGGAGCTATATCATGGAAAAGTGTCAAACAAACACTAGTAGCTTCCTCCACTATGGCAGCAGAATTTGTAGCTTGCTATGAGGCATCCAATCAGGGAATATGGCTGCGAAATTTTGTCACGGGACTGCGCATTTTGGAAAATGTTGAAAGACCACTAAGGCTATATTGTGACAATAAATCTGCAGTAATGTATTCCAATAACAACAGGAGCTCAACTAAGTCAAAACATATTGACATTAAGTTCCTGGTTGTGAAAGAAAGGGTACAGAGTGGACAGATATCCATAGAGCACATTGGGACAAACTCCATGATAGCTGATCCTCTTACTAAGGGATTGCCACCTAAGGTCTTTCATGAGCATACTGCTCATATGGGTGTGGTATTATTTGAGGATATTATGTTTTAGTGGGAGTTTGTATTTGTGGTGCTTTATGTTTGGTTGTATTGTCTGATCAGAATAAAGTATTCAGTTAAGACACTCTGTTACATTATGTTTGGTTTTGACCTCACTAAGGAGGACCAGTTGAAAATAGACATGTACTGATCACATTGCATGTAATTTTCATGCTGCACATCCATGATTGATCTATGTCGTTTGATTGTATTGGTATATGTGACCATTGATGGGTCGAGTCACGATAAATGTGACGAAGGCCGCTTTGATCCTATATTGATATAGTCAATGGACGAGATTGTTCGGAAATACCATTTCAGTGATAGCAATTTTTGAGCTCATAAGGTTATACACAGTTTAAGGAATCATATGGTGCCCAAGTGGGAGATTGTTGGATTTAATCTAATAAATCTATTTGTGGGCACATATGATTAATCAATGTGTATTGCTATCTTTCAGGATAACCCACTAAAGTGATCAATTAAGTTGGGTTAATGGGTATTTAAATATAATCATGGGGTTATATGTGCAGATACCAGGTTGTAATTGTGATTTATTGAGGGGCTAAATTACAAAAGTACAACATCTATAAATAAGGGGTTATGGTCCCTAACCTAGGGTTACATTCTCTAATTCTCTACACCCCCATCTAGCTAGAGAAATTCGGATTTAGAGAAACCCTAAGGTTAGAAGATCATCAAAAACCCAAATCAAGATTTCATCCATGGATTCAGGTATAAGCTTCCGCTCTTTTGATTATTGTTAATCTCTTTGAATTAATCATGGCTATATGGTTTTAGATCTCAAGTTTTGATTTAGATCTAACACGATCCACACAGACGAACTCATTGTAAGTTACCCCATATTTAACCTAAATGCTGCTCCATATACACATTCTCATATCTTCGACGCTCACTCTGATTTAGCAGAAAAGAACAACAAGAAACTTAGAATTTAAACATGCATATCATGTTAGGATGTAAGTGGCAAGGTTTTAAAAACATGGTTAATCAGATTATGCGACAACTGATCGGATTACGCGAAATTGCACATGTGTGAATTTTTAATATATATATAAATATTCATGAATAATAGTTGACAAAATTCAGACCTCTAGAGGTTTCAATATAAACTCAAACTTGAGTTCCTCTAGGGGGTCTACCCAAACAAACACAATCTGATCGTATACCAACAAAGAATGAATTCAAACCCTAAAAGCGTCTAGGGCGAATCTACAGCTACAAATTGAACCAGGACAGAAGTTAACAAAGAGGGAAGCAGAGTACCTTTTGAGAGAAGCAACGACGGAGATTGGAACAGAGCTCGACGGCGGCGGGGGACTTGGAATCTAGTCGGCAGAGGCGCTGACGGTGGCGTCGGCGGCGGTGCCAAAAGAGGCGGCGGTGCCAAAAGAGGCGGCGGTGGGGGGTTTCTAGGGTTTATGCAAAGTATTTGCTAGTATTGTTGCGATGGTAGTCCCTGTTGACTCCCACCCTTGAATCATTGAATTTACAAATTAGGATACTTCGGAGGATGTAGTAGCAATTTAAATGATTTGAGTGACTAATTTCGAATGGCTTAATTGCACTTAAATATCGTCTAGTTTTCTCTATTTTGCACTTATATACCCTCACTTGTTTGTGTCAGCACTTATATACTCTTAATGGAGTTTTCAAAACTTGCACTTATAAACACTCACTCGTTTTAGCGTTGCTTATATATCCTAATTTTTGCTTGTTAGGGTAGATCTAGGTTTGTTGAGAGTTTAGTGTAAGTTATTAGGGTTGAGTATAATTTGTTGTTTTTTAATGCTGAGGATTTTCTGTAAATTTAGACTTAACATAAATCAAATTGGACTTAACTAGAAATTAGACTTAAAATAATGATGGATAATCTAATAATGCATATAGATTTTTGGCAAAACTTTGTTGTAGGCCCCTTATGTGCTAGCCAAAGTATCGTTTCGGATCATTAATATTTAGAAATCATCAACCACACAGTCATTAATATTATCATTGTCATCAATCTATGTTCTTTTTTGCAAACTTCTGTAAAATATTGTTGACGAGATCACGTGGCTGACACGTTAGCAAAAATTAGTTGTAAGTTTCATACAAACGTGTATGTTGAACTTGTGATTTCACTAATTTTTTTGCTAAACATGACAGTGCCAGATCATTGTCACGTCAACAAAATCTGATGACGAATGTAATATTAAGAACAAAAATGCCTCAGGGACCCCAAATAAGGGAAACAGGGGGCAGGTGAGGTGTCCCCCTCTAAATGCATGAACAGTGCATCATGCATTCCGAGGGGGACACCTCACATGTCCCCCCTTGGGTTCCCTATTTGGGGTCCATATAGCAGCACCCTATTAAGAATCACCACAGTTAACTTTTATCAAATATTAAAAACGCTAAGGTACCGTTTGGCAAAGGGTTAAGTGAGGGGTTAAGGAGACTTAACCCCTTCTTAACCCGCCGAACATAAAAAATCTATACAATGGTTAAAGTGAGTTAACCCTCCATAATTTGCCAAACATAAAAAATATAGAAGGGTTAAGCTAACCCCTTTAGATGGATTATAATGAGTTAACCCCTCAAAATGAGGAGTTTACTAATATCCTATTTAGAAGGATTAAGAGTTAACCCTTCTAATTATAAAGAAAATAGTCAAAATCATTGTTATTCCCAAACACTAAAACTGATCACAATGACTAAAATAAAACTTATATAACGGGTTAATAATTTAGTCCTTCGGATTATCGAATTGGCTAACTATGTTAATCCTTTTCCTTAATCCCTTTTCATTAACCATTTGCCAAACGGAGCCTAATAGTATTTGGGTGGTACGTTCGGTTATAAGTGAAAGAAACTTTACTTGTAGTAATAATCAGGTTGTTTTTGGTACGTCAGCTTGCTTACTGCAAAACAAATAGCTCATTTTTCTTTTCTTTTTTTTCTTTTTTTTCTCTTTTTTTCATTTCTCAAAACTCTTGATACTTATCATAATAATATTTGCATGAGATCCCAAGCTATAGGCACTGTTTCTGAGAAAAGAACAGAATATTAAGCTGATGAAACTTAAGTTAATTCAGGTACTAATGAGCAAAACTTGATATAACAGCTATCACGAAATTCAACAGAACAATAAACTTTTTACTGTCAACAGGTTTTCCCAAATATTTTACCCTTCGAGTTCGAAGCAAACTATACTCTTTTGAGGCACATTAGAGAAAGAACTAGAGTGATTTTTGTTTCTGCATATTTAGATGTTGCTTTTGCATATTTTGATGTAATTAGAGAAGCAACTGTATTTTTCGGATCTGGATTCTCTCTACTTATGTGATAATTAAAGAGGGTCTAATTCTCTCAATTCTTATAGATGAGATCACGGCAGGTAAAATTTACACCGGATATTGATAGTTGTACTAGTAGTTTCAAGACCATACGGATGTTAAAGATTGAGAGAGTAGAACAGGACAACAACTAGCTGCATCTAAATATGTGAAAAACAAGAAATCTATGTTGTGAACAAAAAGAGAACATAACTAAGGCAGAATCGTGCCACCAATACCAGTATATATACCACACACAGGTTTGTTGATATTTACAGATTCAAGTACCCAGATACTTTATTTCAAAAGGAAAGAACACATGAATATTGTTCAAATCGCATAAACAGGAATTACTATTGCAGCCTGCGGAAGGGGTAGCAACCAAAAATCAATATAAATATTAGTGTCGAGGTAAACAAACTTCAAGTATTTCAGATGAAAACAAACTATCAAGGAGACGATTGACAGTAGGGGGGATAAATCCAATAATCAAATCCCCCGACTTACAATATAACAGCCGAAGCATTTTTTGGATTTTCCTTTGATTTTTTCTTCAATTTTTCTTGGATCTGGATCAAGAAATTTTTTCCGATTCTGGATCTGGTTTTGAAAATAAAAATCGAAGAATTTTTTGGGTTTGGCGGCGGCGGTTTCAGTTTGAAACCCTAAGGGTTCATGGCGAAAATTAAGGAGGTGGTTACCTCAAACGAACCTCGCGTTCGTTCAATTTTAACCGAGCTTCGCGCTCAACGAACCTCGCGTTCGTTCTAAGGTGAACCTCGCGTTCAACTCAGGTGAGCGTCAAGCTCAATTTTAACGAACCTCGCGTTCGTTCTAAGGTGAACCTCGCGTTCAACTCAGGTGAGCGTCAAGCTCAATTTTAACGAACCTCGCGTTCGTTCTAAGGTGAACCTCGCGTTCAACTCAGGTGAGCGTCAAGCTCAATTTTAACGAACCTCGCGTTCGTTCTAAGGTGAACCTCGCGTTCAACTCAGGTGAGCGTCAAGCTCAATTTTAACGAACCTCGCGTTCGTTCTAAGGTGAACCTCGCGTTCAACTCAGGTGAGCGTCAAGCTCAATTTTAACGAACCTCGCGTTCGTTCTAAGGTGAACATCGCGTTCAACTCAGGTGAGCGTCAAGCTCAATTTTAACGAACCTCGCGTTCGTTCTAAGGTGAACCTCGCGTTCAACTCAGGTGAGCGTCAAGCTCAATTTTAACGAACCTCGCGTTCGTTCTAAGGTGAACCTCGCGTTCAACTCAGGTGAGCGTCAAGCTCAATTTTAACGAACCTCGCGTTCGTTCTAAGGTGAACCTCGCGTTCAACTCAGGTGAGCGTCAAGCTCAATTTTAACGAACCTCGCGTTCGTTCTAAGGTGAACCTCGCGTTCAACTCAGGTGAGCGTCAAGCTCAATTTTAACGAACCTCGCGTTCGTTCTAAGGTGAACCTCGCGTTCAACTCAGGTGAGCGTCAAGCTCAATTTTAACGAACCTCGCGTTCGTTCTAAGGTGAACATCGCGTTCAACTCAGGTGAGCGTCAAGCTCAATTTTAACGAACCTCGCGTTCGTTCTAAGGTGAACCTCGCGTTCAACTCAGGTGAGCGTCAAGCTCAATTTTAACGAACCTCGCGTTCGTTCTAAGGTGAACCTCGCGTTCAACTCAGGTGAGCGTCAAGCTCAATTTTAACGAACCTCGCGTTCGTTCTAAGGTGAACCTCGCGTTCAACTCAGGTGAGCGTCAAGCTCAATTTTAACGAACCTCGCGTTCGTTCTAAGGTGAACCTCGCGTTCAACTCAGGTGAGCGTCAAGCTCAATTTTAACGAACCTCGCGTTCGTTCTAAGGTGAACCTCGCGTTCAACTCAGGTGAGCGTCAAGCTCAATTTTAACGAACCTCGCGTTCGTTCTAAGGTGAACATCGCGTTCACACCAAATGCTGACTCGCACAGTTCCGAGTCACCAGAAGCTGACTCGCACAGTTCCGAGTCACCAGAAGCTGACTCGCACAGTTCCGAGTCACCAGAAGCTGACTCGCACAGTTCCGAGTCACCAGAAGCTGACTCGCACAGTTCCGAGTCACCAGAAGCTGACTCGCACAGTTCTGAGTCACCAGAAGCTGACTCGCACAGTTCCGAGTCACCAAATGCTGACTCGCACAGTTCCGAGTCACCAGAAGCTGACTCGCACAGTTCCGAGTCACCAGAAGCTGACTCGCACAGTTCCGAGTCACCAGAAGCTGACTCGCACAGTTCCGAGTCACCAGAAGCTGACTCGCACAGTTCCGAGTCACCAGAAGCTGACTCGCACAGTTCTGAGTCACCAGAAGCTGACTCGCACAGTTCCGAGTCACCAAATGCTGACTCGCACAGTTCCGAGTCACCAGAAGCTGACTCGCACAGTTCCGAGTCACCAGAAGCTGACTCGCACAGTTCCGAGTCACCAGAAGCTGACTCGCACAGTTCCGAGTCACCAGAAGCTGACTCGCACAGTTCCGAGTCACCAGAAGCTGACTCGCACAGTTCTGAGTCACCAGAAGCTGACTCGCACAGTTCCGAGTCACCAAATGCTGACTCGCACAGTTCCGAGTCACCAGAAGCTGACTCGCACAGTTCCGAGTCACCAGAAGCTGACTCGCACAGTTCCGAGTCACCAGAAGCTGACTCGCACAGTTCCGAGTCACCAGAAGCTGACTCGCACAGTTCCGAGTCACCAGAAGCTGACTCGCACAGTTCTGAGTCACCAGAAGCTGACTCGCACAGTTCCGAGTCACCAAATGCTGACTCGCACAGTTCCGAGTCACCAGAAGCTGACTCGCACAGTTCCGAGTCACCAGAAGCTGACTCGCACAGTTCCGAGTCACCAGAAGCTGACTCGCACAGTTCCGAGTCACCAGAAGCTGACTCGCACAGTTCCGAGTCACCAGAAGCTGACTCGCACAGTTCTGAGTCACCAGAAGCTGACTCGCACAGTTCCGAGTCACCAAATGCTGACTCGCACAGTTCCGAGTCACCAGAAGCTGACTCGCACAGTTCCGAGTCACCAGAAGCTGACTCGCACAGTTCCGAGTCACCAGAAGCTGACTCGCACAGTTCCGAGTCACCAGAAGCTGACTCGCACAGTTCCGAGTCACCAGAAGCTGACTCGCACAGTTCTGAGTCACCAGAAGCTGACTCGCACAGTTCCGAGTCACCAAATGCTGACTCGCACAGTTCCGAGTCACCAGAAGCTGACTCGCACAGTTCCGAGTCACCAGAAGCTGACTCGCACAGTTCCGAGTCACCAGAAGCTGACTCGCACAGTTCCGAGTCACCAGAAGCTGACTCGCACAGTTCCGAGTCACCAAATGCTGACTCGCACAGTTCCGAGTCACCAGAAGCTGACTCGCACAGTTCCGAGTCACCAAATGCTGACTCGCACAGTTCCGAGTCACCAGAAGCTGACTCGCACAGTTCCGAGTCACCAGAAGCTGACTCGCACAGTTCCGAGTCACCAGAAGCTGACTCGCACAGTTCCGAGTCACCAGAAGCTGACTCGCACAGTTCCGAGTCACCAGAAGCTGACTCGCACAGTTCTGAGTCACCAGAAGCTGACTCGCACAGTTCCGAGTCACCAAATGCTGACTCGCACAGTTCCGAGTCACCAGAAGCTGACTCGCACAGTTCCGAGTCACCAGAAGCTGACTCGCACAGTTCCGAGTCACCAGAAGCTGACTCGCACAGTTCCGAGTCACCAGAAGCTGACTCGCACAGTTCCGAGTCACCAGAAGCTGACTCGCACAGTTCTGAGTCACCAGAAGCTGACTCGCACAGTTCCGAGTCACCAAATGCTGACTCGCACAGTTCCGAGTCACCAGAAGCTGACTCGCACAGTTCCGAGTCACCAGAAGCTGACTCGCACAGTTCCGAGTCACCAGAAGCTGACTCGCACAGTTCCGAGTCACCAGAAGCTGACTCGCACAGTTCCGAGTCACCAAATGCTGACTCGCACAGTTCCGAGTCACCAGAAGCTGACTCGCACAGTTCCGAGTCACCAAATGCTGACTCGCACAGTTCCGAGTCACCAGAAGCTGACTCGCACAGTTCCGAGTCACCAAATGCTGACTCGCACAGTTCTGAGTCACCAGAAGCTGACTCGCACAGTTCCGAGTCACCAAATGCTGACTCGCACAGTTCCGAGTCACCAGAAGCTGACTCGCACAGTTCCGAGTCACCAGAAGCTGACTCGCACAGTTCCGAGTCACCAGAAGCTGACTCGCACAGTTCCGAGTCACCAGAAGCTGACTCGCACAGTTCCGAGTCACCAGAAGCTGACTCGCACAGTTCCGAGTCACCAGAAGCTGACTCGCACAGTTCCGAGTCACCAGAAGCTGACTCGCACAGTTCCGAGTCACCAGAAGCTGACTCGCACAGTTCCGAGTCACCAGAAGCTGACTCGCACAGTTCCGAGTCACCAGAAGCTGACTCGCACAGTTCCGAGTCACCAGAAGCTGACTCGCACAGTTCCGAGTCACCAGAAGCTGACTCGCACAGTTCCGAGTCACCAGAAGCTGACTCGCACAGTTCCGAGTCACCAAATGCTGACTCGCACAGTCCCGAGTCACCAGGACTCTTGTTGGATACAAAACCTCCCCAAACACGGATTTCGATGATTTTTAAGGATTCTTTCGTCCCAAAACCTCTCCAACTGCTCTGAGGTTATCCATAAACACGTTTAGACAGTTATAAACCGCAGATAACGTTTAAACATCAATTCCTACTAGGAGACACATCTCAAAAAGCCTATAAATAGAAGCCTAAGGTCTTCTTTCAAGGGGATCGGAGATCTGAGATTAAGAAGGCGAGGTGCTGTCAAATTGACCAGTCAACCACGAATTTCAGAGGAGAATCATCAGAGCTTGGCGAACACTTTCATAAAGAAAGCCCCTTCGAAAGGTTTGTGATTCTTTTCCCTTCTTTCCTCCGGATTAAACTTGGTTTTAATCTCGAGAAGAGCCACAATCTCGCTTGGTCGTGATTGTCGCTTCCGCAATTGTTTCCCTCATGAAACAAGAGCGTAATTATATTGTCGATCGGCTTTAGTCTGCGGTGGTCCACGGATTAACCCCGGCACAGGCAAAGATCCCACGCAAATCGTTGTAAGAAGATCTTATAAAAGATCAACTCTCTTTTCAGTTTGAACTTGTAATCGATAAACGGTGTAACAGGTTTGAAAACAATGGAAAAGGCAACTTTTGACACAAACAAACTGGCGACCACAGTGGGAGCCGACAGCTTTTCTGCAAAAGCTGTAGTGTCGCAACCAAAGATCGTCATACCGATCAACGAGGAGGTCGAGTACGAGTTCGACCAAGCAAAATATGAAGAGTACTTATCCTCCTCTTCCCGATCATCCCCCTCTCGTAGGAATAGGAGAAACTCCACAAGGAAAGGTCGAGAACATTTGGATTTGAAGGTTCAAAATCAAGAACCTCATCCCGCAGCGGCTCAAAAGACTCCTTGTGAAGCTGAAGCTACCAAGGCCGAGCCGACCTTATCCAAGAGGGCGCGTCAAAGACGGCGTCAACGCCTAGCACGCCAATTGGCCAAGGCCTCCGAGCCGGTGGATGGAATCCGCTACGAAGCGGATCTGAAGTCTAGAGGACGCCAACAGGCACAGCAGCGACTTAGCGATTGGTCCAAACCAACGACAAATGAATGGGTCCCCGTTAAGAGGACACGTTCCACTCTTAAAGAACGAACCGAGAAGCGCCACGCTTTACTTGCGCACGCAAGAATCCTGGTACAAGAGGCCAAGAAACTACAAACAAGTACTGCAGACTTTAAACTGACGAAACCACGTCAAATCTGGAGGCCAAAATCCAGAACAAAGCCAGAAAAAACCGAGTCACTAAATGTTGGCTCGGCCAAGGCCGAGTCACTAAAAGCTGGCTCGGCCAAGGCCGAGTCACCAAACGCTGGCTCAGCCAAGGCCGAGTCACCAATTGCTGACCCGCGAGCTGGTTCATCTCTGTCTGCAGAAATTTCACCTCCTGCGACTAGCTTTAAGTCTCCAACAGCTCCTGCTTTTGATCCAATGACTTCCTCACCTCCTGTAAAACCCCACGGCGGCGTGGACTCATCCCGAGTTAAAATGAGCATTATGGATCGTCTCGGCCCTTTGCATAAAAATAAACCCCACCTGATTTGTTAGAATGGGGGTCGGGAGCGAGTCTCCAGTAACTCAAAAATCCCTCATACAGAGAAAGTACCAGTAACCGCTCGCCTTGGGCTACGAGTAGAAGTTCGAGATTCTGTTGAACCCTCACGCGCGCGGAGGCGAGTTTTCAAGCGAGCGACTCTTGAAAATAATGACGGAGCGATATATCCTCAAAGAGAGTTTTATTCGTCAGAAGAAGACGATGTTAGAATAAGAGGGTTATGCCAACACAAGATAGGTGGCTCCGATAATAATATCGATGAGCTGTACTATCAGACCGGGGGTATGAGTAAATCTCGGAAGAGAAACTCCCAAGAAAGGGATTCTCGTTGTCCTTGGACTAAACTCATCAAGGCAGTGTTAGCAGAGTGTAACTGTTCCAAGACTGCCTCACAAAGGATTTCAGTGTTTGAAAGACTTTCCACAGAAACGAAGAGAAATAAATCAAGACGTTTCCGTAAAAGAAAGCCACCCGTTCGGGAACGTGAACTTTCAGAATTCACGATTAATATGGCAGAAAAAGGAAAGTCCACGCGGCGCTACAACCCTGAGCCTTTTTCACAAATGTCCAAACGGTTGACTCGGCTGCAAACCGGGGCTATAAGGCCTAGGGATTACAATTACAACAGGATCCAGAGAGGACAGTCCTCAGACGAAGAAGCATCGGATGCTAACTCAGCGATTGCTTCAGATGCTACTATATCCAGTACAGGACAGTCTCGAGAGTCGTTCATGATCACCACAGAACAGATGGCTCAACTTCTTCAAGAAGCTTTGGCCAAGCAAAAAGAGGATTTCAAAATTGAAATGGAGATGGCTGTACAACGTGTTAAAGATTTACACGCACAACAACTCCAACAGCTGACAAACCAGCGCGGTGAATCTAGTCGTCGTCCGACCGCGAATCAGATAGATAGCGACTCAGAGGTAGAAGAAAATCTTAACATCGAGACTCCCCGCGAGAACAGGAATACGAAAGGCGTTCTTAACGCTGGGGGTGGTATCAATATCCATCCCCAAAATCGCCAGAAGAGAGAGGTAAGCGAAGATCTTAAGATGAAAGACTTGGAAAGCAAAATCAATGCTTTGATGTCTGCCCAAGAAGTAAAAAAGACTGGCATTCCGTGTCCCTACCCGAGGGAGTGGGACTCCATTCCATACCCACCGAAGTTCAATTTGATCAACTTCACACCATTCGATGGAAGGGGCTCCCCTACCCAACACTTGATTTATTTCAAGTCTCACTTGGGGATCATTTCAGGTAACGAACCTCTGATGGTACGATCGTTCGTAGGAACCCTTCGCGCGGCTGCGTTTGATTGGTATCGCCGGCTCAAACCGGGAAGTATCACTACGTGAGACGATATGGAGAGCATGTTTCTCGCTAATTTCTTCGACGATGACACAGAGGTATCAATCGGGACGCTCTTTGAAGAAAAACAGAAAGATGGAGAACTCGTGGAAAACTTTGTTAAACACTTCCGGAACAAGGCAATGAACTGCCGAGATCTGGTCACGGAGGAGTTCATACTCCAGACGTGCCATAATAATCTTTCCATAGATGTATTAGAAGCTATGGGTACCGCACCATCCAAGACATGGAAGGAATTAAAGGTACGCGGTGAACAAGCCGGAGTATAAACTGCTTCTCAAGACTCCGACAAGTATAAGAGTATAAACTGCTCCTTAAAACTCCGACAAGTATAAGAGTATAAACTGCTTCTTAATACTCTGACAAGTATAAGAGTATAAACTGCTTCTTAATACTCCGATAAGTATAAGAGTATAAACTGCTTCTTAAAACTCCGACAAGTATAAGAGTATAAACTGCTTCTCAATACTCCGACAAGTATAAGAGTATAAACTGCTTCTCAATACTCCGACAAGTATAAGAGTATAAACTGCTTCTTAATACTCCGATAAGTATAAGAGTATAAACTGCTTCTTAATACTCCAAAGAGTATACGAGTATAAACTGTTTCTCAATCCTCCAACAAGTGCATGAGGTTAAACTGCTTCCTTACATACTCCAACAGGTATATGAGTCTAAACTGTTTCCTTTCTTTCACGGGAAGTTCCTGGAGAATACCATGCTTGATATTCTTAAGGATAACCCGGACACCCAACTGAGTACAATACCATACCCAGTTTTGCAAAGGAAGCTGGGGGTGGATGATTCATGTAACGGGAAGTTCCCAAAAGAAATCCATATAGTGTATTCTTAGGGATAATCCGGTCACCACAGCAAGATGATGAATAAGAAACTCCCTTTCAAATTCTCACCGCGTCTGTGCACTCAACACTCTCATTGTTAGAGTCTGGACATAATATTCGGAATTGGTCAAACCTTTCTACAGTTAGGACCAAAACCAAAACCCTCTCTCGATTCCCCCAATGAACGAGAGGTCCACAAATCGAGCGATCAAACCTTCCTACAGTTAGGATCGTCTCAAACCTCCTGCTTGGTCAAACCTTCCTACAGTTAGGACCAAAAAACCACAATTCATTCTCGATAAACGAGAAATTCATCTTTAGTTCGGTAATCAAACCTTCCAACAGTTAGGATTATCTGAATCTTTTCGATTCTCGGAGTGGAGATCCCACTCTTAGTTTCACCTTTCCGGATTCTGGGGGTGGAGATCCCACCTCGAGTCTCCTTTCCAGCTGAAGATAGAATATAAAATTCTTCGTTCTTCCTTCCCCATACCAATCCTTTTCGAAGGAGAAGACACCAACATTTTCCAAGAATTTGTCAATCTAGGATTCATCCTAGGAAGTTTATCCCGAATCCTAAGCAGGGATAAGTCTGCGCCTAACACGAGCTGCCGGTTTAGTCTTTCACCGATTGAAAAAGACACCAGAATTCTAGTCTGAGGAATTTGATCCCGAAGCCTAAGCAGGGATAAGTCGGCGCCTAATACGCGCCGCCGGTTTGTCTTTTACCGTAAGAAAATGACCAAGTCTACGTATTCAAATTCGTAGCATTAAGTCTAAAGGGGTTCATCCCTTTAGCACAACGTTACTTGTGAAACGGACCTAGATAATTCACAAGCTAGCCTGATTCAAACGGTAGTCGGTAAAGGCATACCAAATCCGTTGACGGCTGAGGATTTGCCAAAAATCCTACAAGTATTACGGTTGATTATTCTTAAAAAAAAAGAATGAGAAATCATGGGTAGTCTATTCCCGTGAGAAAGACGAAGTCTACGTATTCAATATCGTAGCACTAAGAGCGTTAACTCTCTTAGCACAATGTCACATGTGGAACGGATTTAGATAATCTGCATGCTAGCCCGACTCAAACAGTAGTCGGTAAAGGCTCATCAAACCCGTTGATGGCTGAGGGTTTGCCAAAAATCCTATAAATACGAGAGTTACTGACGCATCAGCTTCATTAGTTGGTCTCGTGATAGGGTCAACGTCGGACAACGCGTAACCCTAGGTCAACGCCAGTCAACGCGTAACCCTAGGTCAACGCCGATCAAATGCGTTGCAATCAATACTCCAAAGAGTATACGAGTATAAACTGCTTCTTAAAACTCCAATGGGTATACGAGTTTAAACTGTTTACCACCCTCGACGGGAAGTTTTTGGAGAATATCGTATACAATATTCTTAAGGATAACCCGGCAACCTCCGATAAGTATATGAGGCTAAACTAACTTTCAGAACTCCCAAGAGTATACGAGTATAAACTGGTCCTCTCCGCTTCGACGCATAACTTTTGACCAATGTCCTGTCAAGGCGTCACCAGATGGGAATTCCCCAACAACGAGGGTCAACTCAACGTTAAATCAGCGACGCCGTTTAGTTTCAAGATTTCAACAGCGGTCAGACGATAAACGCAGAGCCGTAAAAACTTCATCTATTCGACAGAACTCTGAATAGATTGAGGGCTGAAGGAGTCAAGAAATGAAACCCATGACAGGTCCTTCTGCAAATATAGCCTATCATATCCAAAGTATTTCAGGCTCCTCTATAAAAGAAACGAGACTGAAACACTTTGGAGGGGGTATCTGTAGGCGTTAAAAATTGCCCATAGGTCCTCAAACACAGTGCAAGACAAGGAAAAGACGATAAACGTTATTATCCAAGTCAAAGGAATTCATCCAAAATCAGCAAGGCGACGAAGCGTACGCAAAACAAAGAAGCTGGAAGAATCACGAAACATTGCTTAGAAGCTTGAACAGTGCCGAGTCACCAAATGTTGACTCGCACAGTTCCGAGTCACCAAATGCTGACTCGCACAGTTCCGAGTCACCAAATGCTGACTCGTACAGTTCCGAGTCACCAAAAGCTAACTCGCACAGTTCCGAGTCACCAGAAGCTGACTCGCACAGTTCCGAGTCACCAGAAGCTGACTCGCACAGTTCCGAGTCACCAGAAGCTGACTCGCACAGTTCCGAGTCACCAGAAGCTGACTCGCACAGTCCCGAGTCACCAGGACTCTTGTTGGATACAAAACCTCCCCAAACACGGATTTCGATGATTTTTAAGGATTCTTTCGTCCCAAAACCTCTCCAACTGCTCTGAGGTTATCCATAAACACGTTTAGACAGTTATAAACCGCAGATAACGTTTAAACATCAATTCCTACTAGGAGACACATCTCAAAAAGCCTATAAATAGAAGCCTAAGGTCTTCTTTCAAGAGGATCGAAGATCTGAGATTAAGAAGGCAAGGTGCTGTCAAATTGATCAGTCAACCACGAATTTCAGAGGAGAATCATCAGAGTTTGGCGAATACTTTCATAAAGAAAGCCCCTTCGAAAGGTTTGTGATTCTCTTCCCTTCTTTCCTCCGGATTAAACTTGGTTTTAATCTCGAGAAGAGCCACAATCTCGCTTGGTCGTGATTGTCGCTTCCGTAATTGTTTCCCTCGTGAAACAAGAGCGTAATTATATTGTCGATCGGCTTTGGTCTGCGGTGGTCCACGGACTAACGCGTCCCCGGCACAGGCAAAGATCCCACGCAAAGCAGCGGGAGATAAACTACTGCTGCGTTTTGTTTGATAAAGTTGTAATCTTTATTTTTCGTTGTAAGAAGATCTTATAAAAAGATCAACTCTCTTTTCAGTTTGAACTTGTAATCGATAAACGGTGTAACAGGTTTGAAAACAATGGAAAATGTAACTTTTGACACAAACAAAGACGAGCCACGTTTTTGCCGGCGAAGCTTTGTGCCTTCCAGCTAAGGCCACGTGGGCTCGTCAGGTCGCATTAAATGCGATTTAACAAAGTGACGTCGCTTCTGTGCACTTCGCTCGATGGCGAATCATGGCCGTAGTTTTCAAATCCAGTCATTAGATTCAGCCGTGAATTTCGGTTTGGGTTCGGGGTTTCGACTTACCCGAACCGTTCTCTGTTTTGACGGTTCCTTTGTAACCGCCGAAAACTGAACTGTTGGGAGCGATCTGGGCCATCGATTTCGATCGTGGCCACGTCTCTCAACCGCCAACGTCTTGTTTCTTGAGAGCGATCTGGGCCGTAGATTCCGATCGTGGCCATACCTCTCAACCGTAAGCGTCTCGCCTTTAAATAGGCTTTGTCCCCTTCCTGTGAGGACTACTGTACTCAGGAATTTCTACTTGCTCGAAATTTTTAGAGGGAAAGAACTCCAGCTTTGTTTCCGACTTTTCAATATGGAGCCGAAAGCTAAGAAATACGTTTTGAAGGGAAAGGGTCTCAGTCGCTACCCTGGTGGCGTCGCTGCCGATACGACCGCCAGCGCTCCTGGGACGCACTTGGGTAAGTCTAATGACTTTTCATTGACGACCGACGCTGGGTCGGGAAGATGAGCACTGCTCGTCTTCTTCAGTGGATTTTTCCATTTTTGGCAATTTTCCCGATTTGGGTGAAACTGGCCTTTTTCAGGCGGATTCTGCTTTCATTGGGTGAAGGCGACTTCTGCTTTGACAAGAAAAATCGGCTTTCATCGGGTGAAGGCGGATTCGGCCTTGACAGGTGAGTTCTGTTTTTGACAAGCGGATCTGCCCTTATCAGGCTAATTCAACACTTGCCAGGCAGAATTCCCCGAGAGTGGATTCTGTTCTAACTCTTCGGCTTTGCCTTGCAGCCACTTTTTCAGACGAGGCCCTCTCGAATGGCGTATCTATTGGTCTTGCCAGAGGTACGGGCTACACGGCGCCTCCCCGATTCCCTTTCCTTAACCCCGTGTCCGCGTTTGCTGCCGACAAGCCGGATGAATTGATCAAGAGAGTAACCGACGGGCACTACTTGACGTTGCGCGAGTTGACTATCGACGTAGTGTTGACGGATGAGGCGAGGACAGAGCTGAAAAAGTCTCAGTTCTTGTTTGGTGACGCCACCATTGACCCTTCAGCGCTATTGCTTGGGGAGAGCAGATGGCTTCGTGTCATAGGTGGAGTCCACTACTACCTTCCCAGTATGCAGACGGTGTTTTCAATCGTCGAGTTGCGGTCGCTTGCGGTTCCGAGAACGACGAATTGGGATCTAACTCCGACCCAAGATGGGGTGATCTACGGGGTCTTCACGGGCTCCACGGCTGGGTACGGGGTCGACAGTTCTTGCAAGCATGTGACCGCTCTACGTCCTGGCCTACTGTATAACGAGTTGCCCATCGGGAAGACGACTGCGGTGGCGGAGACCTTCCGTCACCGTTTCTTTCAGGCCGGGGGGACAATTTCCTCCGAAGGATTTTAGGGCTCCAAGGTGAATTCACTCGGTGCGTGGTAGCAACACTTGGTGGTCTAAGATCACCGAGTGCATCTAGGATGAGAATTCTAACCTTGCGGGTTCAGAGCTGTACGTGGCTATCCGAGCCACTCAACACAGTCTGAAGATCAACGCTTCTCAGTTCCACAATATCCTAAAATTTTATTGTTCGGACAGCGGTATGTTCTTCACTCCTAATGGTGAGCTTAGCATAACTCTCCATGAGATGTACGACGTGTTGGGGTTGCCTTTGGGGAGTTTTCCCTACGAAGAGTACGTGCCGGGTCAATATGAGATTGACCACCTTTCGACCCGATTCCCTCTAATGGTGGAGACTCTATGGGAGCTGCTCGGCCACTACCATATATACCTCAACACCCTAGGGGCAGTGGACCATAAAGGCAAGAAGAAGATGTTAGACCCTAAAGGGGGGGTGATTAGGGTCTTATGCTAATCTAATCCGATTTAAATGCCAATTAAAATTAATTAATGAGTTATCCTAGCAAGTATGAAATACCAGAAGATATATGAGCTAGAATAAGCAATATGAACAGCAAGATATATCCTAACAAAGAGATATAGGTAATGTATGTGCAAGGATATAAACTAACACAAGGGTAAACAATATGAACTAGATAGTGGATGATATAAATAATGAGCTATGGACAATGGCGACAAGAAATATAAACATAAGATTAAGTGCGCCAAAGCAAACTCAAACACACGATATGATCACGGAGTTCGGACCTTCCGTCCTACGTCTCGCTCCCCACTCCCGGGGAGAAATCCACTATCACAACCGGGTTTTCTACGTTCACCCGAATAACGTTTACACCTCATAGTGTTGGTTTTCAACGCTCACCGATCAACGTCACTCCTCACAATCGGTTTTCTAGTTCACCAAAAACTTCACAACACCATCGGTTTTCTAGCTCCCCGAAAACCTTACAACACTCATAATGTAACAAATATAAATTTGTTCTCTACAATAGATGAGAACTCAATTAAGCACAACTCAATGTTACAATCTCTCACAACCCTAATATACTATGTATGCAAATACAATAAGCTCAAGTGGGTGTGTGTAACAATGAGATAAAATCAAATCTAAACTCAATATAAAACTAGCTTTAATAGAAATGATAATTAACAAATAATTGATAAATAAAAGCTAGAGTAGAGTTTAGAAAACTTCTCAATAAATGACAAGATGGAGAAATGGAGATTGAAGCCCAAACAAGAAGATAATCTCCTCCACTTGAGAAAACCAAAACTGCTTTAAACCAAACCATTAAACAAGCTTAAAACAAGCTTAAACTCTTTTTAAAACTCTTTAAAACATTCTCTTGTTGTTTTAAGAACTGAGGTAAGGGGGTGTTTATATGAAACCCCAAAGGTAAGAGAAAGCCAAGAAAAAGACCAAAAAATCACTCTACAACGGCTCTAAAAATAGCCGTTGGAACTGAGTTGACAGTGCGGCGGGCGACCGCCGCGGTCAACGCGAGCAACGAAAAACAGTCAAAAGAAATCTGGACAAGCGACGGTCGACCGTGGCGGTCGTAGTTTTTCTGATTTTGAAACCCTGTTTAAAAATATCAAATAAATTCCAAAAAATGTAAAACTTTGGGGAATGATTGTAGACATGATAATAAACATGCTACAACGATTATGTAGATATGTGAATTTTATAAAATAGGTCAAAACATAAAAATGTAAACATGTGAATTTTGACATTTTGGCTAAATCAACTTTTGAAACTTTGCACAATGATTATGTAGACTTAATAAAATATGTATATGATAATTGTTAAGTCTATAAACTGAGAGTATGATATTTTCACAAATACATTAGAAAATGAAACCATTTTGCTTTCAAAAATACTCATATGTTTCATATCTAAGTAGTTAAACCAAATCACAATAATAAATATGAAATATGTGATTTCATAGTTATAAACATAAAAACCAAATCCATGCATGTATATATATAGAGATTAATGGGTATCCTTGTCATAGGAGGGGATTTCCTCCTTGATGCCTCTAAAATCACATGATTGAGCGACATTGTGGATGATCCGCTCCGTTGAACTTGATCTACATATTCTAAAACCCTAATATACCAAGTTTGGGGTGAATCCGTCGTCGTTTGACCCTCCATCGAGCCATGTGAAAAGTTCTATTCATTCAAAACCGTTAAAATTGATACGAGTGGATGAAGGGTCAAACGACGACGGGTTCACCCCAAACTTGGTGTGTTGGGGTTTT
The DNA here is from genome assembly GCF_001876935.1 of Asparagus officinalis. Taxonomy (NCBI): domain Eukaryota; kingdom Viridiplantae; phylum Streptophyta; class Magnoliopsida; order Asparagales; family Asparagaceae; genus Asparagus; species Asparagus officinalis. Next base: position 99,100,161 of record NC_033801.1, on the reverse strand, counting down.
AGAATATGTAGATCAAGTTCAACGGAGCGGATCATCCACAATGTCGCTCAATCATGTGATTTTAGAGGCGTCATAGGAGGAAATCCCCTCCTATGACAAGGATACCCATTAATCTCTCTCTCTCTCTCTCTCTCTCTATATATATATATATATATATACATAGAAACAAATACGTGTGTGTATATGATATTGAGCTTAAGGTACTTAACACACATAATATAAACTCCTAAACTAAATTACCCAAGCAATCTTGATCTTCAATAAGCTTGACTTGGTACACTTCGCGGATGAAGCTTGAACTTGGATCTTGAACTTGAATTGCATTACTTCAACCACTATATCGCCATCCTCCATTTGATAAGATCGTTATGGCGGAATCCATCCACCTCCAACACGTTGTTTGTCTATAATAAATAAGAAAACACAAATACTTGACAAACAACATTTGTGGTAAATTGTTTGTTAAACATCATCAAAACAAGAAGGCCAACAATCTCCCCCTTTTTGATGATGACAAACAATTTACAAAAAGAAACATATGCATGAAGTAAATGACTATATAATTTACAATTCACATGCATATAAACAAGAAGGATTATACTCACAATATTTCTCCCCCTTTGCATCAAAAAGGGGAAAACACCAAGAATGAAGAGAGCGAAAGCTCCCCCTATCAATAAGCATAGGTGAGTATAACACATAGAAAGATATAGGGATTGCTCCCCCTATCAAAATACCTTAATGAATATATGCAATGAATGCTAAGGCATACATATGTGAGAAAACATAGATTAAAAACTTACTAAACATAACTCACATACAAAAAAAAGATAATGAGAACACATATAAATATGTTAATATGAAAGAAGTGTCTCATTAACACAAAAATATAAAAACCATATAAAAGAATAGATTTATGAAATCAAAAGAAGAGGAACATGAGAATCATGCAAAAAGTTTTCAAATGAAAACGAATCAACCAAAAGAAATCATAAATCAAAATTTAAATCATAAAACCAAATCATCATTGATTTTCAAAAATCAAGAGAGGCAACTATATCTAACTCTTGAGCTAGTATCAACCCATATAAATATTTTAGCACCCGGTAAACAAGATTTGGGAATAAACACCCAATAAGCCCGGAGGGTTATATAAACACAAACCTCATCAAAATCAAAACTAATAATCATGAAAACAAAAGATTTGATAAAGGAAAATTGTTTTCATAACAAAAAGATTTTAAAACATAATTTTCAAAACCAAGAAAAGGAAAAGTAAGAACACTAAAATTCTTGGTTTAAAAAATCAAATATGTTTTGGTACCCAAGAACTCTTGGTACCAAAAGATTTAGGGACATGACCCCTATCATTTAAGCTCAAAGCCCTAGGGTTATGAACCCTCTTGGACACATATGGTACACTAACACGGTCAAAGCAATATTCATTCAAATGACCCTTTCCGATTGCAATACGTGCAATGAAAGAGATCCATTTGTTTTTGTAGACTATTGTTCGCGGGAAAAATTGTTTTCATTGATGTCATTGTTTTCTTGAGCAACAGTTTATCAGTTACAAAAGATCCGGTCTTTTTATAAGATCCGGTTACAACAAAATCAACAAAAAGAAAATCTTAAAAGATTACAACTTTCCTTCTTTCGGAACAAATCACAAGATCCTGTTTTGCAGTCTCTTGCTTGTGTGGGTTCCTTGCCTGCGTCGGGGTTAATCCGTGGACCACCGCGCGATCTTGATCCGATTGGATCTACATGGTATGACGGGTGTTTTTTCACGAAGGAAATAACAGCCGAGGGGATTATTTCACCAAGGAAATAATAGCCCTAAGTAATCGAAATCGACCAAGCGAAATCGATACTCTTCTCGGGATCAAAAACCAAGTTTTGATCCGGAGGATGACCGTGTGGATCTCAGATCTGATCTCTCTCGAACTCCTGCCTTATTTGGCGTGGATGATCGCCAAGAACCAGATCTGAAAAAGTCTGAGTCTTCAAAGCTCCAAAACTCCGAAGTTTAGCTCTTAATCCAGCAGAGTTTTCACCTCAAAAGTTCAACCAAAAATCCAACCCCTTAAACAATGAACCTTCAAGTCTATTTATAGGCACTTCAAACCAGATCTGGGCTCAGATCTGAGCCCAGATCTGGGCTCGGCCAGCCACCTAGGTGGCTCGGTTTTGGCCGAGCCCTCCAGGTGTTTGTTTCTTCACCCGTTTTCCGGTTTCGCGGTTTATCCGAACTTCATTGTTGATCTGGACTCGGATTTGGCAGTCCGGATCCTAATTTGGCAGTAAATCCGCTTTGGTGTTCGAGTTCGAGTCCGCTCCCGATCTTGTTTGATGTGGTGGACTCTACGGTTGGATGACTCGTTGATTCATCAACCCGTTAGCTTGATTGGGCACGCGATTGGATGTATTCCGTTGTTTGCGTGCGGTTCGTTAACCTCGTCGCCTCGTTAATCCGCTTCGTCGCGTGTCACTTGGCTTCGGTGTTGTGGTCTAACGATCATGCTTGGATATATCGCCCGATGGTTCGTTGGTTCATCGAATCACCGTGTCGAGCTGTGTTAAGGGACCTATAAAAAGTTTTATACGCCTACAGATACCCCCTCCAAAGTATTTCAGCCTCATTCTTTTATAGAAGAGTCTGGAATACTTTGGATATGATTGTCCTAACCTTCAATCGGTGTAACGGGACCTTGGAATGGCTTCTATTCTTGATTCTTTTAATCCTCCAGGCTATTCGGTGCTTTGTCGAATGTCTGCAAGGGTTCCGGTGCTGCATTTATTGTCTGACCATTGTCGAAATTTTGAACTTGAAGTCAATTCCTGATTTTCTGATGTTTAGCTCGTGTTTGCTGTTTCAACATAGAACCGACCATCGATTGTTGGCGTTGAGTCTTCATTTGCAACGCGTTGTCCGGCGTTTGACACCGTTTATACTCGTACGTCTGCTGGAGTCTTGAGAAGCAGTTTATACTCTTATACTTTTCGGAGTGTTGTTGAGTTATCCTTAAGAATATTTTTAGAAAAAATACTCTCCAGAAACTTCTCAACAAAAATAGGGAATAGTTTATACTCGTATACCTTATTGGAGTATACACAGTTTAAGCTCTTAAGGTATTGGAGCATGGTGGTCCCAAGTGTCGGGGCTGCAGGACCAACTGTTAAAGCTGATTCATCTGCATGTGTGGATCTTATCTTAATGTTGTTGGATAATCGAGTCACGAGACCAGCTAACAGAGATGATGCGTCAATGGCTCGTATTTATAGAATTTTTGGCAAATCCTAAGCCATCAACAGGTTTGATGAGCCTTTACCGACTACCGTTTGAGTCGGGCTAGCATGCGGATTGTTTAAGTCCGTTCCACATGTGACGTTAAGCTAAAAGAGTTAACCCTTTTAGTGCTACGATATTGAATGCGTAGACTTCGTCTTTCTCCTGTGAAAAGACTAAATAGCAACGTGTATCAGACGTTGATTTAGGATTTTTGGCAAATCCTCAGCCCTCAACGGATTTGACGTGCTCTTACCGATTACCGTTTGAATCGGGCTTACATGCGGATTGCTTAAATCCGTTCCGCATGTAACGTTGTGCTAAGAGAGTGAATTCTCTGAGACTTTGTGCTATGATGTCGAATACATAGGCTTTACCATTTGTTACGGGAATAGGCTACCCGGCAACACGTGTTAGGTGTTGACTTTAGGATTTTTGGCTAACCTCCAGCCTTCAACGGATTTGATTAGCCTTTACCGACTACCGTTTGAGTCGGGCTAGCATGCGGATTGTCTAAATCCGTTCCGCATGTAACGTTGTGCTAAGAGAGTGAATTCTCTGAGACTCGCTGCTACGACTTCGAATAGTTACGGGAATAGGCTACCCGGCAACGTGTATTAGACGCTGACTTATCCCTACTTAGGCTTTGGGATAAAAGTCCCCAGAATCAGGTTCTGGTGTCTTCTTGGCCAGTAAAAGACTAACCCGGCGACGCGTGTTAGGCGTCGGCATATCCTTTCTTAGGATTCAGGATGAAATTCCCCATGCGTGTAAGGCATGGATTTTGGTGTTATTAATAACAACCTACCATAATGTTGAATATGTGGGCGGGTGTTCTTTTTAACGGTTAAGAACTAATCGGCAGCGCGGGTTAGGCACAGACTTATCCCTGCTTAGGTTTCAGGATAGGATACCCCAAAATCGAACTCTGGTGTCTTTTTCTACGGAGAAAGACTAAACCGGCAGTGCGTGTTAGGCGCAGACTTATCCCTACTTAGGATTTGGGATAAACTTCCTCATACCTATGATGCACGGATTTTAGAAGTTAAAAAAAAAGTGGTGTTTTCTCTTGGGTCAAAGACGAACCCGAAATAGGAGAGGAAGAATTTTATATTCTATCTCCTAACACTGAAGAGGAAGAATTTTATATTCTATCTCCAGTTAGAAAGGAGACTCGAGGTGGGATCTCCACCCCCAGAATCCGAAAAGGTAAGACTAGGAGTGGGATCTCCACTCCGAGAATCGAAAAGATTCGGATAACCCTAACTGTCGGAAGGTTTGATTACCGAACTAAAGATGAATTTCTCATTTATCGAGAGTGAATTGTGGTTTTGGTCCTAACTGTAGGAAGGTTTGACCAAACGAGAGTTTGAGATGACCCTAACTGTAGGAAGGTTTGATCACTCGATTTGAAAGTGGACCTCTCGTTCATTGGAGGAATCGAGAGGGGATTTTGATTGTGGTCCTAACTGTAGGAAGGTTTGACTAAGTGGGAGTGGGAGTACAAATTACAATGGGAGTGTTGATTTGTACAAGTCACTTAGAGGGGGTTCCTAACGTTAAGTGACAAATACTTAACACGGAAGGTTTAACAATCATCAATGATTAGGATATTAAAATTCCAAGTACTACGTTCGGACTTAACAATAGGAATGTTGAGTGCACAGACGCATTGGGAGTTTGAGTGGATTCAACCGAAAAGAATTTTGGTGGTCCCACCGTCAATTAGTCTGATCGGTGGGGGATTTTGTGATGGAAGACTGTGAGTTGTCAAATACCAATGGGAATTTTGTGAGGAAAGATTGATCCAACAAAGTGATCGAATCTAGTCTCAGCAAAAGAGTGTTCGGAAATCACAGTGAGAATTTAGTGTTTATCACTTTGTTTGTAATGATCGGGTTATCCCTAAGAAAATTACATATAGTATTCTTCCGGGAACTTCCCGTTACATGAATCATCCACCTCCAGCTTCTTCGTGAAACTGAGTTTATCATTGCATTCTGTTACATGATCAGGTTATCCTTAAGAATATTAAGTATAAAATTCTCCAAGAACTTCACTTCAACGGTAGGAAATAGTTTAGACTCATATACCTATTAGAGTATCAGGAAGCAGTTTAACCTCTTATACCGGTCGGAGGATTGAGAAGCAGTTTATACTCTTATACTTGTCGGAGTCTAGAAAGGAGCAGTTTATACTCTTATACTTATCGGAGTGTAGGAAGGAGCAGTTTATACTCTTATACTTGTCGGAGTCTAGAAAGGAGCAGTTTATACTCTTATACTTATCGGAGTGTAGAAAGGAGTAGTTTATACTCTTATACTTATCGGAGTGTAGAAAAGAGCAGTTTATACTCTTATACTTATCGGAGTGTGGGGTCCTTATTTGGCTTATTCCAGCGTTATGACGCCGGCTTCAACCAAGGTTTGGATGCTATTTTTGAGAGCGAAACAATCCTTGGTAGGATGAAGGATCCTCCTGTGGTACGCACAGTATTTCGGATCCACAGTGTTGTCAGCTTCCTCCTGATTTATGACAGGTGGTAGCTTGATCTTGTTGTTTTCAAGGAGGGATTCGAAGATGGCTGGAACGTCTTCGTCCTTGAAGGAATACTCTTTTTAAAGTCTTGAACCCGAAGTCTTCTGCTATTCTTCGGGGTTGCTGTTGTGACGTCTGATTAGCATCAACCTGCAGCTCAGGGGCCTTCCCTTTACCACGGGAGGCGAAGTTGAGTCGAAGGATTAGTCGTCGGGTTGGCCTCTTTCGCCGTTCTTCCTTCTGACGGAATCGCTCGGCTTGCTCTCCTCGACCTTCAAATCCTTGCCATTGTTTGGAGCGGTGCCTGTCCCAATTGGCTTCCAACACGTCCAATGTGAGGTTGTTGTGGCAAGTCTGGAGAATGAACTGCCTGCAGTGATCGGCGTCCCGACAGTTCATCGCCTTGTTCGCAGGAACCTTTCTTTGACGAAGGTATCAACCAATTCTCGTCTTTTTGTTCTCGTCAAGCAACGACCCGATGCGAGTATTCGGTGTCGTCGTCGAAGAAGTTAGTGAGGAATTTAGTCTCCATATGTCCCAGCTATTCCGGACTTCCTGGCTTGAGCGGCGAACGATACCAATCGAAGGCGCTTCCCACGAAGAGTGCCAAACGAAGGACGCGTACATCAGAGCCTCATTACAGAGATAACCCCTACGGTGTGATTTGATAGTAACATCAATGCTGAGTGGGTGAACCGTTCCCATCAAACGGCGTGAACTTAATTAGATTGAACTTCGGCCGGATACGGGATTGATTCCATTTCTTTGGTATGGTCAAGGGAATGCCCGTCTTCTTCATCTCTGAGCGGAAATCAACGTATTGATTTGCTCTCTGAGTTTTTTAATCTCTCAAAACTTTCACCTGTGTTTTCGTTAGCATTCTTGGTTACACCCCCTGCATTGACGGGAGGATTATTGGCATTATGACTTCATTTCGCCCTGTGTCCTCATCTTCCTGATTAACTCTGGGTTACGATGACTTGGTTCGGCTTTACTGGTTTGTCAGTGCTTGGATTTTGTTTGGTCATGCATCTTCATATTCTGCATTGGCCATCTGGCATTTCAAACCTGAAGCTCTCGCTGTTGGTTTTAGCCATGGCTTCTCTCGAGCATCTTTGGCCACTTGTTTCCGCAGCTTATCATAAGTGACTCGCGGGGTTGTCCCTCGATGGATACCGTATTATCTGATGCGACCGCAGAGCCGGCATCCGATTCTTCATCTTCTGAAGGTAATCTTGTCTGAATCCTACCATAAGTTGTTCGTATGATGGCTCCAGACTGCAGACGTGTTACACGCCGGGGTGCTTCCGGAATCGACTCGGGATTATCCAGTGTCAATGTCCCTTTGCTGGTCATATTAGTGGTGACCCTCGGAAATTCTTCATCTTCAACTACCGTTCTTCTTTGTCGGAAACGCCTAGGCCTTGGTTTTGGTGTTTCGGTACTGAGCCTTTCGAAAACCGAAATTCTTTCGGGGACCGTCTTGATGCAATTGCACTCAGACAATACTGTCCGAATGAGTTTGGAACAGGAGCATTGAGTTTCTAATTCTCGAGGACTCCTTTTCCTGGTTTTACTCGTACTCCCAACACGATAGTACAACTCGTCAGCTTGAAGATCGGAATAACCTATCGTGTGTTGGCACGACTTCTCAGGTATAACGTTATCACTATCAGACGACAATGTTTCCTTCTGAGGACGAACTGCCTTCTTTGGGCTTTCAAGAGTCACGCGCCTTGAAACATGCCTTTGTGGGCATAAGTTCTCAGCGGGCTCCTGGACTTCAATGCGCAAATTGGTGCGCGTAGCTGCCATGAACTCCTTGTCATGTTGAAGGTGGCGGCGACTCCCAGCATGTTGAGTCGTTCGGGGCTTCTTTATCGGGCCTAAACATTCTTGAACTGGAGCTTTGCATCCCTCATCGGGAAGTGGACCGAGGCGCTCCAAAACCGACTTCTTTCTTCGGGATGATTCTGCGGGATCTCCCGGAGTAGCTACTGGAATTACCGGTGATTTAGGTTGGTTCGCCGGAGGTTGAACTTGCGTTGAAGGCTGCAATGATTGTTCCTTAGCCTGAATCGCCGCTTCAGACTTCGGCCTCCATACTTTGCGGATTGGTGACGGCTTCTTGGCCACTTCCTTCTGGAGTCTTCTGCGGGCTTCTTAGACTTGAGCCCGTGGCTGCGCTAGCAGTGCGTGGTGCTTGCGATTCGTTCATTGGCGGCTTGGAGAAGCTGTCATTCATCAGTTGTTGAGGCTGTTTGCCTCCCCTGTTCTTTAGATTCGCGTTATAGCGGATCCCATCAGTGGATTCCATTGTCTTCGCGAATTGTCGTGCCAAGCGTTGACGTCGCCTCTGGCGGGCTCTCTTTGAAAGAGTCACTATTCCCTCAGTGACGGAGGAATTGGCAAGAACAGACTTGACCTGGTTGGAGGTCGGTGGAGCTTCACCCGATGCAACTTTGGCATCAATTGGGGTGAGATCTTCGTTGGTATTCTGTACTTCTTCGTATCAACGGACTTTTCTCCTGGAGGAGAACTTTTTGGACTTGAGGGGGGAGGTGGATCCGAACGAGGATGACAGATAGTCCTCGAACTTTTGTTGGTCGAATTCATACTCGACCTCCTCCTTGACCGGGATCGAGATCCGCGGCTGCGACGCAAAGATCTCGGCAGCGAGATCGGTGGCTCCCACTGTGGTCGCCAGATTGTTCGCGGGAAAAATTGTTTTCATTGATGTCATTGTTTTCTTGAGCAACAGTTTATCGGTTACAAAAGATCCGGTCTTTTTATAAGATCCGGTTACAACAAAATCAACAAAAAGAAAATCTTAAAAGATTACAACTTTCCTTCTTTCGGAACAAATCACAAGATCCTGTTTTGCGGTCTCTTGCTTGTGTGGGTTCTTTGCCTGCGCCGGGGTTAATCCGTGGACCACCGCACGATCTTGATCCGATTGGATCTACACGGTATGACGGGTGTTATTTCACGAAGGAAATAACAACTGAGGGGATTATTTCACCAAGGAAATAATAGCCCTAAGTAATCGAAATCGACCAAGCGAAATCGATACTCTTCTCGGGATCAAAAAACCAAGTTTTGAT